>NW_028227257.1:122199348-122656848 GCF_978045245.1 Mus caroli
CTTGATCACAAGAGCATCTTAGCAGCCCAAAGTCCACAAAGCAGTCAGCCAAACGAAGACCACCCGCAAAGCCCAGATCTTTTATGAGTGCATTAAAGAGTTCCTTATTTACTTCTGGCCTCTGGTAAACAAACAAGCTCTCTCTCTCTTTCTCTCTCTCTCTCTCTCTCTCTCTCTCTCTCTCTCTCTCTCTCTCTCACACACACACACACACACACACACAAATCTTATGCTCTCATAGCAAGTACTGAGTAGTGAACAGAGTCGGTGGTGTGACAGGCCCCTCTAGGAAGACGTGATTTGCACGGACATGCCAGTAGGTGACTAAGCCTTGCCCGAAGATCGGTGCTGACATTTGAAGACTTTATGGGCCCAGTCTGCTCAGAAAACAGCTTCAGGTCTCTCCCTACCCCTGAATGTTTTCTGTGAATGGAAAATTCATGCTGAAGCAAATGTCCACCAGGTTGGTACTGCCAACTACGGAGGCTGCTGCTGCTGGTAGCTGTGGGTTCTGTCCTCATGTTGTTGAGCATCAGAGCAAAGAGCCATCAGTCCTGGAAGATTCAAGTGCTGGGCCCAACAGGCAAAGTAAGATCCTTTCTGGGTAGATTCAGAGCTGTTAGTGAGGGAGTGAACATCCGAGTGGAAGGAAGGCTTCTATAAAGAAAGCACCTGAAATTCTGTACCAGAAAGAGGCTTCCTGAGGGCTCCCAGGATCTGAAGAGGGCAGGGTGGAGAGCTGGGTGAGTCAGACTATATAGTCTGTCTTGCGAATAATGGAAGCCAGAGACCATCAGGCCTGTGTGGTTGCATGAGCGGGCATGCCACTCACGGAGTTAGAGAACACTCAGGAGAAATACATTTGGAGTAGCTACATCCTGAGTTCACAGTTCTTGGACTTGCCTGTTGTTCTTTCTATTTCATAGTCTTTTTTTTTTTTTTTTTTGACTATTTCTTTTTTCTCATAACTCTTGAAATTTATTAGTTTCTTGGCTTTATAACTTTACTAAGAATCAATATTTCTGTTTTTTTTTTTTTGTTTTGTTTTGTTTTGTTTTTTGAACTAAGATGCTGATTTCCTAAGAGAGCATTTGGGCCCTTGGTGTATTTTGTCCCTGAATGTATGTAGCCTGCCTTCTTGCCAGAGGATCAAGTGCCCTTCAGTAGGCATTCCGGATAGACCTTTGTGTTCCTGTCTGAGTTGCAGGATTGCTGGCAATGAAACCTGGCATTGCAAAATCCTTCCTTAAGTCTTTGTTTAATGCCAGAGATCTCAAATGCTTGCAGATTCTGGAGAGGTGCCAGACAGGGCTCCTAGATTAGGAGCCGGGTGGAAGGGCTCCCATAATCTATAAACCTAATATAAACTGCCATTTCAAATGAATGAATCGTTTGGACTGCTGGAAGGAGGCCAAGGATGTTTGGAGTTCCCTTTTTTTAGCTTATACAACTTCTGCACTATTGGGCTTTTACACCCACCTTCTAATTACTGCATGATTGTCTGTACCCTTCGAGGTCAGCTTGTTAAGAACTCAGCCTGTCCTCTTTGACTGACCCTTAGCACAGGGTCCTGGCTCATCTGTCTTATATCAAAGGTCTTCATTGAGAAGGTGGGCTTTCATGCACCCTACAGAATGATAAATCTGTTTGAATGCCTTAAGCATTACGCAGCACACCACTAGGCACACAGAGACAGAGAGGTCTGCAGTATCATGCCTCAACTGCTGACGGCTCAGCTCAACACAAACGTGAATAATTTTGCTACCAAACTCAAGATTGTCCCCAGCTATGAGCAGTCTGATGAAGTTCACGCTGCTCTTTGCTTTGCCAGTCTGGAGTCATCTCCTAGTAGGTGTGTCCAGATGGTGAGCTGAGCCTTGCCCAGAACAAGAAAAATCTTTTTAAAGACTTGGCTGCTGTGGACTCCTGGGGACTCCCAGTTTGTGCCTCTGGCTCTGCAGAAGAACCTCGATCTTCTACCACCCCGGTGGTTTCCTCCCTGGAAGAGGGGGAAGCAGCCATCCTTTGTGGTCAGAATTCTCCAGGTTGTTCCGAGCCAGCTCCAGCTGTGAGCATTTTCACACGGCCCTGGTTCTGGTGATACAAAGAGCAGAGAGCAAGCCGAGCCAGCCATAACACTGAGTAAGTCTGGGAGGTGCCTCCTAGAACAAACAATGTGGGTGAGCTGTGCAGAGAGGGACTACCTCTGGCATGACATTTAAATTACTGAATTATTTAAATGAATGTCAATTAGGCAGAGTAGGCTTGCTGCCTTCTGCCAGGGCACTTCCTGGTTATTCTCACAGGCAGGTGGAAGACTTTATTCCCTTCAGATATCACACTTCCTGTTGCACCGTGGAGAGGCAGCACACAACACAGTTATCTAATTCTTGACGTCTGCATTATCGGTATCAGGGTCTGAGAGGTTCCGAACCCACACATTCTTATGGGTAGCCCTCGAAGGTATCCCCTAGCCCAACACCCAGCCCAAATAAAATATTACAGGTCCATACACGTTATAGTGAATGTTAAGTTAGACCAGACTGAAAAAGTGAGTCATGGGTACTTTGAGGCTTGCTGTACCTCTGTGAGTTGTGGATATTAAAACCTAAGCATGTCCCACCGTCTGCCTCCCTTTTAGCCTTTGCTGAGTTAGCAATCCAAATTCAGAAAGCCACTTTGGCACCTCTTCACACTAACCCAGGTTGCCAGGTGAAATTGCCAGTGTGTGTGTGTGTGTGTGTGTGTGTGTGTGTGTGTGTGTGGAGAGAGAGAGAGAGAGAGAGAGAGAGAGAGAGAGAGAGAGAGAGAGAGTGTGTGTGTGTCTGGGAGGGGATGTCTTTTTTGTTTGTTTGTTTGGGTTTTTTGTTTGTTTGTTTTTGTTTGTTTCAAGACAGGGTTTCTCTGTATAGCCCTGGCTGTCATGGAACACACTTTGTAGACCAGGCTGGCCTCGAACTCAGAAATCCACCTGCCTCTGCCTCCCAAGTGCTGGAATTAAAGGCGTGCACTACCACAGCACAGTAGGGGGTGTCATTCTTAAATTATGAATTTAAAGTCTTCATTTATATTTGTGTGTTTGTATAAAATAAATACAAAAAGGATTTGCTAATTCATTTTATGGGAATGTACCAGTTAAGGAAAAGAAACATTGGGAGAACAGCGTAAGAGAACCAGAGTCACTGAAGGTTTTGTACTCAGTGCTAACTGGGGTTTGGCTCCTGGTTCCATATCAAAGATGGAGTTAGTGATTATATCCCACTAATAGCCATTTTCCCTTGGCCACTTTTCTTTGTCTTGAGTGTTGAGAGCAAGGGTATGTAAACCTTGGTTTTTGACATTTGGTTGAGAAGAGTCACCAACAGAAAAGCAGTCCAGTCTGTAACTCTTATTTCTGTCGGTATAAGTGTAAGAAGTGTGTAGGAGGTTGTAGGAGTCTCAGTGAGACTCTACCGGAGTCAGTGCTGGTTAGGGCTAATGCTGCTTCACACCTCTGTACCCTGCACAAGCGGGTTTAATGAGTTGAATTTCACTACATGTTAAAGTTTCTTGAGGCTTCTTGCTTCGGGTGAAATTCTTTAGGTTATAGTCCAGACATCTGTCACACACTCTCTATCTTATCCTGTCAAAAACGAGAGATCTTGGGAAAGCAGTGTTTTTTCCTAGGTCTATGGATATAGAGTTTAATTTAGGCTGCAACTTTGAAACTAGCTCTCACTAAGAACTTACTAGACTACAAAGTGTGACTCTTTGGTGCCTTGGACCATACAGTTATTTCTGTGCATTGCTTTACTTCTTTGTTTATTGTGATGCTGTGGATGAGCGGTTCTCACTCGGTGGGCCATGGCCCCTTTGGGGGTCAAATGACCCCTTCACAAGGGTTGTACAAGACCTTTGGAAATCATAGATATTTATCTTATGATTCAAAACAGGAGCAAAATTATAGTTATGAAGTAGCAATGTCCTAGTTAGGATTTTACTGCTGTGAACAGACACCATGACCGCAACAACTCTTATAAAAGGAAACTTTTAATTGGGGCTGGCTTTTAGGTTAAGAGGTTTAGACAAGAAAGTAATTGAGACACTAGGCCTTGCTTAAGCTTCAAAGCCAAACCCCTAGTGACATGTTCCTCCAACAAAGCCACTTCTACTTCAATAAGGCCACACCTCCTAATAGTGCCACTCCCTATAGGCCTATGGGGGCCATTTTTATTCAAATCACCACAAGCAACAAAAATAATGTTATGGTTGAGGGGTCATCAGAACATGAGGAACTATATTAAAGGGTTGCAGCCTTCGGAACGTTGACAAGTACTGCTGTAGGTAAATCTAGGGCACCTCCGGCATGCGTCATGTGCTCCTCTGTGTACTGTACCATCCATTCTATAGGCCCAGTGATGAGTGAGAGTGTTACAGTTTGTTGTTATTTATAGTAGGTAGTCCTTATATACAATATGGTGACTAACTGTATTTGATCATCTATTATCCCTCTGTGAAATAAGTCACTCTTTATCTTATTTTCATTTACGTCTTCCTCACAACACTAACACCCCAGCCCAGCATCAGCCAGATATACTTTTCAGTATATTAGGTATGTTTTTGGATACGTGTGATTAAAAACCATTTACAGTGAAAGTGTTTGTGTTTTAAATGTGCACCAGTTGCCTTATTTCAGTCTTTAAAATACAATCATCACATTCTCTTTCAGGTCACACACACATCAATGTGATGCCTTTAACTTCCTCCATGACTCCCCTCCCCTATCCAGTTCCTTCAAAGAATGGTCACATGTTGGGCAGCATGGTTGACAGGTCTTGGCCCAGCTTCATCCCGTTCAAGAGTGGCAAGCGTGTGTAGCCTCCCTAGAAATATTACCTTTCAACTCTCTTTTGATAAGTGTAAACTTCTTGCTAGATTGTGTCAAATAAAGATGATCCCTTGCTCATTAAAGGTTTTTCACTCATTAAACATGTCGGAAAGCTCTGGATTCTGAGGGTTAGGCTGGTGACGTACTTAGCACCGGCAGTGGCTATCTTAGATTTTCTGCTTTCAGGCATGTCTTTGCTCTGGGATGAGCCCCTTGTGGTTTTCAAAAGAACTCACAAGTCAATTATAAACAGAAGGACGTGTCTGTGTGCCTGCGTGTACTTACGCTGTGGGCTGTAGCACCCACACGACAGCGGGCAGGGAACTAAATTTCCACTTCTTTGAAGAGGGAAGAAGAAAGATTAGCAGCACTTTTCTTTTCTTTTTGAGATAACCCACATTTCTATACACACCCACATCAATCTGTGTAAATGAACTTGACATTTTTACTTTAAGGTCTTCTCTTAAAAGCACCACTACCTGATTTCCCTCTCTCCTCTTTCTTTCTTGCTCTCCCCTTCCCTTCCCTTCCCTTCCCTTCCCTTCCCTTCCCTTCCCTTCCCTTCCCTTCCCTTCCCTTCCCTTCCCTTCCCTTCCCTTCCCTTCCCTTCCCTTCCCTTCCCTTCCCTTCCCTTCCCTTCCCTTCCCTTCCCTTCCCTTCCCTTCCCTTCCCTTCCCTTCCCTTCCCTTCCCTTCCCTTCCCTTCCCTTCCCTTCCCTTCCCTTCCCTTCCCTTCCCTTCCTTTTCTTTCTTTTTCTCTATCTGTGTCTTTGTGTCTCTGTCTTTGTCTCTGTTTGTCTCTCTGTCTCTGTCCTGTCTGACTGTCTGTTTCTCTCAAAAGACAATTATCTCACTCTCTGTGCCACAGACCTTGGACGAGCTCTGGAGGCTGAATTTCCTTGAGTAGGGCTTTGCTGACCGTGGCCTTGGCTAAGGAACAGCCTTTAGGACTGGACTCTGCACATTCTGTCTTCCCTTCCCTTCCCTGCTGACTAAAAGTGTTGGAAGTAGCAAGTCTGAACCAGTCATTCCCGATGAGGGAGGAGGGAGGAGGGATGAGATGTGAAAGTGGAACTGCAAATGAGTGTTTTCAGAAGGCAGTTGGGAGGGCAAGGGGGTGATGGTGCAGCCTCTCCTGTGACTCAGCTTCTTGACATCGCCAGGGACTACCTGGTCCCTGGTGCTACCTGCTAACTAATTGTTACATACAGCTTCCTTCCCTTTGTTTGGGCCCTTGGACTGAGTGTTTAAAGCCAGTTTCCCCCCCCATGTTCCTTACCAGTTGACAATTCCTCTTTTTTTCCTTTGTTTTGTTTTTCAAGACAGGGTTTCTCTGTGTAACCTTAGCTGTCCTGGAACTCACTCTGTAGGCCAGGCTGGCCTTGAACTCACAGAGATCCACTGCCTCTGCCTCCCGAGTTCTGGGATTGAAGGCGTGCATCACCTCTCCTGGTTATCAGTAGATGATTCTTAAGAGCTATTTGTTAGAATTTTAACCAGTGTGCAAACACAAGTGTTCTTATCACAAGTGGTCTAGTGTCTAGCTGAAAATGTCAGTAACTCTGGTTTGTAGCTATAAACTCTCGTACAAGTGTGTTCTGAAGCAGTTAAGTTCTGAAACATCACCTGGTTACAAGTGCAGAGCTAGCAGGAACTGGTGCTAACTGTTTCCAAGTATTTATTTAGGAGCCCCCTTTTTTGTATAAAATAAATTTGCCAGACATTATGTTCCCATCAAATATTTAGTTTAGATTCAGGAATTATGGATATGGGAGAGGGACTCCATGTCAGGAGTCTGGGCATCACAGTACCACTCTCTGTGCTAGCATAATCCTAAGGAGGATGGATGGATGCACAACATAAGACAGATACATTCATAGACTGAGATGGAACTATTATTTGTTTGAGTGAAAATCTGGAGTGTAGACACTGGTCAGTGTCGATGGTTCTGTGATTGGGTTTGGGGTGATCTTAAATCCAAACCTGTTTGGATTTTTTTTTTTTTTTAACTCTGAAAGGGGCGAAGCTCATAGAACTGAATTGTTTCTCCTTCTCACCTCTCCTTTGCAGATGAGAAGCCCAAGGTCAACCAGAAACTTTACATGTGTGTGTGTGAGGGCCTCTCCTGCGGGAACGAGGACCACTGTGAAGGCCAGCAGTGTTTTTCTTCTCTGAGCATCAACGATGGCTTCCATGTTTACCAGAAGGGCTGCTTTCAGGTTTATGAGCAGGGGAAGATGACGTGTAAGACCCCGCCGTCACCTGGCCAGGCTGTGGAGTGCTGCCAAGGGGACTGGTGTAACAGGAACATCACGGCCCAGCTGCCCACTAAAGGTTCCCATGGCTCCTTCTATTACTAGATCAAGGGGTTTTGTGAGTGTTGCCCCAAGTCTGTGTGGGTTAAGGATCTGCGTAGCCAGAAGCATTCTTCCTACTTGCTGAACCAGAGCTGATGGGCCATGGAAGGTCACTCTGGGTGAGGAAGACACAGGCATGGCCTTTGGAATTTAAAAGGAGAGTGGTGTTTTGGGGAAAGCGAGTGATGTGACATGCATCCAGAGGATGGGTGAAGGGGACAGATTCGCTGACTGCAGGTCATCACAAATGGGTGTATGGGGCATGTGTGATTCGAGAGAAGTAGGAACACTAGCTTGGTGTCTGTGTGAAGTGCCTTGCCCTTGTTAAGAAGAAGATGAAGGAAACCTTGCCCACCCTTCCAAATCAGATCCCTTGCCTTCTGAAACAGAAGTCAGATGAGGGAGTGCATGAGCCCTGAAGTTATGCGATTTCCCCTCATGTATTTCTTATGCATTCCGAATCCTTTGGAAGTCGATCTTCCTCTGAAACTCTTTTTCTCATTGAACTCTCATTGTCTATCTCACATTACTGTCAATATTAATATAGGCCCACCCCAAGCCAAATTTATTCTTGTAATGTACAGTAAGTACCTCTTAATAGATTGAATTGTATGATTTTGTCCTTGTGGAAGAGGGAAAGCACAAATAGGATAAGAGAGGACAACACAGAGCCTTCACTGCTAGGACTGTCACAAGGCAGGAAGGAGGCAGGAGACTGGAAGCCAAAAGACCAATAGGTCACATGGCAGTTTTGAAGTTACTGTGACCCACTTCGGGCAGGTAGAACAGGCTACATTGGGATATAAAAATAGGGTCAAACACAAGGGTTTGAAAAGGATTGGATATTTGAGTAACTAACTCAAAGGTCATTTCCTTATGCTCACTGAGTTAATCCTTTGCTAACAGAACGGATGGACAGGAAGAAACGTCTGTATTCACACAAAAACATTGCCAGCAGTGTGAAGATCCTCATGAACACACTATGCTGCACACCTTTACTTATGTATTGACTTGGTTGTGTTTGTGTGTGCGCAAGCACAGGCACACATGGCCCTGCATTTGCACATGTGTGTTGAGCGTGTCAGAGGACAACTTGTAGGAATTGGTTCTCTTATTGTGTGGGTTCTAGGGATCAAACTCAGGCTGTCAGGCTTTGCAGCATCTCCTGAGACCCTCTGAGCCCTTTCACTTTCCCAACACCCAGTGTTTTCACAGAAGGCATTTCCTGGAAGGAATGTCCTATTTGAGAGGCCACAATAGCTGTCACTTATTAAATCACTTTTACGCATAATTATACAGATGGCATGCACTATAGAGCACCAGCCTGATTCTCAGGACTTGGGGAGTTAAAGAAACACTATAAAGGAACCTTTAAGTAGAGAGTGGATGGCTGCAGGGAACTCTGAGACAGGTCAAGCTTAGGGAGGAGATCAGCGCTTTCTCACTGGGATATTACAGTATAGAGGCTGTCCATCAGGCTTGCTGTAAAGCATCTTTGCATCCGAAGTCCACGTTCATAAGAGTTAACATCAAGGATTATATGTCTCTTGTATTTAAGAAGCTCTTAAGCATTCATGCATTAAAATACAGCTGATTCTTGGTGGAATCCTTTCTAAACCCCAGTTCTATTTAATGGACTGATCACTTAAATGAGTGTCTGGGCCATTGTCTAAATGTTAGGAAGTATTGTAGTTGTAAATTGTTTTGATACGTGAGATGGTTTGGTCGAGATCAGGAGCCATTACCTAAGATATTGGCAAATAACAAAGAAAACTGTGGTCCCCATGCCTACTTACTCTTTTCTTCCCATTCTCCAGGGAAGTCCTTTCCCGGAACACAGAATTTCCACCTGGAAGTTGGCCTTATCATCCTCTCGGTGGTGTTTGCAGTGTGTCTTATAGCTTGCATCCTTGGAGTTGCTCTCAGGAAGTTTAAAAGACGCAATCAAGAGCGCCTGAACCCCAGAGACGTGGAGTATGGTACCATTGAAGGGCTCATCACCACCAATGTGGGAGACAGCACTCTAGCGGTGAGTTTGTGACCCCAGAGGGAGGCCTATGAACAACGAGATGGAGGTGGATACTTTCTTGTTTTGAGTGTACAAAGCCAACAATGACTACGCAGACATGTATGGTGACTAGTCACTGGGCTAAAAGCCAAGCGCATGTGAGCACCTTATATAAGAACATAATTCCTGCGAATAAGGACATCCGTTTCAGACAGGCACTTAAGGGATGGGGCTAGGAGATTTTAGTAGATCCTTGGTGGTTACTTTTCTTTGGAGAATGTGAGGAAAAGGGACAAAGAATGGTTGGTGGACCAGAGATTTAAAGAACTTGAAGTGGTGGTCTTCAGTTACTCTATTTGTAACAACAAACATTTTTTTTTTAAAGGAAGCATCTTTTCATTATTATTAAGAAATCCTTTTCCCCATAGATTATGTGCATCCGCCATAATTTAGAGACTTGACATCTTCAGAAGTAGCCATTAAGATTTTGATGCTCCAGTACTGCCCCCTTGTGGAGAGTAGTCAGCTGGTTGAACCAGGGTCCTCTAGTACAACTGAGCATAGCACATACAGAGTTTAAAATGCTTGAGTAGCCAGCTTAACAAGTAAATAGGGGGAAAAGCAAACCATTTATACCTTTTATCATTTCAACGTACAATAAAATTGTTGATATATTCTATAAGTTTTCAAAGTCAGGTAACTGGTGCTAGGACCCTCCCTGGAGTTTACTTCCTCAGCATAGAAGATGCTATTATTTATACATTTGGAAATTTCTTCCTGGCCAGTGAGGCAGCTCCGAGGGTAAAGATGCTCACTGCTGAGCCTAATGACCTAAATTTAATCCCCAGGACTGATAGGGTAGGAGGAGAAAACCGACTTCCACACGCTGTCCTCTGACTTCTAAATATGTACCGTGGCAAGGCTATCTCCCTACCCCCAACAAATAAGCAAACAAATATATGCAGTAAAACTTTAAAACCACTCCTGCATTTTAAAGCTATAGCGCGACACTGTAAGTGTTCCTTTAGTTACTCTTCTAAACTTTTAGTTAACTCGGGGAAGTAGGTCACTCACCATAAGCAGCCTACTATAGAGTGCAGAAGAATAAAGTAACAGCATTCTCCATGGATACTACATGGTTTCTCTGCAAAAGACAAAGCTCCGTGGGTGTTAGGTGCGAACAACACAACCAAATCAGCTCTTTCCTTGTCACAATCTAGCTAGTCGCAAGTCAATCAAGTTATCTTTGTAATGTGATTCAGAGCTGTTTAATGCTATGCTCCCTTCTCATACCAGATCGTCATGCCCGCAGGCTGGCTTCACTGCCTGACAAGTCCGTAAGTGCCTGGGAGTTCTGTAGCTAGGCTTCCTCTACAACCGTCTTTCGTTACTTTTCTGGAAAAGATGTACGCTAAGCAGTGGTCATCTTTGGCTCACATGCTATACCTGGGCAGCCATAGGTACCCCCTGTAGTCAGGTGTCAGTACATTAATAATGCTGGATCCAGGCTGGGAACTGTCTTGCCCTGATTCCTGTCCCATCAGGGTTCTGTCTGAATGAAAAAGGAACAAGTTAGTCTGTGTACATCGTTTTGCATACCTATTTGAGTTGTGATGTGATGGTGGAACTGGGAGAAAGGGTGTAGCTTGTTTCCATGAAATGTTTGTCCAGAAGTCTGTTTTAAGGTATAGGGGAAAGGAGGTGGGGTTTATGAGATTTGTGTAGCAGAAAGACATGAGGATGATTCCCGACAAGGCTTCGGCAAAGCAAGATGCTAACGTAGATTAGTCGGGACTGTGTTCCTCCAAGCTGCTAGCATGTCTAATTACCAAGGGCAGTAATTGGAATATCTAGTGTAAATTACTGTTTAAATAGCTTTTAGGGTTTTGAAATCGGAATGAAAGCCTGCGCCATAACAGTCTTCTCAACATAGCCCAGCCATGCAGCTGACAGAGTGTCACCATATAATGACACAGTAAGGAATAACGAGATGTCCTTATTTGCTTATTCAAACAATATGTTCATTTATGTGAGCTGACAAAGAGTAACCTTGCTGAAGCTCGCCCGCGGCTGGGCCTTCAGAACTTGAGGTAGGTAGGTCTTGCTTAGTCTTTGCTTGATTTCCTGATGCTCCATTCCCCAAATCTGTACCCTTAATTAGAACCAAAACGATGCCTCATGGAAAAGCAACAGCTCAATATACAGAGGGGTTTTTTTTTCCCCTCAAAAAAGAATTGAACGAATAGAGTTGTTGGGGGGGACACAAAGCCTATTTCATCTACATTTTTTTTCTTCTTGATTATTCTTTTGTAACTTTTAGGGGTTCTGAATTTCTTCTGTTGAGTGTTTAGCTTTTGGTAATTTTACTGATCCATAGTATCTCACAGTCTTGCTCCATAGAAAGGAGAGAAGATGAAATTCACAGAAATCTATGTTGCTTTAATGGGCCAGTTTATGTGTTGGGAAAGGAAGAACTTTGGGCAGGGTTAATCTTTCCACCATCACCATGGCTGTAGGGCTGTGCCTTAGAGATAGTCCAGGCCGGGTCCTGCCGCTGGGCCTTTGCTGAGAGTGTGAAGGAAAACTTCATGAATGAACTAACTGGCAGCCTTTTGCCAGTATGCTCATTTGGGAAATCAATGTGTGACTCTGGTGTTATGTTTTAAGTGAAATATATATATATATATATATATATATATAAATTTTTTTTCCTTTTTCCTTTCTAATTTGCAGTTCATATGGAAAAATGATAAGTAGGTGTTAATTTAGTGACCTGCTTGTTCATATATTACCTGAAAAAAAAAAAAACCATAATCTTCATCCACAGAAACACCCACACACACACCTATAAGTACCAATTTAATGACCCACATATTATTAGAATCTTTTCATTACAGATATTACACTTGGCTGTTCATAGTCCTAATTTGCTTGCTTCCAATTAGACACCTTTAGTTTGTAAGGCAACCGAAGTAGATCACTTGATAGACATTTAGTGGGCATAGCAGAATAGATGATAGTAGATAATGCCCAGCTCTTGGTGCTCAAGTATCCCCCACCCCCATCCTTCCTACTGACTCCTCGTGCACAGCCCCTCAGCCTTGCTAATGTGCTCGTTAGCTTAGCTCTGTTTCCTTCCTTGCATATTTGATTAGAAAACTCTATAGAGCTTAAGAAAGAATGACTTATCCATCAGGAAAGCCTGCCTTAGGTTTTGCTTCTAAGTTTCCCAAGACATATAACTAATCCTTTCAAAGGAGATTTTCAGGCATTTGAACGGGTCACATGTCCAGAGTTGCTGGAAACCCTGTGGGTTCCCACAGCATGTATTGCAGGACGCTGAAGTGGGCACTGTTGCTCAGTGATTTCTTTTTCTCCTTGTTTTACATCACAGGAACTACTAGATCACTCGTGTACATCAGGAAGTGGCTCCGGTCTGCCTTTCCTGGTACAGAGAACGGTGGCTCGCCAGATAACCCTGTTGGAGTGTGTCGGTAATTCTATGTCTCCCTTCCTTTTGGGCAGCAGGCAATGTTGGTTGTGATTCTAGAAGTCAGCCAGGGCTTGGAAAAGTCTGTTTCTTGTTGCTTATTATTGCTTCCTCATTAAATGCAGGAGGTGCCAAGCAACCATGTGCTTATTCCACTTCAGGGGGTGTGAGACAGCCATGGGGGTCTCTGTTCTCTGTGACTCACGTTTGAGAGCTTGCTGAAGTTCTGGTAAGGGAGTCATCAGTGACTAGAACAGACAATGCCTAGCGTGAATCCACGAGGCTGTGTTGAACAGGGGCTGACTGATCTGAAGTAAATAGGCTTCTGGATAGTAAGGTCAATTGCTGCATCTTCCCAGGATTCCTAGTGTCTCCTTCCTCTGACAGGAGGAATGAGTATGTCCAGTTACTGTGTATCAATTAGACACAAGAGCTTATGAAAATATACATTTAAGAACTCGAGTGAATCTTACTGTTTTTTTTTAATTAAGTGCTTAGTACAAAGACCTATATACATTTTGATAGCCTTTTATTTTTCTCCCTATGACATATTGTAGGTCAGCATATTAATTGTGAAAAAATTTGTACTCCTTTATCCGTTAAAATTTCTAAAAAAAAAAAAAATCTGTTGTTGCTGTATGTGGGTATATGACGTATGTGTGCACACGTGGACTTTGGAAGACAGTGCTGTAGAGTTGGTTCTCACACCGTACCTTTATATGGGTTCTGGGGATTGAACTCAGATCATCAGGCTTTGAGGCAAGCGCGTCACCCATTGAACCACCTCAGAGGCCCACCTTCCTTCATTGTTCAGAATGCACACACCTCGTCTGGTATTGGGAATTATCAGAAGTCCTTTAAAAAGCGGTGCAAAGGTCAGTTTGGCTAGCAGGTTAGCAGAAATGCGTGAAAAGGATTTGGCACACATTCTTTGGTCTTCTGAACTGGCAGAATGAATTCCCAGGAATTGTGAATTTCTGGGTCAGGCATGATTTAAGAATAATAAAATGATGATGGTGATGGTGGTGGTGGCTTCATGAATTCCATGAGGCTGGTACAGAATGCTCTTCTAGTTTTTGAGACAGGGTCTCTTCTGGCCCAGGCAGACCCAAAACTCAGTATCTAGCCAAGCATCCTCTTCTGATGCTCTCTCCTCTATCTCTTGAGGACTGGGGATTATTATAAGTATACATCTCCATGGCCAAATAGAGTTTTAAAGTCCTGATTTTCAGGGCTCAGGAGATGGCTCAGATAATAAGTGCTTGTTGCAGAAGCATGAAGACTGGATTTTGATCCCCAGTGCCTATATAGAAAAGCTTGCACAGTGGCATGTGTGTATGTGTCTATAGTCTCAATGCTGGGGATGCAGAAACAGAAAAATCTGTGGAATTTGCTGGCCAAGCAGTCTAGGTTTATCTGTGAGCCTTAGGTTTAGTCTGAAACCTGTCTCAATCAAGTAAGTGACTGAGCCAAACACCCAGTGTTAGCATTGTGTATATATATATAGCTGCCCGCCCCTTCCCATTCCCCCCACACATGAAGAACACACTTTATTTTAAACACAATCCTCAGTTTCACTATTTGTATGTGGAGTGTAGATATTTGCAGGTAGCATGACAGGTTTTGTCAGCTTCTCATTGAGATGGTGTGTAGGAATGGCTTGGTATTGTCTCACCACTTCAGGTGAGCAGGCTTTTTGTGTGGTTATAGCAGCTCCTGCCTTCTGACAGTCTGTTTGGCGGAAGCTGTCGCAGGCTATTTGATCACATTGTGAATCAGAAAAACCCTGTGGTGGTGTGGCTCAGCCCTAGCACACACCTTTAATCCAAAGAGCTTTCTGTGAATGGGATTATAAAGTCAGAGACAGGTCAAGAGGCAGGGGAAGCAACCAGTTGACAGGGAGTGAACACAGGAAAACCCAGGAAAGAGAAGGGACATGGTGAACTAGGAAGGTCAGCTGGGTGCTTTCTCTGCCTTTTGGAGCTAGCAGGCTTTCACCACAGCATCTGGCTTCGGAGTCTTCATTCGGGATACCAAATGTTTGGGATTTTGTTTTAAAAACAACAGGAAGCAGCTGACCATTATGAGCTGGTCCCAGCACTTGCTGCTGTATGAAGGAGGAACAGTGTCAAATCTAGTAGTAAGATCTGCAGTGGGCAGCACGGCTTGCCTGTGACACACAGGGGCCAGCTAAGGAACTGTGGTACCTTTTCCCCAGGTCTGCACCTACTGTTCCTATTTCCTATTCTCTGCAGCTCCACCACAACTGACTGAGACTAGAAAGAGATGGAAAAACAAAACAAACAAAACAACAACAAAACAGAGGCACTCAGCACCCACAACCAGAATGGTCGTCTTGACTAGCATCCTGTTTGTGTATGAACAAGGAAACCTGGGTAGTGATGGCAGGCAACAGAGGGGCCATGCACCTGCCTCTCCTGTCTTCTTGCCCCAACAACCCATCACTCACAGATAGTCCCAAATACCTCAGAGACTGGCTCCAGAGTCTTGCTCCTCTGAACTGTTTACAGTGTCGCACTTGATAGATGCTCTTCAACATTTTGAACCAGTATAAATTCAACTATTGCATTTTGGGGGTTGACATTAGAGCCTGGTGGGTGCAGGGTCTGTTCAGGAGTTTTTTGTGTTTGTGTGAAAGGTGTAGCTTGTCGGGAAAAGGTGGATAGATGATCACTTTAGTTCAAGAACGTGGGGATCTGACCATGTCAACCCTTCCAGCCCTATGCATCCTCTTTGTGGGACTTTCTGGCCAGGGACTTTTGGGGAACTGTACCACTCTTTTAGTGGCTTTGACATAAGATTACATTAGCAAAAAGCATTTGACAGCCATTAAAATAGATTTCTGTTCTGATTTAATCCACCTACCATGCCATATATTTTCTTTTCTTAACTTAAAAAAAAAAAAAAGATTTACAACAACAAACAACTTTGTATCCACAATTCTTTGGGATAGTTTTCTTGCCTTCTCGGTGAAACAGTGAGTCCACAGAGAAAATCAAAAAGTTGCAAGATGGAACAAAGGCAGGAAAAGCTTGGCATTTATTTCCTGCTTTTGTAGCTTCTGGCTTGGTAGCATCTTCAGGCAGTTAGTCCTCCTCTTGAACAGAAAGACTGAGCCACTCCTACGACTTGGTTAAAATTACTTGTAAACCAAGTAGACTTTGTGTGATTGTTGACAGTCGCTCACAAGGAACTCTGGCCTCTCCTAGCATCCCTTTATATTAGTCACTGCTATTGGATAGGGTTATTAGTTCTTGTCAGGGAAGCTCAGTTTGCTGGATATCTGTGCTGCCACCTCTGGAGCTGGATGGTACCCAGTGTGTCACACCTGTGAGGCAGGCACTCTATCGACAAGCCACATCCCCTGCCCGTAGAGCTTTTGTGACTGTTTCAGGTGTGTCACTCTGGCACACCTGCTTTCTTTCTCTGTGTAGGGTCTTATTGGCTTAGTTTTCCAGCAGAAGATTGTACTTGTGTGCAGGCAGGTGGCACCACAGCTGCCTATTACAGCCCCGTGATGGTGCAGTCACCACAAGCCTGGGCAGAAAGCCTCATTGCAATGGAGTTTCGGTTCCCGCTGCACGCCTGCCATCCAAGCTGACTACACCTCATGTTGACCCCCACTGGTTTTGAGATAATGACATCCTCTTCCCTATCTCTTTGATCATCTCTACCTATAATTAAAGAGATGACTGGAAGGGGGGGGGCATGCCTTGATAAGCATGTGGCTACTACATAGAGGTGGGGGGAGGGGCATGAATCAGACAGGTCAGATCCCAGCTGAAGTTATCCCATTTTGTAAACTATGCTTTTCAAGTGACTAAAAAGAAATCCTGAATTATTTTAAGTGTATAGGGGTTTTGCCTGCATGTATGTCTGGGTATCCCAAGTATGCCTCGTGTTTGAGGAGGTAAGAAGAGGGCATTGCATCCCCTGGTACTGAAGTAATAGAAGGGTGTGTGCTGCTGTGGGTTCTGGGAATCAAATCTGGGTCCTCCGGAAGAGCCTCCAAGACTCTCAACCCCTGAGCCATTTCTTCAGCCCTCAGGTGACTTAAGAAATGTTTTATCTACCAGTTTTGTGTGTGTATGTTTATGGCGCACATATGTGACTGTGGTTTGTGGAGTCAGTTCTCTATTTTCACTTTCATATAGACTCTCGAGTCCGAACCCAGGATCACACTTGGCAAGCGCATTTGCTTGCTTGTACTGTCTTTCTAACTGCCAAAGGCTCTTTTTTACTGTAGTCTGGTTGTGACATCACTGGGGCACATCTAAACCAACACCCTGACCAGTGTCAGAAGTCAGAGCTGTTCTGGAATTATGTCGATGACTTTGAAACTCTGCTTTTGAAATATATCTTTCTCCAAGGAACCCTTTGGAGGTGGTGGTTCACAACCTTCTACCAGCACTGGGGACTGTCATTAATCTCCAGGATGTCAAACTGCCCCTCTGTGGGGCAAGAGGAGCTTAAATATATTCAGGCATTTGTGCTGAGAAATGCTTCTCAGGGTCCAGTGGAAAGGAGGGGAACCAGAGAAACCATCTAGTTATTTAGATATATACCCCTACCCCTTGGGCTTTTGATGCTACATTGAAATTTAATGATCACTATTATGTTCTAAATTGTACTACCTTTCATGTGTTTTTAAAAACTAGATGCCAAAAGTTTCTAGCCTTTTGACATTGTGACTTTCCATCGTCATCTACAAACAGGTTGAGCTGCCTGCATAGCTAGTCTGGGGCACAAGTCAGACACCCTCAGGAAAGCAACTTAACTATAAATATGAAGTTAGTTATCAGGTACTGTACTGACTGGAAGGCAGATTCCTGCCATGATTGGACGGGTAGGGAAAGATGGGTTTTACCTTATTTTTGTACATCTTTATAGGTGAAGTATTTGCAGTCCTAGACTGAGTTTGTCTAGCAAATAATGAAGAGTTTGGGGCATCAGGCTTTGTTTACTACTAGGAGTTTCTTGGTCAGGCTGTGTGTCCTGTCTTTACCCTTCTATACAACAAAGAATAAATTCAGTGTCACACAAGGAAATACAGAACCAATGCAAAGTTATTGGCATGGCAATTTCTTTTCGAAAAGGATGTACCAGAACCCAAATCCAGCTAGTGAACACATGTGCCAAATGGCCTCCATATTTTATTTTTGATACAGGTGGTGACTTTGTTCTATGCCATGGGTGGAAGCTTGGCTTCACAGTCTGACATAATTGGTTAGTCAGAAGAGAAGAGCAGGAGGTTCAATATAAGGACACTGTCGGGTTCACTGTGTTTGATAGGAAAAGGAAAGCCAACCCATTTCTTACATATATCATCTGTTTTGCTGTCCACAGGGAAGGGCCGGTATGGAGAAGTGTGGAGGGGCAGCTGGCAAGGCGAAAATGTCGCTGTAAAGATCTTCTCCTCCCGAGACGAGAAGTCATGGTTCAGGGAGACGGAATTGTACAACACTGTAATGTTGAGGCATGAAAATATCTTAGGTGAGTATGGGGTGAGCTTTCACCAGCTGGTCTCCATAGAGATAAGGGCCGGCCCTTTCTCTCTCCCATTTGCCAAATCTGAGGTGTGTGGAGTCTCTTCTGGAAAACAACATAGTAACCGTCAGCATTTATAGACTACTTAATTTTTTGACAGGTGTTTTTTGTTTGTTTGTTTAAATCTGCACATAGGTTATAAATTGCCTGCATGTGAATAGGAAATCTGCCGCAGGACCTTTTCCCTCCTGTATCTGTGGATGTATTGAAACGACAAAGCCCTGCTCTGCTCCGTTGTTCACTTCAAGGCTCCTTGGGTAGTTCTGCTTGCCCCACCCTTCCTGAATATTTATTACTGGAATCAAACTAAGAAAGGTCTTTGGATTCTTTCCTAGAGATTCACAGCTCCCAGGGACGCGTAATTAGATGCACATTTCCTCAAACTAGGCATCATTTTTAAAGACCAGATTTACAGAGGGATTCAGCATACATTTTAATTTGAAAGCTCCTCGCCTTACTTCTGGAACTCACAAAGTATAGATGAATTTTCATCATCTTATCACTAAAGCTTAGCAGTGCTTAAGAAATATGCGAGGTGCCTACTACAATCCTGCCATGGCAATGAGAGGGCCCATTGGCTTCCATAGTTTCAAAAGGCTTTGAGTGTATTTCCATTGATACACATATATGGTGACAGCTGCCTAGGGTAGATCTTGAGAAATAGAAATGAAATCCATGTAGAGTTTCACTGTACACTATAGTGTTGACCACTGTGTGGCTATTGGATTATGTCTGGGCATGGGACAATTCTCTTCTATCCCGGTCTATCAGTTTAGCATTTAAATGTGACCCAAGTTGTTGTTGACAGATGACTGGATGGTTGTCCAAAGCTTTGGTTTAACAGTATGGTGGTGATGTTCACTCAGGTACACTTAAAAGTGATTTTGAGGGGCAGGAGAGATAGCTTAGCAGTTAAGAACACTGGCTGTGCTTGCAGAGGTGCTGAGTTCTATTCCCAGCACTTGACATGGCATTAATTTGTAACTCTCGTTCCTGGGAATCTGATGACCTCTTCTGGCTTCTGTGGGCACTGCATCCACATGGCATGCATACATAGTAAATAAATAAATAAGCAAATAAATAAACAAGTCAATACTGCATGCCACATACATGTAAGTAAAACAGACAGACAGACAGACAAACACACATATACACCAAATCAATCAATCAATCAAACATGTCTTTGACTGCTCCCCAATTGGCCTGCAATGTTGGTGACTTCTAGGCCTGACATTCATGACTCCCTAGTTGTCAGTTTCTTTTGATATTAAATGTCTCTGATTTTGGCTGCAACCAGTATTTTTCTTTTTGGGGAACTGTGACAAACAGGTGGCTTTGATCGTTTGCATCACTCTTGATTGTCCACTATCTCCTTTCCATTCTCTCTCTCTCTCTCTCTCTCTCTCTCTCTCTCTCTCTCTTTCTCACCTTTGCTCCATCAAAACATCTCTGTCAGATTCTCTGAATAGACCCCTCTGATAGTCTATACCCATCACGGCCTGTGCTACCTTAGGGGATCTGTGTGTGGTAGTTGTGATGGCAGCACCGGCAGAGGACGTGCTGGATAGTTCCTGTGCCGTGAGTTCTTCTGTAAAGTCTCCATTGCAGCCTTCGAGAGGAGGTATTCTTATTTCCCTACTTTTCACTAACCAAATCACCAATGAGAGGCAAAATACTAGAGCCCCAGCTCATGCTGCAAGGACTAACCCTTCACCATAGTTCCCTGCCATGCACTGCAGTCTATGGGATAGCCATATCACTTTGCACTGGAGTCATGTTTGAGATTGCAGGCAGGGTAGGAGGTGGACATTCATCTATAGTCAAACTTGCCATGAGCCTTCCAATCTTCCAGCTTCCTCCAGAGCAAACTGGAATTGAGCAAGAGTTGGTTATGTTAGAGCCTAGGATCTATAACAAAGGCTTATCTTTAAATAGAATCTCTAATAATGGGTAGATGCACATACTCCTAAGAGGCATGTGAGGTCTTGAAGCCGTTTGAAGGAAAAGCCTTCTGCACCCGACGATCAAAGTTGCATCTTTCTGAGCATTCACTGCCTTATCACGATAACCCAGGAGGCTGACTACTGTGGAGATCCACTCCCAAGTCCTTTATCGCACTCCTTTAAAAAGATTTATGATATCATCTTATGCATTGTTTTTGAGACAGGGCCTACTGTGGCTCAAGCTAGCCTCAAATTCACTAACTAAGGAGGAGCTTGAATTTCTGATCCCCCTGCTTTACCTCTCAAGTGCAGGAAGTATAGCTAGAAGTACCTCCAGGCCTGGTTTATGTGGAGCTGAGGTCAAACCCAGGATTTCTTGTGTGCAAGGCAGGCCCTGTGCCAACTTCATCCCCAGGCCAAGTTTATGTATTTTAAGCACAAAGTTGAATAGGGTTAAAGTTGGCATAGGTGTGCACTAATTGTCATCCAACTCCATAACTGTCTTGTGCTCTGTGTCTTTCGTGATGGGCTGGGGAGATGCTCAGTGCTTGCTGTCTTTTAATTCCTGGGATCCCTGTGGTAGGGGAGAACAGACTTTCACATGTTATTCTTTGACTTCCATCATGCGTCATTGGTACATGTGCACATATACACAAAATAAATACCAATAAATGTAATAATAAATATAAATAAAATTGAAAATTGAAAGCACGACTAAGGGGCTGAGTGATGTCTCAGTAGGTAAAGTGGTTATTTTGCAGGGCTGACATTTGAATCCCCAGAACCCACATAAAGCTATGCTGTAGTGCAGGCATGCCCCTACTTGGAGACTGGAGATGGAGATAGGAGAATTGCTAGAATCCCATAGGCCAGCTAGTGTTGTATACATAGCAGTGAACAGCAAGAGAAACCATGCCTCAAACAAGGTGAAAAGCAAGGATGGACACCTGAGATTGTTCTGTGACCTGCACACATGGACCCTCTTACACGTAAGAGGCCTCACATCATGGATACACACATACATGTGCATGCATAAGCACACACATAAGAGTACTGTAGACTATTTCATGTCACTGTTTCTTGAGACGACTAGGGAGGGGAACAAACCATCGCTGGAAATACAAAATTGCAATGTTCTTCCTATACACCGTGTGCTCAGCACCGTACACATTAAGCGTTCTGAATGCACTGGCTTCCCGTCCACATCCCTTTAGGATGAATGCTGTCACCCTCATCTCATAGACGAGAAAGCAAGATGGAGATTTCTGGTGCCTTGATCTTGATCACCCAGCCCAAGGCTGGATGAGCCTATATGTAAACAGTGGTACAGCTTTGGGTTCAACCACTTCAACGCCTTACATTCCAGCATCTCTGTTGGTTTCTGAGGGCGTTGCCATTGAAAACTTTAGGTTTCAGATGGATTTTTGTTCTTGAAGAGTTTGGGACAATGGCTCTGCCGGAAATATTTGGTCTAACCATCCTTCCTTCTGTTGCAAATACATCCAATGGGTACGTCTGAGCGCCCCACCTCCAGGCTTTTATTAACCATGGACTGCTTAGGACTCCAGACACAAACATCCCAGAACAGTGCTCCTAGACTGGGAAGCAAATGTATTTACCGAAATTTGAGGAGTAAACAGTGGAAAAAAAATCCTGTTCATTTGAAAGTCCTAGTTCCTGGAATATGCACACACACACACACACACATAGACACACACAGACACACACAGACACACACACGAGTCCTTTTTCCTGGTTTAGAACATAAGTGAATGGTATGAACAACATCCTTCTTTAAGGTTTAAGGGTCTAGGAGGAAGGGAGAAAGGGAGAGTTTGGGAGGGGAGGAGGAAGGGGAAGTTCTGATTGGGATGTAAAGTAAATAAATAAATTTATTGATAAAAAATAAACAAAAATAATTAAGAGTATGTTTAAATGTCAAATATAACATTATTCATGACGAAGGTGAAATTCATCAAAGATTCATTTGTTTCCTCATTCATATAAAATAACAAGATCAAATAGAGTGAGACCAGGAAAAAAAAAGATCTAAGAGTCATAGGGAAGGTGAGAGGAAAAGAGCTTGCTTATTATATATGATTATTGTTTTCTCAGGGGAAGAAATAGGTACTGGCTACTGCACAGTTATATGTTGGCAGTGCGGTCCCTTTGGAATGGCACTCTCTAGTTTGGCACTTTATTTTGAGGGAAGCTAATGCAGACTAAGAATCCCATTCTTTTTTTTGTTTTGTTTTTTGTTTTGGTTTTTTGAGACAGGGTTTCTCTGTATAGCCCTGGCTGTCCTGGAACTCACTTTGTTCCAGGCTGGCCTCGAACCCAGAAATCCGCCTGCCTCTGCCTCCCAAGTGCTGGGACTAAAGACGTGCGCCACCATGCCCGGCAAGAATCCCATTCTTAGACCGTGTATGAAAATACCTTTATGTCTTTCCGCATCTGTTAGTGTCCCACACGTCTTCGGGACAAATTCACTTGTCACCACTGGACGCAAGCTTATTCCAATGTCTAATCTGAATTATTAAAATTCTTTATTTTAGAGAAAACATATTGAGACCGTACAGATGGTGCAGGAGGCACAGCAGTAACAATGTCTCCCTGCTCTGAGCCACTTGGATTCTGGGTGTTAGGCCCATGGGGCGTCTCTCATGTGCTCTCTGCAGCGCTTACTTCCTGTCGAGATTTTTCCATCTTAGGGTTGAGCTCTTCCAGCTTACAAGCATGACCGTACAGTTAACTATTATCTGAATGATTAAGAACATCACAAATATGGATAACACAAGACTGTTTCTGTTTGCTTGTTTTGTTTGTTTTTTTAAAAAACTTAACGAATCAATCATTTCATATAAGTTTACCTCTGTTTTATGCTGGAATAAATATAAGCGAAATAGACCATGGGAATTATCCTTATTACTTAAAATCTACAGCCAGGTTAGGACTAGAAGACAAGCATCTAGGTTTCAGGTCTGGTAGGGTTTTAGGGTGCGATGTGTAGTGTTTGCATAGTGAAGAGGTTGAAATTTTTATTATAGGCGATCTCAAGAGTATAAATGCTGCTTACAGTGGAAACTGGAGGGTCACATGCTGTTCGTTGGCCCTGCACCTTTCAGGAGTCTACACTGTCGCTGTTCCTTGTTGCCTTTGTAACTGTTAAATATTTCTTGTTCTACATTAGATCTGCTCCGAGATGATTTTGGGTCCTCAGAGTTACATGGCGGAGTTGTCACTGAAAAATTCTGTCCTCCTCCCTCTCCAGGTTTCATCGCTTCAGACATGACCTCCAGACACTCCAGTACCCAGCTGTGGCTCATCACGCATTACCACGAAATGGGATCGTTGTATGACTACCTTCAGCTCACTACTCTGGATACGGTTAGCTGCCTTCGGATCGTGCTGTCCATAGCCAGCGGCCTTGCCCATTTGCACATAGAGATATTTGGGACCCAAGGGAAGTCCGCCATTGCCCATCGAGATCTGAAGAGCAAAAACATCCTGGTGAAGAAGAACGGACAGTGCTGCATAGCAGATTTGGGTAAACTTTAAAAAGAAAATCTTAATTATCGCACTTAGGAATGTTGTACTCCAGTGTTTAGCCGATTGCATCTATTTCTCCTGCTAACATGTCACGCTGAAAATTTCAAACATTCAGGAAGGCCGAGTGTCATTATAATCAGCAGTTGTGTGTGTACCGCCTGCGTCGTCTCCCCACTAACGTTTTACGGTTCTTTCAATCTTTACCGCATGTTGGTCTACCCACCTATAAGTTCCTGTTCATCTGTGAGCGTTTCAAAGCAAGTTGCAGACAAAAGAATTCTTCTCTCTGACAACCTCAACATTCAAGATAATATAACATTAAGTAATGTGCCTTATGTGTTCATTCCTTTTCCCCCTTTCAGGTACAATTTAAACATCATGAAACACCCAAACCTTGTATTTTCAGAGTTTTGAACAAAAGCTATGAATCCCAGTCTCTGTAAACTTTAGAGTAAGCTCATTAGCTCAGGACCTGACCCACCCTTAGCAGCAACGAATATGGTTGCTTCCAGATTTCACAAACTTTTACTTGAAAGTAAGTGCAAGACTAAGTATTTCATGAAATGGTTTGTCTTAAAAATAAATTGTTCATGAAGGCATCCTTTTTCTATAGCCAAAGCAGAGTTATCAACTGGGGACAGTAGTCCGTGAGATAACTCACCCTTTGACGAGTTGGACCCCTACCACTCTCCAAGGTTTCGGGTCTGCTGATGGAGCCTCAGTTGTTCCACACATAAGAAAATCTTCACGGATAGTAGCAATTCTGCAAAATAAAACCTACCCCAAAGCCCTAGAATTTTGGCTGCATAATTGTACTGATAAGAACCGAATGATGTTGCTTATTCATTTTAATTGACTGGTGAGAACTCCCCTCCCTCAAAGGTTTAGAGAGACCTAGCTTTAATTGTATAAAGAGATTAATTTATTTTTGTTTGGTTTTTAAGACAGAGAATTTGACATATTAGAAAGATGCATTTCCTTTGAGGCACTTTTGAATCCTTGCTTGCATGTAGAAGAATTACTTTATAGTGTTTTGCAAGGGTGAGAGCCTGCTCCCAAAGCTTTGTGAGGCTGTTTGAGTTGTGATGAAGCAAACTCGTACAACCTCTGTCATGGCTCTTAGAGTCAGGGTGATCTGTGTGTGAATTCTGCCATTTACACTTCGTTTTGTGTGTTTTTTTTAACTTATGTGTTTACCTGGCTCAAGGACTGACATTATTTACACTCTGTTCAGCAGTCAAAAGGTCTTAGCCAAGGAGGGCTCTAGTGCTTAATGCTGTGCTCTGAACATCTACATTACTGGTGCCTTCATAATAATATAGTTACATAATAGTTACTCACTTAAGTCAGCAACAGCCATGCCCCACCTCACAGGGTTATGATAGGATTTGGGCAGTGCTAGAACGATCTCAGATGAAAGGACTCAGGTATGGGCTGCCGTTACAGTGCAATAGGGCAAATCTTGGCTGTGGTTTATGGGACTCAATGAGGAGGGAGGGAGATGGGGGATTTTGCTGGGAAGTCCAGCTAGTTAATGATTTGGCCACATTTCTTAGCCATGAAGCCTTCCAATTAGATACATTAGTTGCTATACAAATTGGTGCTACCTACTCACTATGGGAGACTAGTAATGTTGTTATGACACAGCCCCTTTACAGCTTAAAGTCACCTATAACTCTTCATGGTTTACGTAGAAATTCAGTATCACCCATTAGGAACAGTGGTCTGTTATCAGGGCTGCTAAAAGGACCATATCTGGTTGATATTTCTAACATTTTGTTATAAAACATTTAAGCATACATTTTTAATTAATTTTTTTCATTTAAAAATAAAAATATAAAAAAATTAAAAATAAAAATTTGCTTGCATAGAAAAGAAAACATCACATAAAAGGTTTGAAGAAATATTATAATGGCTTCTAGATTTGAAATTTGAAAAGTTTGTCATCTTGTCCTTCTATGGTTGTGTAATTTTACTAGTTTTGGAATGTGTGAGAGACATTATAATAGTTTATTACTAAATATCTCAAAACGTTTCCCCCCATATCAAAGTATATCTTTTCCAAAACCACAGTTTAATCTCATCTAAAAATCCTTGAAGTCTTACAATGTAACCCAGACTAGCTTAGACCTCAGCCCTTGAGTGGTACAATACTAAAGTGTGTGCTACCATAATTATCAATTATTTTTTCTTTTGCTTTCCCAAGTAATAATTCAGTCAAGGTTTATAAATTGCATTTTTCTTTATTGTAAGGGATCCTCTGTAAAACTGAGCACCTAGCATCTTAAAGTGTTTTTTGTTTGTTTGTTTTGAAATATTGTCTCACTATTTAGGCCTAGTGGACTTGGAACTCAGTGGTCTTAAAGCTTGTAGAAACTCTCCTGCCTCTGCCTTCCAAGTGCTAGGATTGCAGGTGCACACTGATAAGCTATTGGTCAGGGCCTTAGTCATTGGAAGCCTTGGTTGTCACCAAAGCAGCCGGTTCCAGTGTGGTAGATCTCATGGTCCTTTGCAGCAAGCTTCAGTGCCCTGCATGCCTGCCTCTCCACAGGGCTGTTTACTGGCCTCTTAGCATAATGAATGAGCCAAAGAAGAAAGCAATCAGTAAACTTTCGTTCTTCTTTTGTGCCCTCATTTTAAAGATGCATGCAATCACTCTGTCCTACTTTTAATTGACTAGCCCCAAAACCATAGACAGGTGCCATGACTGTGTCTGTCTCAGCTGCATCTTTACCGCATCCTGATGTTTGGAGTGTAGTTCTAGAGATGGCAGAGGAGCTAGTATATGGTTTGGAAAATGTTCACAACAGCCAAATCAGAGAAAGAGGAAACAGCCTGTCTTAGATGAAGGCAGTTGCTAAAACTCTGCTCAAGGTGCTCAAGGTTGGGATGTCGTGTGCTCTCTGGTCATGTGTTCAAAACTCCGGTCTGGAGAATTCATTCACTACAGATAAGCTGGAGGGATTTCCAAGGCGCCTTTGGATTGCACAGTTTGCAGGGGCACGGTCCTGTTTGGCACTTCTCATTATATTGAGTGTTACCGCAATCATTCTAAGATGGTCTATTTATGCATCAATAAATAATTCCATCCTCAAGTAAGCCGTGCACAAATCTGTCCCCCCCTCCCCCCCGGTGGTTAGTGGGGAAATGGCAGGTCTCTCTAATTGGCTGAGGAATTCAGAAATGAGCCATGGTTTTAAGTGCTTTGGAACCATTTAACAGATCTGTTCTCCAAGTCAGGGTTCAGCCTACTGCTGTCTGTTCCCATGATTCCAGGGGAAGGCCCATGGGTTCAGACAGTCTGATTGCTCTGACTGTCCCTTTGGGGATGCAGCAGAACCTATCCTAGCTTGCCTTTTTTTTGGAACAGTAAATTGCTCAGGTTTTTGGGCTCACGCTCCCAAACAATTGTGCTAGGAGACAAGTGGGAGAAGTGATGGACTTTGAGAGTTCACATGTAATGTGTGTGTGCCTGTTGTTTCATGTGCTTCAAACATGGCCTCATAAAGCCTTTATCTTGTAGAGCCTCATATATTAACCCTATAGCCTCACAATCTGCCTGAAATTAGTCCTTGTTCCTGCTCTCACTCCCAAAGTCCCAAGCAATCCTGGGGATATTCTGGACAGTCAAGGCGTACTGTCAGTGTCGCACATACCACCAGAGGGCGCTTTGGATCGGGGTTGTTTTAAATTCCATCAACTGCCCTGTAGGAGAAAGGCAGTAGTAACTAAACACCCTGTTGTCTTTTTCCCTTTAGGCCTGGCAGTCATGCATTCCCAGAGCACAAACCAGCTTGATGTGGGAAACAACCCCCGTGTGGGGACCAAGCGCTACATGGCTCCGGAAGTGCTCGATGAAACCATCCAAGTGGATTGCTTTGATTCTTATAAGAGGGTCGATATTTGGGCCTTTGGCCTTGTTCTGTGGGAAGTGGCCAGGCGGATGGTGAGCAATGGTAAGTGCCTGATGGTTTTTTTCGTCCACGGTTTCTTAATGCTGCACGGTCAAAAGGCACGGGGGATTCCGGAAGCTGCATCGTTCCCCGAATCAGATTATACTTGCGCGACTTACGGTGGGTTAAGTGCGTAATGGCATTCTGTTCGAAATGCATGAGAGGAAATGACAACTGAAGAACTATTTTTTTCTCTCAGTTTTTGTTTGGGTTTCTTGCTCCTTATTTCTCTCCCTGTTCTAGCGTTCTTCTTACTGGCCTTCCCTCTTTGTTCCTCGATAAGCTAGATTTAACTTAAGAGGAATCTTATGGAAGCATCCTGCAGTTGCAGAAGAATTCTTTTCTTCTTACTGGATTACTGAAAAAAAGTCTGTTTACACATTTGGAAGGCATTCAGTACTTTTTGAATGGGTCAAATTTAAATTCAAGGACCATGGCTAAGTAGCTCTTATTGATCTGTTGAGTGATTTTATGAAATGGTGTTGTCTTAGCCAAAAGGAAAGCATTTGTTACCCCCCCCCTCCCCTCCCTCCCTCACTATCTCCTCCCTTACTTTTTCTTTGGATGCAGGGACTCATTTTGTAGGTCACACTAGCCTGGAACTCACAGAGATCTGACTCTCTACCTGCAGGTACTAGGATTAAAGGTGTAGACTGTTTGTCACTTTTTTTTAAACCTGTGCCACCTGAAGCTAGCTCTCTCTCATGTCTATCCATGAGGTAGGACCTCACATAATGAAGCTTTGCATTGATTTAGAGAACACCAATTCTTATTCTGTCAGCTTCGGCAGACACTAAGAACCCAGAGTGAGTTCCATAGCAGAATTCCTTGAACTAACTTGATGAACTTCATATATCTAGAAAATATAGCTCTAAAACTACCCCGTGAAAAGAGAAGAAAATGATGCTTAAATTTTTGATCATTTATCAAGAGCCATTTTGAAAAGCCTGGGAACCCCTGGAATCCCAGATCTGAAGTCTTCTAGAAAGAAGACATAAAATCTAACATCTGTGATTGTTTTTTTCCAAGGACTGAAATTTGTAGTGTAATTATAATCTTTGTGACTAACAGGGCCAGAGATTAAGAGGTTCTGGGGAGGCAGGAGAGATGGCTCAGTGGTTGAAAGCACTCGCTGCTCCTCCCAAGAGGTCCTGAGCTCAATTCCCAGCAACCTCATGGTGGCTCACATCCATCTACAATGAGATCTGGTGCCCTCTTCTGGCCTGCAGGCATACATGCAGGCAGAACGCTGTATACATAATAAATTAATTAATAGTAAAAGGAGAGACTCTCGGGAGGAAATGGAGTTCGTAGTTTGATACGGCTTCAATAGCTGAAGTTGGTATGTCTTCATGTAAGGGTTCCCTGTGACTTCAGTGTGTCTGCTTTGAACACACCCTCTATGGGCGTCATGGCAAGTGTTTCAGGCTAGTTGTCCATGAACTTGACAGTTCGTTTTTTATGGAGCCGCGAACATCTTCTGGTAATTGTTTCTCAATCCACCGCCTTTCAATTGGTGCCATGGAGGCGCCTGAGACCGGTTTTCGACAGAGGGATTGCCTAGCTGGTTTATAAAGTTCTGAACTTTGCCTGAGATTGCACAGGGACTTCATTTCCTCACCCCAGTCATTCGCGCCTGCCTGAGAGCTGAGGGGAAAATCCGACTCTGCTTGGATTATCCTGACAAGAGCATTTACAGGATCAGTGCCCACAGAAGCCATGCAATGGAGTCTCCTCTATGAAGAGGAAGCTGGTATCCGTAGACCAGTGTGGGAGCGAGTTTCTAGGTTTGGGGGTGCAGCCCAGAGCCAAGCAGGCTGCTAGACTGGAACATGTGCTGTGGGCTTTGTAAGAATGTGTCACAGATGTGCCCTGTGTTGGTGTCACAGGCGTCAACCCAAATGGCTTGAAAGATCAAGTGTGATTAATAGTAGTCAGTTTGAAGTTAGAGTCATCTGCTTAAAATTCAGCCAAACAAAATGTTAGTTTGCTTGCTTAGATCCTGTGATTAAGGTTATTTTTGGGAGAGGGGGGAAAAAAAAACCAACCAACCGTGGATGGGAGAATGTTTTGGTTGTTTTTTGTGATTTATTGGTCTCTTCTTTGCATCATGGTTTAGGCGTCTAGCTATTTCCTAAGATGCCGTGGGTTGAGCTTCTGTTCTATGATGTGGTTTAGAATTTTTTTTTTTTTTTTAAAGGGGAGATAAGGGTATCGTGTCTCTTATTTTAAAGTAAGTCTTAAACTTTCTGACAGTGACTAAGCTGATCTGTTCTCTTTCCCTGCTCCCTCATCGCCTATGAATACACACACACACACACACACACACACACACAACCACAGATTAGTTTGTCTAGTCTAAACTCAGATTTGAAACTAATTAATGCTTCTTGAAAACCTGTTTTATTTGAACTACTACTAGTCCCAGACAGGAAAAGTGAGAAGAATGAACAGTAGGAGAAATGGTGTCTTCCTATCGCACTCCTACATTAACATTTCCTGTTCCCTTCCCCATGACCACGCTGTTGAAACAGTTACCATCTTTCTTCTATGTGACTCTTAACTCTCGTTTTAAATGATCATATGATTGTTAGACATCCCGTGTCTCCCATGTGAGGCCCATAGTAGACATTTTTGTGCATGAAACTTTTCACTTGGGGAATTTAATTACTCATCTTAAAAGAAGAAGACTTAATAGGTCAGAATATGGATGTTTTAATGGCTTGGCACACAGTGCCAAATTGCTTTCCATAAGGGTTGTCCTAATTTACAGTATTTCCTTCACCCCAGGGTGCAATGTACCTATTTCACTTTCTTACCACCTTTAGGAACTGTCATTAAAATAACATATATTTTTTGAAATTATTGTGTGTAAAATGTACCTCATTTAAATATATGAACATCTCGCATTAAGAAGGTTATTATAATTATATATCCTTTGAGTTTCTGAGTCTATTATAAAAATTGATGACCAGATAGTTCTCTTGGAGCAGTGTGATCCTCAAGTGAACTATGAGCATAAAAATATGTCATATTTTGTACATTTTTATTAGAATTTTACATTTATTTCCTACTAGTAATAAACCTCATGCTGTTTCTGTACAGGAAATGAAACTTCAGTTCATTTTCATGGTCAAGAATTTCTCAGTAGTACCATTGGGATTCACTGGTGCAGTTACTTTGACATCAAGAGTTTGGAATTTGTAGGAAATGATGGTGTCTTTCCACCTTTTCTGTGTGAGTTTCTGTAATGAAGTAAAGGCAGGGGCTTGCTTAGGTTAGCAGTTAATTCAGCCCCAGAATTCTGAATTAGGGGTTGCTGAATTGGAGAATTTGATGTCTAGGTTTTGAGTATGCACAGTTGACTAGAGGCATCCTGGGAAGGCAGATGAGGCAATGCCAGCGAGCATCTGTGGTCTGTATATATATCTATAGCATCAGTAGGGGAAAAAGCTGTGTCTCTGTGGCATTTGCTGGCTTCGTCGCTTCATGCTATGTGTACCTGTTCTCCGATGGCAGGGACCAGGGTTCTCACACATGGTACACAGAAGTCAATGTGGGTAGGTCCCCCACAATTCTGTATCTCTGGTTCTAGGCCTGCTGAGGCAGGAGAATAAACAAACAAACACTCCAAGCAAGCAAGCCAGCAAACAAACAAAAAACAGGCTCTCGTATTATACTATATCACTATTATTTAGATTTGTTTCATCAATGAAAAAACATTGATAGTAGTACCAATTTCAAAAGGTCATGGTGGTTAAATGGGATCATGCCAATAAAGTAACTATTTTTTGCCTGCTGTGTAAGGAGTACACTCACTACTGTTTTTTGGTTCCCTTCCATTGGAAACAAATTTCCTTTTTTTTTTTTAAGATTTATTTATTTATTTTATGTATATGAGTACACTGTATCAGTACAGATGGTTGTGAGCCTTTATGTAGTTGTTAGGAATTGAATTTTTGGACCGATGCTCAATCCAGTCAACCCGGCTCACTCTGGTTGCCCCCGCCTACCCGCTTGCTCCAATCAACCCCACTTGTTCTAGCCCAAAGATTTATTTCTTATTATACTTAAGTACACTGTTGCTGTTGTCAGACGTACTAGAAGAGGGTGTCAGATCTCATTATTGGTGGTTGTAAGCCACTGTGTGGTTGCTGGGATTTGAACTCAGGCCCTCTGGAAGAACAGTGAGTGCTCTTACCCGCTGAGCCATCTCATCAGCCTAAAAGTAGGTTTCCAAGAGCTTCCAGATCTTTGACCCTAACCACCTCTCACTGTCTACCTCTTTCCCCATGCCCCGTGTTACATGTATTTCCCCATTTCCCTGCCTATAGGAAGGCTCTGAAGGAGCACTCTCATTTCCCCCACTTTAACAAGTTTGTGATAAAAATCCATGTTCCAATGTGCCAAAAACCTATTGTATTGCAGGGGGAAAAAAAATCATCCTTGCTGGCCAAGCTGCGTCTCTCCTGGGGTGGGGAGTAGGAAACACGTGTTAGAGTAAACGTATGTTTGGCACACGTAGTTTGGGAAACCTCTCCTAACGAATCCTTGAGTTTGCCAGGGAGCCGCATGTGTTTCTGTTCCTAAGCACAAAGGCTCATGTTCGGGCACCATGACAACGCGAGTTGTCCAGCGTGCTTCAGGATGCCGTATTGTGTGGATCCACTCCGTCAGGGAGTTCTAAGGTCTAAGCCGATGAATTGGCAAAGTTAGTTCAGAGTCATTAAAGTAATTTGAAAGTTTTTCTTCAGTTGTTTATTTTAACCTTTAGGGAAGTGACTGGGGACTGGAATGTGGAGGCGAGGTTGGAGGAAGGGTTATTTTTGTTCCTGTGATCTGGAATTGCGTGTCCCTAATTTGGAGATGATACCAAGCAGAGGAGGGCCGTCAGTTGGCCTCATGCGGAAATAACATGAAGTGACCCAAACGTTTTGAGAAGCTGTTTCTTTGGTTTCCTTCTGACTTTCCTCTAGGACAGATATCCCTGTCTTTAACTTTGCAACAGTCCCAGCCTTTAGAACATGGCCCCTCTTCTCAAGGGACCACCACAGTTCTGGGGTGCTTCAACTCCCTTGTGCTTTGGTCTTTAGGTTTGGGGATAGGATATCCGACTCTTAACTGGGAAACAGCCGTGAAGCTATCCTAGACTGCTTTCTCTCCCTCTGACGATATAATATCTTAGCCTAGCCACACAGTACCTTATTATCAGCTGTTGGCTTTTGCTTCCTACCTTTGTGCAACTGGGTTTGGACTTAGATGCGTGTGGTCCCATATGCCCATGAGTGGTGGTAAAGGTCAGTGGTGGGGTCATGACATAGCTCAGCCTTCCCTTCCCTAGCATGGCACAGAGCTGGGCTTCTTCTCCCTGCCTCTAGGACAGTTGGCTGTGGGTCCCTGATCCTCTGTCTCCATGCCTCAGACCCCAGTTCCTTAACCACCACTGAGAGATCCTCAGAGCTTTGCAATCCAGAACTTCTTCCTTGCTTATTTGGCAGCAAGAAGGGGTGACCTCCTTCTCATACGACCAGCCATATCCATTTATGTCCTGGCCATCTTTTATGTGTGCCCTGATATTAAAGTATTTTGGCATTGTGCCATGAGACATGGTAGATTAGGTACCAGAAATACTGAATGTCCTTCTGTGGACCCCAGCACACCAAGATTCATCCATGCAGACACTCCTCCATGATTTGTCTGCTTATCCAAATGCAACTTCTACCAATGCCATGTAATTTTTTTTTCTTTTATATTCTTGGATCCTCTCTTCTCCATTCCTCTCCCCTCTCCTCTCCTCTCCTCCCCTCCCCCTCCTCTGCGTTTTCCTCCCCTTCTCTACCCCCTCTTCTTTCTTTCTTTCTTTCTTTCTTTCTTTCTTTCTTTCTTTCTTTCTTTCTTTCTCTCTTTCTTTCTTTCTCTCTCCCTTCCTTCTTCCTTCCTTCCTTCCTTCCTCTTTACCTCCCTCCCTCCCTCCCTCTCTTCCTTCTCATCCTCTGTGCCCTCTCTCTCCTCTTTCCCCCTTCCTTCCTTCCTTCCTTCCTTCCTTCCTTCCTTCCTTCCTTCCTTCCTTCCTTCTCTACCCTCCCTGTCCCTTTCTCTCTTGTCGTCATCTTCTTCTTCTTCTTCTTCCTCCTCTCTCTCTCTCTCTCTCTCTCTCTCTCTCTCTCTCTCTCTCTCTCTCTCTGCCCCCCCCCGCCCCCCTCCAACCCATGTTGGTATCCCTGACTGACCAGGAACTGACTATGTGAACCAGATGAACTCCGTGTACCTTTGTGTGGGTGTGGTCTAAGGCCTCTGTGACAGAATCTCCAGTAAGCTCTTGTTTCTAGACACAATGATACTTAGTGCTTTCTAGAGTGTGTATTATGGTGGACACTGTTGGTGATTTGCACATGCGCTTTGTGAAATACATGTTAAAGATTTGGAAAGCGATGGCATGACTGCTGAGGGCCTTGCTCAGAGCGAGCCATGCAGCCTATTAGAGTTAAGGATGTTGGGAAAGATAGATTTGCCCCAAAGAACAGAAACTTCCCATTAGACATACGCCCCCTGGGGGCGGGATAGCAACATGCAAACACCAATTATATAAATTAATTCCACATGCCCAAAGCTGTGGGGGAAGATGTTATGAATACTGAGTCCCTTTGAGTCATCAGCGCCCTCGGCGGAAAGGCCGGTGCGGTGCTGGCTGTTCTTTTCCTGAGCACTGTTTAAGGACCCCTCTTCTCTGAATCCCTTTTACCATTGGCTCCAATCATTATCATTGCTCTTATCACTGTATTTATACCACTCATATGGCACTTGAAGTATTTTTGTGCATCTGTCCTCATCATCCGTTTGCTTGTTCCGAGACAGCATCTCACTATTGTAGCCCTTGCTAGCTATGCAAACCCAGCTGGCCTCCAAGTCTCGGACTGGCCCGTCTCTGCCTCCAGTGCTGGGATTAAAGACATATACTCTTAGTTGCTTTCCTCAATATTTGGTATCCTCTCTGCTGGCTCATGTGTTGCCAATGATGTCCAGTGCTATCTGTAGGACTTAGAGTTCACTTTTGGGGGGGGGCATGGGCTTGGGGGAGCAGCTTGGTCAGCCAGAGTTACATACAGGCAAAAGTTGAAGAGCAGTTGTAAGTCAACTGCTCTCAGGGCATACCCTGAATGTACGGCCCACTCACAACCCTGGTCTTGCCCTCTCCTTTCTATCACATACACCAGTTTTCCCCACAGGGGCCCCTCTCCTTTCTCCAGTGTGGGAGGCTCCGTGTCATTCTTCTCCTTGCTCTTTCAACTCCTTCAACCTGGAAAACATCCCCTCCCAGGTTGTTTTTCCTTTCCTAGCCTCTGCTTTGCCTCACACATTGCCAATCTTTGCCCTGCTGCTATACTCCGAGTTCTGAAACTTCTTTGCCTCCACCACACCCAGTCTCTAGAAACTACTTAGGAAACCACATGCTGTCTCTTTTCTTGAGCTCTGTCCCACTGCCCCATCCCTAATATTAGTTGATAATTCTCCTTTCATCTGTCTTTCTCTTTATTTTGTGGTTCATCACCAACACCATATCATTTCTGTATTCCTCCTGCTGGACTCAATCTCTCTAATACATAGGTTAGGGCATCAAGTGACAGCTGAATCAATTTAGGAGCTAACTTGAAAACATAAGAGAATTTCTCCCGTCCGAATAAAAGTAAACAGAGGGGTGAAAAAGTGTTGAGTGAGTTGGGGAGACAGTTCAGTGTTTGCACAACCATGTGACTTCGATCCCAGGAAACGATGTAGAGAAGCTGAGAATGATGGTACAAGTTTGTAATCCCGGTGCTGGGTGGCAGAGACAGGAAGGTCTTTGGAGCTTGCTATTAAGCCAGCCTCCCCTACTGGGCAAGCTTCAGGTCAGTGAGAGACCCTGTCAAAAACAAAACAAAACAAGACAAAACAAAACAAAACAAAATAAAACAAAAGCAAGATATAGATGGAACCCAAATAATGTTACCTGTGTTGACTTGTAACTCAATACAAATGCCTGCCCCCCATACACATACAGATGTACACAGATACATCAACAGACAAATGAACAACAGTTTTGAAGTACGTTTGTACAATATTTATATATTATCTAAGGCAAAACGAGAGATACTTTGCTGTCTTCTACTGCATGGTGAATTTCCTCAGCATTTAACAAGGCGTTCCACTCATAATAGATACAAAATACTTTGGGCCAATTAAAAAAAAATGGTGTTTCTTTACCAACATGAGTTTTCACCAAAAGAACGTTGCAGTTTAATCCCAGAGTATTCTTTTAATTAATTTTTTTTTTTTGAAGGGCTTAGCCAGAGTCAGATGGAAACAGTGAACTGGAGCTAGTGGCTGAAGAAGAGAGGCAATGGCTTGGTTTTCCATGTACAGTGAATTTAATGCTGCTTTGTTTGGAAACCTAGAGATTACTTTTTTTTTAAACATATGGAATTATGTAATAAGGTCAAAATAAATAGAAACACAAGTGTGTGTGTGTGTGGGGGGGGGGCTAGGTTTTGCATGGCAGTGTGAATTGTAGGATTTGCTATATCTTGTACTTTTTTTTTCTGACTATTCTGTGATGGTTTTTTATTTCAATATATATTTTTTTTAATTACGTATTTTCCTCAATTACATTTCCAATGCTATCCCAAAAGTCCCCCATAACCCCCCCCCCACTTCCCTACCCACCCATTCCCATTCTTTTGGACCTGGCGTTCCCCTGTACTGGGGCATATAAAGTTTGCAAGTCCAATGGGCCTCTCTTTCCAGTGATGGCCGACTAGGCCATCTTTCGATACATATGCAGCTAGAGACAAGAGCTCCGGGGTACTGGTTAGTTCATCATGTTGTTCCCCCTATAGGGTTGCAGATCCCTTTAGCTCCTTGGGTACTTTCTCTAGCTCCTCCATTGGGAGCCCTGTGTTCCATCCAATAGCTGACTGTGAGCATCCACTTCTGTGTTTGCTAGGCCCCAGCATAGTCTCACAAGAGACAGCTATATTTGGGTCCTTTCAGCAAAATCTTGCTAGTGTATGCAATGGTGTCAGCGTTTGGAAGCTGATCATGGGATGGATCCCTGGATATGGCAGTCTCTAGATGGGCTAATATCCACTTATCAGTGAATACATACTGTGTGAGTTCCTTTGTGATTGTGTTACCTCACTTAAGATGATGCCCTCCAGGTCCATCCGTTTTGGCTAGGAATTTCATAAATTCATTCTTTTTAATAGCTGAGTAGCACTCCATTGTGTAAATGTACCATATTTTCTGTATCCATTCCTCTGTTGAGGGGCATCTGGGTTCTTGTACTTTTAAATAGCCACCTATGTTTGATTTGTGTGTGTGTCTACGTGTGTAGGGGGTTAGAGAGAAATCTAACTTTGTATTACGGCTCATACGCACATAACCTTTTTGGTGCTATGAACACATTACCACCAGATAGCTGGTGATTATGCTGTATTTTAAAAGAATTAAGCCAGGCTCTGAAGTCTATCCCCATGGAATAATGGAGAGATGGTGAATGGCACCTTGCTTTCTGTTTGCTGTGAATGGAAGCAAAGACGGAAGTTGTTGTTTTTTTTTTTTTTTTACCTTGATGTGCAATAGTGTTTGGGATGGTTTTTACTGTAGTAAAATACTGTACTGTAGAATGAAGACATTTTTGTTTGAATGTGTCCAGGGATCCTTACAAGAGAAGTAGGTGAGATTCTGAGACAATGTAGCAGCTACCTTTTGTGAGCTTCAGAGCTATTGGTGTTTGCCCCCAAAAGGTTTTACTTAGGATCCACATCTCAGTTGCAAGTACACAACTGTCTATGTTGTTTAGAATTAACAAAGTGTCAACTAGAATTTTTAAGATACAATTTAGACGAACTTTCCATTTTAAAAATAAATGGAGTTTTTGAGGTTTCGAAACTCTAGTATTTCTAGAACAGATGCCTCATCTCTACGCTTCTTCATAAGTGGTTTGTATTTATGTGAAATTGGTGCGAATGTATTCTCACTAATCTCTGTGACAAATGAAAAGGGGATTGAGGCTTTTTTAAGGGGCTTGCAAGAATGGAAAAGTTTAATTATACCTTTTACTCACGGCCTCTTTCTGGCTTCTACAACAGCCTGCTGTGTATCTAGGAATAGAAGTAAGTTGCATGCCAGAGAGAAAAGGGCTGGCAGTCGAGTTAGTCACTGACCACAGTGTTGATGAGGGAAATCAAGTGATCATTTCCCTGGTTTCCTGTATGGAAGAGGATGGGGTCACTTTACTAACTCCACATGGCTAAGTTTTAAATTGATTTGTGAAGTTCGCTGTTAATAGACAGGTACTGATAATAACTGCAGAAGCCATCAGACAGATGGTTGTGCCTGGTAGTTGAGGACTCCTGCATGTAGAGGGAGTGAATAAGGAAATGAGGATCTCAGATTATATTAACTGCAGGCCCTTCATGGGAGGAATTATTTTAAAGCAACGAGGTTTAGTTCTTTGACCAAATAATTTCATAACAGAAAGGTAATTTGGGTGATGATCTTGATTTATTTGCCTCTAGATGTTTACAGGTAATTTTTAAAAAGATAATATTTATTTATTTTATTTTTTGTGTATGAGTATTTTACCTACATGTGTATCCCTGATGCCTATGGAAGTCAGAAGAGGGAGTGGGATTCTCTGGTACTGAAGATAGAGACAGTTGTGAGCTCTTTATAGATGCTGTTGGAGTGGTTTGTTAGGATTTATGATTGCATGAGAGGATTGTATGTCTTCTGATGAAGGGTACATTTCCTGCAGGGTATATATTTATTACCTAGTTTTCAACCTATTTTAGGACCTGCCTGTATTTTCCAAAGCTGCCTTGACATGGGAGCAAGGTGATTGTATTTTCTCTTGTCATATTCTAATCCCTGACAAACAGCAGGGAAACCCTGTGTGTGTGTGTGTGTGTGTGTGTGCGCGCGCGCGCGTGCACTCCTACTAACCCACATAATTCTCATCTTGTACACAGGTATAGTGGAAGATTACAAGCCACCATTCTATGATGTGGTTCCCAATGACCCAAGTTTTGAAGATATGAGGAAAGTTGTCTGTGTGGATCAACAGAGGCCAAACATACCTAACAGATGGTTCTCAGACCCGGTAAGAACACCAGGCTGTTGTTACCTTTAGAGTTCACGCCAGCGTTTGTTAGCTTACTGTCAAGTTCTTCCCAGCTCTTAGCATCTGTATGATATGGACTGTACATCTATTTTTCTCCATCACAGTTTTAAATAGGGTCCTAGAGCCCAGCTGCATAGGTTCAGGAAGTGGCATAATTCTTGAAGAAGCACAGTCTGGTAGGTGTTGCTAATGTGTGGCAGTATTCACATGAGTGTCCATGTGTGACCGTGTTGGGCATGGGATGGCTCATTGCCCTAAAGCTGCAGCTGCCTGTATAAGCCAAGAGACTTGGGGTGACCGTGGTTAACTCTTGACTATCACTGCTTCGCCGAGATTCTAAAAGCAGGCTCCTCAACACTGACTGAGATGCCTGAACCATCATTGCTCATAAGTAGTAGTATACCCAAGATCCCTCGAAGTGATACAGTTTACAAATTCACTCATGTCTCTGTGAATAACACTCTTGACACTGGTCTCACATGGACACTTCCTGTGAATACTGCCACTCAATAGCAACACCTACCAGACTGTGCTTCTTCAAGAATCATGACACTTTTCAAACCTATGTGATTGGTCCCTCAGCCCCTACATAAAATGGTGAAGGAGAAAAACTAGGCCAGTTTGTGTGATCTTTCCTTCCTCTCCACAGACATTAACTTCTCTGGCGAAGCTGATGAAAGAGTGCTGGTATCAGAACCCATCTGCAAGACTCACAGCTCTACGTATCAAAAAGACTTTGACCAAAATCGATAATTCCCTAGACAAATTAAAAACTGACTGTTGACCTTGTCACCGGTGTCAAGAAGGAGAGTCAATGCTGTCCTTGTCCAGCTGGGACCTAATGCTGGCCTGACTGGTTGTCAGAACAGAATCCATCTGACCCCTTCCCGAAGTGGCTGCTTTGACGGAAGCAGATGTCTCTTCCCAGCCATGTTCCAGGGGGAGACACCAAAACCACCCTAACCTCGCTCAAAAACTGTGACTCGAGCCCTCGATGAACTGTTCACACCACAAAGACTTAACGGTGGGCAGGTCTGGTGGCAAGGGGGAGGGAAGTGGAGGAACCCAGAGAGATCCTGCAGGAGATCTGGGCATTAAGACAGTGGCTCTCTGTGTATCTTTCGCGGGTCTCCTAGACACTCCCCACGGGAAGCTCAAGGAGGCGGTGAATTCGTAATCAGCAATATCGGCTGCATCTACTCTTTGTTGCACTAGGAATTCTGTGCATTCCTTACTTGCACTGTCGCCCTTAATCTTAAAGACCCAACTTGCCAAAACATTGGCTGCGTACTCCACTGGCCTGTCTCTGGATAATAGGAATTCAATCTGGCAACACAAAAATGTACCGTTGGACTCTGCTGCATTTTACACACGTGCTGATGTTTACAAGGATGCGAACATTAGGAATCGTTTAGACACAACTTTGCAAATTATTTATTACCGGGGCACTTAGCGGTTTGTTTGAAACCGCCGCGTGCATATGTTAAAGCTTATTTTTATGTGGTCTTATGATTTTATTACCGAAATGTTTTTAACACCCAACTCTGAAACGGATATTTCCTTTTATTATCAGTTAAATTCACATTTAAGTGCTTCACATTTTTTTTTTTAAATGTGTGTAGACTGTAACTTTCTTTTCAGTTCGTATGCAGAACGTATTTAGTCATTACCCATGCAACACCACCCAATATATTACTGATTTAGAAGCAAAGATTTCAGTAGAATTTTAGTCCCAAACGCTGTGGGGGGGGAAATGCATCTTCTTTGGAATTATCCATTACGTGCATTTAAACTCTGCCAGAAAAAAATAACTATTTTGTTTTAATCTACTTTTTGTATTTAGTAGTTATTTGTATAAATTAAATAAACTGTTTTCAAGTCAAATGATGGTTTTCTTTCTTTCTTTTTTAATGTATAAAAAGGATCGTTCCCATCTAAGGCACTTTCATTTGGGAGTAGTAGAGACATAAGACTAACTTGAGAATTGAGTTTGCTTTTCAAGGGGGCTGGGACCCAGGGGGCTTGCTCACAGCTTGAACCTGACATTAGTTCCCTAGCCCCCATTGTTTATGCTGGGATTCTTTTCCTCAGGCGCCTTCACTTTCCAGTGTATGTACAGGCTTCTCTGCTTGTTTCTCCCACCAGAGGCTAGGGAAGGAGGGAGGCTATACTGTAGTGTAGCTTCCCAGAGAGTGCAGAGCCTTGGGAGTCTGCCCTCCACTTCTTTCTGTCTACAGCAACATGAAGAAGGCAGGATTTAGAGTAACCAATATAAAAGAGAGGAGGGGATCTGGAAGGTCCCTCTGTAGGCGGTTAGTAACTTTGTCAGCATACATTTACTTGACATAGAGTAGAATCACATCCAACTTGAGTTGAAAAGGGGACAATTTAAGTTACACGCGCTGCATAAGATTTACTCTCTTAATAAATGTAACCCGTGCACCTCAGAGGCATTAAGCTCATCTACAGTTACATAGTCATTTTTGCAGTCCATCCACAGAACTTGTGCCATCTCATAAAACCGAGCTCTGTATGGATTCAATGCCAACTTCCTCCTTCTCCCCTACACTCTCTCTCTCTGATGCCAGCCTTTGGCTTTCTCTATGAGTCTGACTGCTTCAAGTTCTTCATGGAAGAGTGATCATATAGCATTGGCTCTTTAGTGACAACTCACTCACTTAGCGCAGTGAATTCAAGTTTCACCCACATTGTAGCATACGTCTGAACTTTCTTTTCTCAGGCTGAATGCCATTCCATGTGTGTTTATACACCTTGCTTATCTGGGATGGGCCCTCCCAATTTTTGGCTGTCGAATGGCTAAAAAAATGCTATCGTGAATATCAGTAGACACGCATTTTGGAGTTTTTGCTTTCAATTCTTTTGCTTGTATACTCAGAAGTTAAGCAGAATCACTTATGCTTTATTAAGATTTTTGACTACTTTACGAAGTAGGCAGTTTGACAAATTTTAATAAATGTTTACGGATTGTTGGCATCCATGGAAACAGAACCCCACTGAGCAGCAGCACATTGTTCGCACCAGAAAGGCTCTCTCCTGTTCACATCTTGCTCCTCAGCCACAGTGCTGCTCTCCTGAACATTAACAACATATTTATATTCCCCTGTTAAAAACACATTATAAGTAGAACCATACTGCACATGCGTGGGAAGAAGTGGGGACACTGGGTGAGGGGTCTGGCGAATAGATGTTACCAACCTATTTACAGGACTGACTGCTGTGTTCTTCTTTGTCTTCCCAGTTCTTGGGATTTTCTTTTTTCTTTTGGTCATTCTGATGGGTGTTGTACACATATTTCAGGAGAATAAAGAGACAGAGAGGATGAGTGAATAACGGTTTAAATAGCTCTTGTCATTCTCCTGGAGCAGAAAATGTCTGTTTGTACCTGCTAAGTGAGAGCTATGGATGGGTATCACTTATATTGTAGTCTTGACTTGGACGATCCACAGTGATGTCATCTGGCACCCACCCACAGAGCCTGGTTGCTTCTGACCTAGTTTGGTTAACCAGTATGCTATATGTGAGTCCTAGAATGCCTTTATTTGGAAACAATTTTTGACCCCATTTGATTAATATCTTAGTAATTTTGAATTTTCTTTTAAAAACATGTTTTTAAAATTATATCTATCAATCAATCATCCATCCATCTATCTATCCCTATGCATCTCTCTATCTGTTGTGGAAGGGCCTGATGCTGTTTATATTTTTGATGCTAATTCTACTCTCCTGGGATGGGTTGCAGATGAGGAGTAAGTCAGGTACTCAGGTGACTTCTTGTAAACCATCCCCTAATGAATAAAGGAGCCAATCACTGGGTGAGTAGGAGGGACTTCCGGTTGGATGGGGAAAAGAGGAAGCGGGAGAGCGAGGGTCCTTTTGGAGGGGACGGGGACGGGGGACAGGGGACGGGACTACGACGATGACGACAACTAGACTACAACGACGACGACGACGACGACGACGACGAGGACTACGACGACGAAGACAAGGTGTAACTACTAGTGTCTCTGGTTTCAATGGCGGACAAAGGCCGTGGAGGATTCTGAAGCATGGGGCTGGCATGGTATCGACTCGCCAGTGGGAACTTAGTGAGCTGGGTGGAGACATTGTGGAGCTCTGAGTCGGAGAGTCCCCATGAGATAAGAACTAGCCATCGAGACTGCCAGGGCTGAGAGTAGCAGGGTGTAGTGTGAGTGTCATTCTTTTTAATATTCTCTCTCTCTGTCTCTGTCTCTGTCTCTGTCTCTCTCTCCCTCTCATTTATGTATCATCTATCTATCTATCTATCTATCTATCTATCTATCTATCTATCTATCTATCTATCCATCCATCCATCCATCCATCCATCCATCCATCCATCCATCCATCCATCCATCCATCTATCTATCTATCTATCTATCTATCTATCTATCTTATCATCTATCAATCGTCTGGTTTTGGGTGTGCATGTGCCATAGTGCCTGCATGGAAGTCAGAGGACAATTTGTGGGAATCACTTCTCTCCCTCTGTCATGTGGATCCCAGAGATGAAATGACAGCCATCAGTTTTAGGCAAGCATCTTTACTTTCCAAGGTTATGTCACTGGCCCCTGATTTTGAATTTTAACCTCAAGACTTAAAAAAAAAAAAAAAGTTTTTTTTTTTTTTTCCAGATCTGTGTATTGGTGGTGTATCTGCGTGTATTTCTACACCACATGTGTACAGTGACCATGGAGGCAAGAAGAGGGTGTCAGAGTCCCTGTGAATGGAGTTTCAAAGAGTCGTAAGTCACCATGCGGATACAGAGGTTTAAGTCCAGGCATCCGGAGGAGGAGCCAGTCCTCTTAGCCACCTCTCCAGCCTCTGTGAGTTCTATTCTGGTACTGAATCATTGCACAAGGTGAGAAGAAACCCAGCAGCCTTCTGGGAAAGCCGGGTCAGTGTGGATTCACCTCAGCAGGAAGCTGAGGTCTTAAGAGGCCTCTTGCTCAACCAGGACTGAATGCTTAATTCTAAACTCAGAGATATTACCTCTGGTCACAAATCATTGACATTGGGCCACAATCCCTAGCTGCAGAGCTCGATGGCGAGGATACATTTGTTTTCTTCAGTGCTTGAAAACAGGCCCTGCAGTTGTTATATCAAGAAGATGTGTTATTTATTTTTTTTTTTTAAATTGTACATAGTGTTGTAAGAGTGGTCATGTGCCACCATGTGAGTCTGAGGACAACCTGCATGTCTTTCCATGTGAGTCCTGGGTATCCACTCAAACTCAGATCGTTAGACTTGGTAGGCAAACACCACTACCTGCTGAGAGCCATCATCTCGCTAGCCCTCGAGAGATGTTTTATTTCACAAGGTTTGTAAAAAACACTCAGGTGGCTTGCTGGCACGTTGTCTCCCATGGGCATTGAACCTGTTTAGAAGATCCTGACGTCTGTCCCTTTTCTATGCCTCTTCTCTATGTGTCCCCCTGCTTAGCTGTGGCATGAGAGGCAATTCGAGGAAGTTTGTAAGGCAGAAGAAATCCAGGACTTCTACTAGTCTGTGTCCTGTTCAGTCAGCAGCTCCAGCTCCCAACACTGCTTCATGGTGGAAGTCCTTTTCAAAAAGCCATGGTTTCTTGGTCCAGTCTGTGGTTGTTTTAGTATTTGAAGAAGCAGCCTTCTTGTATTCCTTATTCTATAGATATACTACCAGGAAGCCAGGGGCTTCTCCTCAGAAGGCCCAACATCTGCAGGGGACCCTCAGATCAGTTCCTTCTTTGATGCTTTTCTTTAAGCTTTGACACTTGATAGCACCCCACTCTCCTATCTTTGTTCATTGCCTCCTCAGGGTGCTTCCTACAAGAGGACTTTAATGCATTTTTGGCCTTTTCTCCATGACTTGCTCCCTGATCCCACTTAACCATTCGCTGAATATACTGAAATAGAATCTGTAGTCCCGGCTGTCCATTGGACTGAGAGCATCTTTGCTCAGCCACTTTATGAGGCAATGACACAGGTTTTATGGCCCTGATTTGCAGGTTAGAAAACTGAGGCAGTACTCTGATTATTCACTGAATTAGAGGCAGAATTAAGTTTAGATTCTTAAGCTTTTAAATCAGAGCCGTCTCAGTTACCTGAGACTCCATCTCTGCTCCCACCCTTGGCTCCCAGCTTATATTCTTCCTTTAGGGTAAGGATCAAACTAAGAATGATTCACCTGTGTGGTTTTATCTCTTCATGTGTTTATATTCCATAGAGAGATCAAATGAGCATTTTGGGGTATATTTTTTTTTTCTAGAATGTTAGCAACTGTACTATGGGACTGGTCTTCCCTTTTCCTCTTACCTCTTTGTCTCATGTATGTATATATGTGTGTGTGTATATATATGTGAATATATATATGTGTGTGTGTGTGTATGTGTGTGTGTATGTGTATACGCAGGTGTATATATATATGTATATATATATATACATATACATACATATATATACACACACACACATATATATATTCTTCATAAATTGGAGACACTGAAGGACTTCTAATCACCATGAGTTTGTATCATATTGACCACTTTGACCTTAATTCTACCCCCACCCTACCACTGAAAGCTTCCCACCTCATATTCTGCCCCTGTCAAGAATCCTAGGCACAGTATTCCAAAACCTAAGTAATTCACATTTTCACATATGAGGACATGAATTCATAGTCTCCTTTTTTTTTTTTTTTGAGGTTTTTGAGGTTTTTGAAGCAGGGTCTCATAGCCTGAAGCCCATTCAATTGTGGGGCCTGGCTGGCTGTAAGTTCTAGGTACCTGCCTGACTGTGTCCCTGCTCCATCCAGCTCTGGGGTTATAGATACATGCCAGCTTTTATGCACACCACTGCTGGGGATCAAACCCAGGTCCTTCTGCTTACATGACAAGCACTCTACCCACGGAGTCATTTCCCTAGATACCTCTATGCAGTGAGAGACGACTTTGGAATGTTAGAGACAAGGCCGTTTTTGTTTTGTTCTGGCTTGGGAGGCCAGGTCAGTCTGTTAGTTACCAACTGACTTGGTGGGTGGCTGATAATTACTTTTCTCAATTTACAATGTTAATACTTTCTAAGTTATTGTCTTTAACAACAACAGCAACAACAGGGCAGCAACCTCTACAGTTACAATAAAAAGCCGCAGTCTCTTGGTGTCTCTCTGTTCCATCACTTCCTCCTCGCTAATGGCAACCCCTGTTACTTTTTAAAGGCCATTGCCTTTGTTTTGAAGTAGCATAATGGTCTTTCTACTTCTTGATTTTGTTTTTAGTCTCAGCCATTATTATTCACCTCTACTGAAGAGATTGTAGCTTTTCTCAGCTCCTTCGCCTTGCCTGTGTTTATATCTCTTTCCTCCCTGGATCCATTCATTGACTTGAGTGCCTAGTGTGTGCCCAGTGGGTTTGCCTTGCAGAGGTGTGTATGTTAGAAACCCATAAACTAGCAGGCAGAAACAGCTTTTCATATTCGAGATTATAATTTTGTGTTAAGTCATTGCCAATTGCTTGATTTTGTTACAGTAATGTTCCCCACCCATGATTCCATTTCTCTTACTCTACAATGTTTGCTTTCCCTAAAGTAAATGGGGGTGTGTATGAGCACTTGCATGCATGCACATATGTGTGCACCTGAACCCCCAGGGTTCGAACTTAGGATCCCACCCATGTTACTTAAGCACTCTGCTGCTAAGCTACATCCCCAGGTCTGGATGGGTTTCTTCCCTTCCTCATTTATGAGTGATAGTATACTATCACTCGTTCTTTTAAATTCATCCACTCAAGTCAACCTTCGGCTTCTCCTGCAGGAATTGTCCTGCAGCCTGCTGTTGAGCTCCAGGCTGCCCTGGTTGCTGTGCCCACCTGTTACTCCTCTGCTCCAGACAGCTCTCTTCTTAATTCCCTTTCTTGTATAGGAGCCATGGTTGCCAGTATCTTATCTATCTATCTATCTATCTATCTATCTATCTATCTATCTATCTATCTATCTATCTATCTATCTATCTACCTACCTACCTACCTATCTATTATCTATCTTTCTATATATCTATCTTCCTACTTATCATCTACCCACCTATCTACCACCTATGTATCTATGTCTCTACCTATGTATATGTGTATGTATATATGTATGTATGTATGAATCTATCTATCTATCTATCTATCTATCTATCTATCTATCTATCTATCTATCTATCTATCTATCTATCTTTAGCTAAAATGTATCTATGCATGATTTCCTGAGAAAGAATATGTGGGGAGTGAAGTCTCTTAAAACATTTGATATCTAGAAATCTCTTTGTTTTACATTCATATCCAGTGAAGAGTTCAGGACTGTAGCATCCAGGTCGGACATTTAGAATTTGGGGTGGTGATATGCTGTATCATCTCACCTTATCGCTTTCTCAGCTGAGTTTTAAAAGATTTTTCTCCTTGTCTCTGTGTTTCTTTCTATTTTGGGTTCTTATTATTTAGATGTTGAACCTTCTTAGCTGATCTTCCGACTTACAAAAATGTTTTTCCTCCTCTTTTCCAGATCTGTGACTGCAATATGACATTAAGAACAGTGAGTCCATGAACAGATGCCCTGGTGATGAGCCCAGGCCTACAACTTTGCAGCTGTTTAATTTAGGACAAGTCACTTCCTCCGGATCTAGTTTCTTCTTCTAGTAAGTGGGCATGATTTGCTATGGTGATTAAATGAGCCAGTACTTACTGTTTCCTCAGCTGGCCTTTCCAGTGTTCATACTGCACTTTTCTATTTCTTGGCAATAGATTGTGTGTTCAGAAAGTGACAGCTCCTTAAAAGCCAATTCAAGCTTAAAAACTTTGTACTATCCTTTATCAAGTAGCCCTGGTTGGGGTAGTCAGGATAATCGTAAAGTTGCTAACCTCTCGATACCCACGAGTCTTCCCGGACTTCTGGTTTCTTTCCTTTCTGTCTGCTCTGGTGTGACTCTTGGAGGAAAGAGGCTCATCTGGGGAATCCCCAGTTATCCTGAGGAAGCTGGGTGGTAGGCTGTAAACTTCTGGGAGTTGTTTTATAAGTGAGCAGGGGATCGCTTTCCACTGCAGTACTCCATATTTTTACCTGGCACCCTTCCCGTTTTGCCTTCCACATTTGTTTTAGTGTGGATATTTGGGATAATGAATTTCTTAGCTTTTGCAAATCTGGGAAAGTCTTTGCTTCTTTGAGCTTAGACTTCTGAGTTACCAACTTCAAGTACAGTTAAGAATTCCTTGTGTTATTTTCTTGTTTGTGTTTTTCCCCCCATGAAGGCTTGCTGCCCTCTTACCTTTCTTATGCTGTGTGTAATGAGTCTTTTCAGTGACTGTTTCTTTCCTCTGGACACTCCAGTTGTTCATGCATTACTTAGGCTGCTGAAGTCCCACAGATCATTGGTGGATACCGAATTTCTTTTCTTTTGCGTTTTATTTTGGGTGGTTTCTATTCTGGGGTCTTCAAATTCATCAGTCTTTCCTACAATGCTCAATGCATCATTCATTCTCCCCAAACCATTTTTCATCTCTGTAAATTTTTAATCTCTGTAAGCTCATCATAAGCATTAAAAAATATCATTATTTCTTTAATTCCACGGTTGCCAATATTGAATATAGTTAGGATACGGTAAGGATACTTGCTTTAATGTCCTTGTCTGCTAATCTTTACATCTATGTCAGTCATAGGTTCACTTAGGTTAATTTTTCTTCTTTTAATTGTAGGTTATAGTTTCTGGATTCCCTATAAACCTGTTTGTTTGTTTGTTTGTTTAGATTCTAGACATTATAAAATTTATATTACTGGATATCAGATATTTTGGTGTTTCTGTAAATATCTTTAAATGTTGTTACAGAATAGTCACTTGGAAATAGTTTATTTCTTGTGGTTTTTGATCTTCATAGTGTTAGGTGGTGCTGGAACAGGCCCAGTCTAGACCTGGTTTTTCCTCATCACTGGGTAAGGATTCAGAGTACTTTACCCAAAAAGTATGACTTATGCATTTTGCCAACTTCTTTGGGGACAACAGGCATTATCCTTGGCCCCGTGTAAAGACCAAAACTGTGGCCTTTCTTTCCCTCCCTCCCTCCCTCCCTCCCTCCCTCCCTCCCTCCCTCCCTCCCTCCCTCCCTCTCTCCCTCCTCCCTCCCTCCTCTCTCTCTCTCTGTCTTTCTTTCTTTTCTTTTCTTTTCTTTTCTTTTCTTTTCTTTTCTTTCTTTCTTTCTTTCTTTCTTTCTTTCTTTCTTTCTTTCTTTCTTTCTTTCTTTCTTTCTTTCCTTCTCCCCCCTCTCTCTTTCCTTTCCTTTCCCTTTCCTTCTTTCCTTCTTTCCTTTCCTTCTTTCCTTCTTTCCTTCTTTCCTTCTTTCCTTCCTTCCTTCCTTCCTTCCTTCCTTCCTTCCTTCCTTCCTTCCTTCCTTCCTTCCTTCCTCCCTTCCTTCCTTCCTTCAAAACAGTGGTTCTTAAATTGTGGTCCTTACATCAGTGACACAAATATGAACTGAGCACTAGCTACATATGGAGTTTACTAGTATATCAGATCTATAGAATTAGACACTAGGTGGGGAAATACAATAAAGAGTCAATAAGCTAAATATATATTTTTTAACAAGTTCCCAAAGTAAATCTGATAAGTGCTAATTTCTGAAAACCCAATACCCACAGATGGAGAATATGGGAGAAAAAGCCTAAGGAAACATTTCAAGAGTCTTTGAACCCTCCAAATCAGGCACCTGCTAACCTCACTGATGTACCTTAACCTAATTCAACTAAGATGAGTGACTTAAGAGGAAGGCCATACACAGAGAGAGTTCTGCTTTTCCTCGGGAACACTGTTGTTAGGGAAGCTCACGACGAATCTGCTCTTTTCTTACAGTGGTGAAAGTTTGGGAGTTCAGACCAAGCTGAAAGCTAGCATTAACTAATCTTAATGTGTATGAGACCATGAGCTTTTGGGATTTCTTGGTCCCTGATGCCATGTCTGGTAAACAATCTGTTGGCTCCAGAGGGTGAACTTGGCAAGATCCAAAAAGGGGAAAGGAGCTTTGTGCCGTAGGGCAGCGTGCTTCAGAGAAGAATTGCAAAAGCATTGAGAAAATGCATTTATTTTGAGAAAAATTCCCTTTCAACAGCAGTGGGTCAGGCTCTCAAAGGGCAGAGTTGTCCAAAAGGAGTCCATCTGACTGTCTGTTCTGCTTCCCTTGACAACATGATAGGCCCACCCCTTCTCTCTGCCCCTCAGCTATAGAACAAAGAAAAGGAAACAAAAGTTGTTACTTGCTGTGTTTCTCTTAAGTAGTTTTTCTTACCACAGTCCAAAATTAAATTTAAGTAATTGGTCTTTTCCTGAATACACTCCAATTTGTAAAGCATATAGATAGATCTATCTATAGACTGAAAAATACATTAAGTAGTACAAAATTGTAATGTAATCTAGTGTTTCTTTCTCCATATCTATATCTATATCTGGGTCCCTTCCTTATTTGTTCATGTATGTCTTTTTGTTTTTGAATAATTTGTTGATGCACTGAGTCAAGCAGATGCTATCAAAACAATGGATTTGAGTTTTTAATAAAAGCTGGTTTTGTGCTTTTGTCATTGCCTGTGTATCTCTTCAGTGCTGCAGCTGAAACTGGTCCATCTCAGTATAGTCAGCAGGCTCAGGGATGGTTCCTGTAACCAGCCCTGCCTTGGCCTTCTGTCTCGATATTTTCTCATTTTAATACCACCATAACCAATTTCCTTAGGGTGAATCATGTCTTACAAGCCATTTGCTCTATGTTAAACATTTATGAGTTTCACACTAACTCATATAGTCCTTTAATATGGCTGTTTCTCAGAGTGGCCTTGTGAGAGGCATTTACGATCCCAGCTGCTGATGGGGAAATTGAGATGTGGAGAACTGCATCTTCTGAATCCTTACCTCCATGGCAGTGCCCTCTAGCTTCAGAGTTTTGTCCTGTGCACACTGCTGCGCTCATATTCCTCCGCCACAGTGACTTCGTCTCCTGCCCTGGCTTTGTCCCCGCATGCGCGTGCGTCTTCCCATGCTGTGGCTGGGTTTATGGCTCCTAGGCCAGAAGTGATTTCACTGCCTGTCCAGCAGAGAAACTGCCCTTATCTGTGTGTAGCTTTCGGCCCTGGGCTGTTCCCACCGCTGCTTTTTCTTCTAGAAAGCTTCTCCATAGCAGGTATCATGTCATACGTACTTGGTAGTTAGTAAATAGTGGTTGTTTGCCCTCCTTTTGTAATGCACGCAGAATAGTAATGCCATTAACGCTGCTGGACCTTGCCATGGGACTTTTTCCTAGGGCTTTTTCCATTCAGACATTTTGTTTTGTTTGGTTTGGTTTTCATTGTTGCCATTGTGTTCATTGCTGGACATTAAACTTAGAGGCTCGCACAAAAGCTGACAAGAGCCTTATCATTCCGGTCCCAAAACACCAGAGCTTTTCCATTTAATCAGCAAGAGAGGCAGAGACGAACATGAGGCCTTGGGTCAGGGAAACACTGGTTAGTACATGCGCAAATACATTCTAGTTTACTGAAGAATGATGATCCTGTCTTGGAAAATTTTCCTGTTTTTATAATCCATATGAGAATTCTGGGTTGCTGTGTAAAACTGATCAAAATTTAAAGGACCGTGCGTGGACTCCAGAGAATCTGAAGTTCAGAATTTCTACATGAATTTTGCCTTATAAGGGAGCAAAGTAAGTGTTTAGTTATGCATGGTTTGTTTAACATCCATAGGCACACAAATTGCATATAAATCCTCAAGTGACAGTGGCCAGCATGGTTTACAGAAAGAGGCCCAATCAAATGAAGTTTAAGCAAAGATTTCAAATGGAGGTGACAAAGCAGAGAAAAGACAGAAACCACAAAAGCAAACAACTCCAGGATAAAAGGGAAGGTGTTAATCAAAATTATTGGCACAAACTGAATGCACATCTTATTAAAGTCATTCTCCTGTGAAAATGGCACCTCCCAAGATTGAGCTTGGGTGGCTTTGTCATTGTGGCATCAAAATGACAGGGTGGTAACATCATCAGTGTGGAGTGTGACAAATGACTGGAGAGCCTTTTGGAGAATCTGCTGACTCATGGAAGTCATAGAGACTCTTTCTGCTTGCAGTTACTTACACCCATAATCTCTGTTAATGTTTGCCATGAGCCATATCACACACCATCTGAAAGGGCTTTTTTCATAAAAGAAAGACTTCAGAAAGATATGTGTTTTCTGGAGGACATACCATTTCAGGAACATGAGTAGCATTTGTTGACTTGGTGGCTATTTCTTCAATTCATAAGTATTTATAAACATCCTTCCCCTCCCTACCCCCCAACCAAGGAATAGTGGCTACAAGGGAGTAAAATCTTTGAGGTCTACCTTTTCTGAAATGTTTGGATGGCTTGGGAAGAAAATACCCAGCTATAGGGGAGCACACTGAAGATGTTGCAAAACAAGAGGAGGCGATAAACCAGAGAAAAATGAGCAAGCACTCTGACATTTGACTGAGAGTCTGTGCCAATGTCTCCCCACACAAGATGACTTACGATTCACTTGAACTGTTTCATAGTGCAACATATAAAGGAAGGCTTCTCCCCCCACATTTTAATATTCAACAGGAGAGTAGCTTTACTCACTTCTACTACCTATAATGCCTTGAGATGACCATGTAACATTGGTGTCAGGCTACACCCCACAGCTGGGATGATAACATTTAAGGGCAGGACACTTAATGTGGACCCACATGAAAAAGGAATAGTATAACCAAATATAAACCAAAATGATTCTATGCCTTGGAGGAAGGGGCGTGTATTCCTCTGGGCAATAGCTTCAGGGTGAAGCCTTCCGTTACCGTGTGTGAGATGAACTATAGTAATACTTTCTATATCTGTAGCTATTTATAGAGCTATAACTTGTGACTACATAAAAACATATGTGAATTTTAAATTTTCCTTCCCATCTATATTCTAGCTCTCAGAAATGTAAGTGGAAGCTAATTTTTATGTTTTGACAGCCTCTTGCCAATGTTATCCTTAAGGCTTTCAACGGTGGGGATTTAAAGTTGCCTAAGGAGTTATTTCAGATTTAGATCTGAAGTCAAGTCCAGTATGAAAATTCAAGGGTGTGGTGGTGAATTGTTTATTTGTCCCACGTGACTGGCACACAGCTCTTGACTGTGCCATTTCCAAGAACTGTGGATAAGGTAGAGTTGCATGGCCAACAGACCTTATAGTGCAGGTGGAATTAGAGTTGCTAGTCAGTTGAAGTTAGAGCAGGGCTGATCATGCCTTGTGCAATCACTGAGTCCTTCACAAAGTGGAAGAGAGTGGAGAAGAGCAGAGGCAGATGTGGTGATGGAAAAAGAGTCAGAAGGGGGTTCAGTGTGACTGACTGGCTTTGAAGATGAGAGGCAGGAGCTGCTGGAAGTGGTGACAGGCAAAGGAACAACAACTTCTCTTACAGTAGAGCCTCCAGGGCAGAATGTGCGAGGGCCTGCTGCTCTGTTGGTGGGATTTCGCCTTCTGATCTATAGAACTCCCATTTAGAAGTGTGTGTGTGTGTGTGTGTGTGTACACGTATGTATGTAAGTGTGCATATGTACAGAAGCCCTTGGAGACCAGAATAGCATATAAGATCCTCGATAGCTGCAGTTAGAGACACTTGCCAGCTGCCCTTGAAGTATTCTAGAGAGCATAAAGTCTCTCATAAAACAACACCCATGCTTAACGCCTACTGCCATCTCTCCAGTCCCCCACCCCATTTTTTTTTTTTTTGGTTACAATTTTGTTACAACATTTTAAAAGGAGCTGAGCCACAGTTCATATAGGGAGAGGAGTTGGTTCTCTCCTGCCGTATGGGTGCTAGGAATTAAAGCCAAGTTGTTGGGCTTGGTGGCAGGTGCCTTTCTACACTGAGCCATCCCCCTGAGCCCCATCTTTGGAAGCATTAGCATATTTATGTTGTGTAAGCCCTTAAGGTTGTTGTAACTTGTTATGACAATGAATAGGGAACCAGTTCACCTTGAAATTAGTCCACTTTGTCGAATTAATCTTCTTTCCATTTGATAATAAAATTCATTTAAGAGTTTTAAGGCCTCTGCTTTTGACTGTGAGAGTCCCTCCATAATTAATCACCCTCCCACAGTAGACATTAGAAAACAAGCTGGAGTATTTAAAGCCAGTTTTCTATCTCCACACATGAAACAGAACTACCTAGGAGAAGGAAACCTCTAGACACACCATGCTCTAGACGCACCAGATTTCTGGGAGAGAGCAAGTCAAATGAGTAAGCCTACAGATGAAGCAAGCCGCATACGCTAGACCTATGAGCTGTGCAGATGGCGACTCCACCTGCCCCCAGTTCTCCATCTGTGCGGCACATATATTCTCCATATATTGCTTAGTTAAGGAGCCTGGAGAAACCTGCAGTGAGGATTCACCGAGCTGTGTTGGGATAATCTTCCTGTGCACGGTGGAAAGGTTGTCTTTGTATTATTCAAAGGTTGATTTCTGAGTCAGCTGAGAGCTGAGTCCTGTCCGGACCTTGGCATTGTAATTCTAATTGCTCGCTACCTGCACCAAATTTTGTAAACCATCTTCTCCATTCTCTTTTGATTGGTTGAATAAACAGATGGTGGCCTATAAAAGAGCAGGAGAGAAAAGGATGGATGTCCAGGCAGAGACACAAACTCTGGGAGGGAATCAAGGATGTTCCTGCTGAATGAGGAGGTGGAAGGGACAGGTGTGGGGACTGACTGGATAAGAGATAAGGAGCCATGTGGCAAAAGTAGATTAGGATGAGTTATTAAGTTATACAGGCTAGGTGGGAACAAGCCTAAATTATAAGGCTTAAGCTTTCATAAATCATATAAGTCTCTTGTTATTATTGGAAAGCTGATGGGTCAGAGACAGTTGGATGGTAGAGCTGGGTGACAGAGAGAAGGAAACTATGGAGAAAGACCACAGACAATGTGTATGTGTACAGAGATATGCTTGAGTCTTGGCTGAATAAAGACTTGCAAATACATAGAATAAAATTCTGTGAGGCTGGGTAGGAAGAATGTCTCAGGAATAAGCAATCCTAATGGATGCAGTGCTTGAGGTCACCTTCAGTGTTTCCTGTGTTGGAGACTTGTTCCTTGGGTGAGGAGACCTTGATACAAGGCTTCATGGGAAGTGTTTGGATCTCTTGAGGTGTGGCTTCAGGTGCGTCTTTAGCTGTTCTTTGTTTTCCTGACTTGTGACATGATTGTGGTGTCATCCTCAATGAAGCCCTTCCTATAGCTGAACTGATACTAGTCTCATGCCTTTGAGCCTTGAAAAGTTTGAACAAAATATATACTTGTCCTTTGTCACGTTATCTAGCCTATATGTTTTGTTACAATACAATAAGATGCATCAACTTTATATGCCTCGGTATAGGGGAACACCAGGGCCAAGAAGTAGGAGTGAGTGGGTAGGGGAGTGGGGGTGGGGAGGGCATGGGGGACTTTTGGGATAGCATTGGAAATGTAAATGAAGAAAATACCTAATTAAAAAAAAAGTGTGTCAAGTCAAATAAGTTCTTAAGTTTACACAGGGATGGAAGTTGTTAACCAGAGCCGGAGTAATGATGCCTTATTGAGTACATGCAACAGTTCAGAGTAACTCAAGAGCGGCTATGACATAGAAATGTGTTTGGAACCACCTTAGAACAATGACTCTTAAAGCTCTACTCTGAACAATAGAAGCAAGTTCCCTAAATCAGAAAGTGACTCACACACAAAAAATTAAATGTAGATCAAGGTCCAAAATCACTTAAACTAATATAATGACATCACATGTTCAGCAATGTAACATCTACAATGTTCAGTATGGAATAAAAATAGTAATTTTTATACACTCGAAGAAAGAGAAAATAGACGTTCACACTCAAAGGGAGCATAAGGAGGAGCCAGTGATTCAAGAATACTAATGCATCTGCTTTAGATATGCTTGGTATGCTCATGGATTTAAGAGAAAATATAAATTTAATGTAAACATGGAGATAGAATAGAATAAGAGCCAAATAAAACTTTTAGAATTGGAAGTTGCGGCAGCCAACGAGAAATCGCACTGCCTAAAATGTCAGCAATAGAGCTCAAAAGGCCAGTGATTCTGAAGACCTGGCAATCAAAATTACTCAGGATAAATTCCAGAAGGGGGAGAAACTAGAATCATTGAGAAGATTACAGTCACTTGGGGACATTGTTCGTGCAGCTAAGACCCAGGAAAACTAGAGTCTCAGTGCAAAGGAGTGATAGAAATGTACTGATGGACCAACTTGCAAAACTATTCCGATCTAAGGGATGTCATCTGTACAAACATTTCAAGAACCCAACAAGACCCAAGAATCTAACACTGAGTAAAACTCTATAAACATTAACAATATGATACCAAGAGTATCATTATCAAGTTGCCAAATTCTGGTAAGAAGGAGTATATATTTAAAGTGGCTAGGGAAAAAAAGATATACCATGTGCTGAGGAACACAGATGTGAAAGTATTCTTCTCATTAGAAACGATGAAAGCCAGAAGTCACCGGAACAGCGTTTTTTAAGTGCTGAAAATAAAACTGTCAGCTCAAAATTTTATGCCCTGTGAAAATATCTTTTACAAATGAGGTTAAAGTGTAAAGCATTTTCAAATAAATCCAAACTGAAAGCATTCACCTTAAATAATTTCCACTGCAATAGTAATAGTGATAATGATGATGATGATGATGATGATAATAATAATAAAAAGTAAAAAGTGTTAAAGGAATCTGAGGTCAATGGAAATCACGCTAGATGCACACTTGGACATATGCAGGGATAAGAACTGGAAAAGCCAGGATGTTCATAAATGTAAATGACTTCTTTCTCATTTCCCATTATAGTTTTGTGACTATTAGAAAAGGTGAATCTCAGGATGAGAATTTTATCTAGAGCTAGACAGAAACTCTTTTATAGAGTCAATTCATCAGGAAGACAAATCCCACAAATGTTTATGCATGGACCTAATAACAGAGGCTGAAAATATTAAAAGGAGATATAAGATCACCTACATTCATAGTTGGAAATTTCTGAATATCTTCTGTGGTGGGGTTAGAAGCTTGGACTTTATACATGTAAGACACTTTATCAGTTGAGCTCTGTCCTCTCTGAAATTTCAAGGACAAATAGAGGTAAACATGATTTAATCATATTTATATATATTATAGACATATATGAACATATTTGTATAAAATGAATTTATACAAATTTATAAAAACCCAGAAAATTTACAAAAAAAATCAACTAAATAAAACATTTGACATTAGGGCTTTTGGTGGTAGCTTAGTGGTACAGTACTTGCCTATCATGTACAAGGCCCTGGGTTCACCTCCAGCACTATAATCAAGCAACCAAAAAATACCATTTATGAAGATACATAGTATGTTCACTATTGTGTATAATTCTTCCTCCTGAGAATTCAATACCTTCTGTGGGTACTTGCATACATGTGGTGTATATTTATACTCACAGATATATGCATGCACATGAACACACACAAATATATCTTTAAACATAACTTTAAAATTGGACAATGCATAAGCAAGCATACTCATTTTCCTCTTTGCTGTAAAAGCAGCCAAAATAGTTACAAAAGGTAATCCAAATGAAGATAGGAGAAACAAAAGGCAAAATAGGAAAATAGTACAATACATTAAATGTAAATGGTCTAAACACTCCAATTTAAAAGTAAAATTGAACTACATTGACTTTAAGAAACCCATTTCAAATAACATAGACAAAAGTACACACACACACACTAAATGTTTAAAACACAAAACAAAATACCTAATTAGAGAATCCTGGTATGTTCAGTGTACACATCTATCTACAGCATTCATTAAAAGTCATGGAGCTAGAGACATTGTTCAGCAATTAAGAATACTTGTTACTGTTCTAGAGGACCTGAGCTATGTTTTTAACACCCAGGTCAGGCAGTTGACATTGCCTGTAACTCTATCTAGCTCCAGGGAATCCAACAACTTATATGTGATCACTTGCACACATGTGACATACATTCATATATACATACACATACATGCAAACACACACACATAAATCTTTAAATATTACTTTGAAATTAGATAATTTATAAGCAAGTAAATTAATGTTTCTCTTTGTTGTTCACCTTAGAGAAAGATTTCCTCTTTAGTCATTTAAGGGATGTGAGGGGCAACACATCAACTCCTTTTTAGCTTCAAGCTCAGGATCAGATCTCAGAATACTATTATTTGCAACAGTTCTTCAAATATTTAGAAACATCTGAAGACTTATTTTATTAAAGGATAAAATTAATCCAAGCAGAACCTCTAGTAGCTTCCATCTTTTAAATTTTAATTTTATCCTTATGTTTTCTCTTGCAACATGATATATTTTGTATGTACTGATTTTCAGTCTAGTGCATTTTCCCCTTTATACATTAAATTCTTTGAAAATCTGGTTTATTTTTCTATGTGTAACCATACTAATATTTGTAACACTGAATCCAAATAGTGTGTCTAGAAGAATAAGATTTTTAGCCAAATGGGAGAGGTAATAACAAAGTAGAAATGACTTTGATATTAAGGAGCTCAACTTGTGGTCATTGTCTACTTCCCGTCTAAGTGAGCAATATGTCTGTGGGATAAGTAAAAACATATTTCCTTTCTTCCTGATCAAGATGAGAAAGTCTCTTAAAATGTAGGCGAAGATATTTAAATATTATTTTTATTATAGGACTTAAACCTTTAGGGTATATATTCATACTTGTTAGATTATAATACTTGTTCCTGTCTGAAAGAATTACAGGGATGGAAATGGAGAGGAGCCTGAGGAGAAGAAGGTCCAGAGACAGACCCAAAGAGGGATTCAGCTCAAGGGGAGTTTCCAAGGCCTGACACTATTACTGAGACTATGGAGCACTCACATAAAGGGACCGATCATGACTGCACTCTGGAAGACCCAACAAGCAGATGAAAGAGGCAGAGACAGATAGTTGCGCCCAACCAATGGACAGAAGCAGCCTACCCCTGTTGTTGAATTAGGGAAGGCTGAAAGAAGCTGAAGAAAAGGGTGATCCTGTAGAAGGACCAGCAGTCTCAATTAATCTGGATGCCCGAGATCTCTCAAACACTGGACCACCAAACAGGTAGCATACACCAGCTGATATGAGGCTCCCAGTACACATCCAGTAGAGTACTGCTGGGTTTCTGTTCATTCAGAGATAATGTACCTAACCCTCAAGAGACTGGAGGCCCCAGGTTGTTTAGAGGTCAGGTAGAGTGGGAGGTGGGGTTATCTTCCTGGAGACATGAGGGTGGGGAGGGGGTATGGGATGTAGAGCAGTTGGTGGATGGATGGGGATAGGAATAAAATATGGAGTATAAAAATTAATTAAAATTATTTTGTACCTATAATGAGTACTTTTCATTTAACAGATATTTTTTGTTCCACAATTACTCTAACTCAGGCCCAGAAATAATGACTGAAATACACAGTAGACAAGATCTCTCTGATCTTGCACAGTGTAGAATATAGTAGGAAAACCCCTTTATGTTTCTGATTGAAAATAGTACTACAAAAGAGAGAAGCACAATTTTTTAGGTGAAGGACTTGGCTCCTCTGATGAAGGAGTGATCTGAAGGTGTGACCTACCTCGTTCTTCCAACCAAATCTGGTTTTCTACACCTTCTGTGGTTCTTGCTTTGTAAATACAATCCTATACAAGTTGCTCATTTGGAAGTCACTTCACACAGCACTCCCTTTGCTCAAATTTCTCCTGGTTTGCAAGAGCCTAGTTGCTCTTTGGGACTCTTAAGTGAGTTTCTCGGAAGTAATCTAATATACTTGGAAAAGAATGGCACACTCAAACCTTTAGGCTTCTCTAATGAGACTGGCCCAAGGACATATTGGGATAAGCCATTTGTCTGCACATGACTCCTTTTAGATACAAAATTGCATCAGCAATGATATTTATTCTGCCATTAGTGGGATAATCTGGAGAAGGGCAGTGGAGAGGTAGCTTGTAAGAATCAAGCCTAGGGGAAATGAAAAAAGGGGCCTTAGGTCCCAGTAAGATCCAGGAAAAATAAAGTCCCAGGGATGTAGAATTTATGTGCAGCTCTGTTGTGCCCTGCAGTGCTGTGCTGTGTGTGCTGTGTGTGCTGTGCTGTGCTCTGCTGTGCCATGCTGCATGTTCACATACAGGTGTGTGCACATATGTCAAGGAGGGTTCCAGAGTAGGAGCTGAGTAGGAAGATATTTGAATGCAGGAATAGAAGGAAGAGAAACGATGATGATGGCTTGGCAGGAGGCCAGCATTTTTAGCTCGAACTCCAACTTTTGGTGTTAATCATTAAACAGTTATATACCATTTGGCACTTTACAACACACTGGTCAGTAAGTTGCATAATTTCATCCTTGGCATGGACTTAGCATCCATGTAAGTTAGTTAAGGTGGTGGTTGTACACCCTTTCCTGAGGAAGAAAGGGAGGCTCGGAATCTTCAGATGTCTTTTTCTCAGAATCAGAGCTGTTCTGATACCAAGATTAGGCCAGGAGTAGACAAAGTATAGAGTGTAGGCCAAGTGGGACTTACTATCTAATTTCGTAAATGTAGTTTTACTGGGATACAAGGATAGCAACTTATAAACTATTGTCTCTGATTGTTTTTGTTGTATAAAAGCTGAATTGATAGATCGACAGGCATCTCAACAGAATGCATGTTCTCCAAATGTAACCAAACCAAACCACTCCACTCCATCTGGACCTTCACAGAACTGAAAGGTATGCAACAACCACAGATGATACCACGATGGTGCCCTAGTCAGTCTGATGAGACCTGACCCCAAACTTACCAGGGCATTAACAGTGTTGTGTGCCCTTTCTGGGAAAATCAGTATCAAAATGGAACACATGCTCCTCTCATTGGTCAGCAATGCCAAAGGTTTATTGCTCCTAATAGAGAGGAGAGGGGTGTCCCGTCTGAACCTCCACTGCCTTCTTAGTCCTAGCTCAGATCCTCCACATGGACAGTGTGGATGTTGCTGTTGATCATCAAACTAATTTTACCCCTGGAGCATCATGACTGCCATCCACACCTGTGACCACGGAAGTTCTCCTCGGGTGCTATAGGCTTTTGGATGTATCTTCTTTCATTGGCTAGAGAAAGAACCCAGGCTAGTGTGCCATGAGTATGTCCTTTGGTAGCCATAGCATTAAAAATGCATCTGAAGCTAACTTTAAAAACTGGAAATACGTTTCATAAAGACACAAATATCTACCTGAGCTTGAAGAACAGGAAAAATCTGGATCATTGGAATATCACATGGTTTTGCATGTTTGAGAAAGTAGCAACTGTCCTGCCCTAAGGTATGGTTACATTCTCTGGCTCCTGGAGGAGTCACATAAGTACAATAGCAATGATTTTAGTGGGTGAAATAGAGCCTGGTGATTCGTGGGTTGAAGCTCTCACTAATTGAAGTTTCTGCTTCAGTCCTATCTGGCTATGTTCACATGCGGCCCAGAAATGTCTTTTGAGACTATAGATTTTGAGACTATAGGTTTCTTCTATGTTTTCCATGAGAAGTTTCAAATCCAAATTTTATATTTAAAATTTCACATTTAAGCCATGGTAATTATAAAAATTAAACAAAATGGATATAAGGTATTGGATCAATTCTCTGTGGGTAAAGCACATGTAAGATCTAGTTCTACCTTGTAGCCTCTACAAGGCTATATTAGAGCATTTCTCTGCTGGAAGCTCCACCCAGGGCAAAATGGGAAAAGCTCAGTTGGATAGAGCCATCTTGGAATGGAGCATCATTGATATTCAGCCCTGCCTGTTTTGTAATTCAGAACAGAAACATTAGCAATGAGTCTTTTTTTTCCCTCTAAATTTACTTCATTTTATTTTTATTTTGTGTGTATCTTAGTTTTGGTTTGCATGTACGCATGTATGTATGTATGTATGTATGTATGTATGTGGACCACATGCATTCCTAGTGCCCTCAGGATCCAGAAGAAGAAGTTGGAGTACCAGCAACTGAAGTTACAGATGGTTGTGAGCTGTGGGTTCCGGGAACCAAACCTGGGTCCTCTGGAACATTATCCAAGTGCTCTTAACTTCTGGGCCATCTCTCTCTAGTCTTAACAGCTTTACAAAAGTTACCAAGCAAAGCATAGTAAAGCTCAGTATCAACTACCCCTAAGTCTCAGAGCATCCCAGACCCATCCTATCATGAAAGTTCCAACTTTCCTGTTTTTTCATTCCAACCCGAGTACTACTCACGGCAATGTTCCAACTCCAGATAATAGATTTCTCCACAAGCTTAATTTATGTAAATAAGCACATTTTACTTTTACAAGGCTGGCATTTCTCAAGCAGTTTATTTTATAAAATGGAAAGAAAAATTAAACTTCTGCAAGATATGTTGAATTCTGTCAATCAAATACCATGGTTCACCAATTCTCTTTCATTTTCATTTTTCACCTCGGTAAACAAACAAAACATAGTGAGTTTCACATGTAGTAGGAAAATATGACACAACCTGTGGCAGTTTTGTAGTCTCTGGGGAGGCCTGTCATGATTCTGTCAGCCATGGCTTCCCTTCCTTTCTGGTATCTGTTGGGGGGAAACAGAAGACATTTTCGTGGTTGAGGGAGTTGGGGGTGAGGTTGAGGATGACATGGGGAAGTGTAGTTATGTGATTCGTTTTTGTGGATGCAATGGTGTGCAGGGTATATGCACACTTGTATGCACTAGCATGAGTTCATGCGGAGGCCAGAGGTGATAAAAGGTAAATTCCTCTACCGCTCTCACCTTATCTTTTGGTGTAAAGTCTCTCACTGAACCCAGAACTCACTGGTCTAGTTGGCTGATAAGCTCTGAGGATCACTTTGTCTCTGACCCCAGCTCTAGGGTTACAGATATCCATAACCACTCCTGGCTTTTATGGGGGTACTGGGGTTGAAAGTGTGTCCTTGTGCCTACGTAGCACATACTTTACCAACCTAGTCATCTCCCCAGCCCGCTTAAAATTTTTTAAGCAAAAACATTTGAAATTATGTTAAATCACTTCTTGTCTGAGAATAGACTTCACATGATAAACTTCCCATGCCATCATGCAACCCAGGAATTCAAGCAAATGTACGTGAAGGATTCTGATTTTCAAATTTAGAAACCTCATGACTAGTTGTCTTAGTTACTTATGGATACTTAGTTACTTTTTTATCACTTGCTGTGATAAAACAGCATGACCAAGGCAATGTCTAAAAGAGAGTTGAATGTGGGGCTTGCAACTTCAGAGGGTGAGAGTCCAAGATGCCAGAGGAAAGGCACGGGGCAGAAGTGGAGAGTTTGCATCTTAAGCCTGATGTGGAGGCCAGAGGCTGATAAGTCAATATGCGAGATTTTCCACTACTGCTCCCATCTTATCTTTTGGTACATGTGTGCATGCATGCATGCGTGCATAGGTATGTACGCGTGTGTGTGTGTGTGTGTGTGTATGTGTGCGCATGCATGTTTGTGTATGTGTGTTTGTGTGAGAGAGATAGAAAGATAAATAGCTAGGTAGATTGGTAAATAGGTTTAGGAAATGGCATGGACTTTTGAAACTTCAAATTGTACTTCCCACAGCACAGCTCCTCCCCAATGGAATTATTGCTTTGATGTTTACTAATTCTTCTCCCAAGTGATGGTGGCATACTCATCCATTACATTCACTCTTCTTTACAATAGTATAAAGCATCCTGAATCCCCTGGGCCCAAACACAGTAACTTAGAACTTTCTTTGCTTTGAAAAAAAAAAAAATGAATGCAGATCTGGAGCTCCATGTCTGTATGTGAGCATGAAGAAAAAGAAAGCATCTACCTCTGCTTCTTAGGCACAGAAATCACTATTAGGTACGACCCTTTAACACAAGGTAAGCCAACTGAAACAAGGTAAGTTGATTGAATATTCAATGGTAAATTATTGCCACCCACACATTTCTTTAAGCACCCACCATATAATTGGCACCAGACTTCAGAAAGTAGGCCAGCCTAGGCCCTGACTGGCTGTTAGACCTTTGTCTCTTGTGTCAGCATCTCTCTGTGCTTTTTCCTTTTCATCCCTGAGGTCTGCTTCTACCTCATTTGGCCACAAAGAAGCTAGTGACGCCCTTAGCACCTGAGCTGACAGATGATCCTCTTCGTCACGTGTCAGTGCTGCCTTGCTACGTTTGTCCCACATCCACATTCCAGATGACAGTGTCAGATGGGTCCTCTTCTGGTCCATTTTACCACTGCCAATATCTGAGTCCTACTGAACAAACCTGACTGCAGTTCAAGTCAAGGAAATTTCTCAGGACAGGGTGGGGATAATGCAGTTTGTGAACTGGGAATGAAACCCAAATGGTGTACTATTCAAATGGTCTTACATTAAAAAAAATGAGATTCATCAAATAGATAGTATATTTTCTCCACAGTTTGATATTTGATTATCATCACCAAAACTTTCCACCCTTCGAACTACCAATTGTCCCACTGAATATATTTCTTACATTAAATTTAAGTGACCATGCTATTCTGTATCTTAAGCAATTTCCCCAAATCACAGGTTTAGTGGATTTTGTTTTTATAATGATCTATTATCTCTCTATGTATATAGCACCTATTATGTATCCAACCACTCTCTATTGTCTATTTATTCACCTAACATCTATTATCTGTTTGTCTGTCTGTCTATCATCTATCTGTCTACCAGCATATCATCTATCTATCTATCTATCTATCTATCTATCTATCTATCTATCTATCTATCTCTCATCTCTAAATGAAACTGTAAAAATAAGTGACCTATTAATGGACTATTTCTGGACAAGTTTTTAACTATTCCTGCATAGCCTTTAACTGAAACTTGTTATTCACCCCATCCATCTATAACCTCTTTCTTACACTGCAACCACAGTTGTCTTTCAGACACACCAATGTGATTAGATCACCTTTGCCAAATTAAACTCTCAGGGAGCTTTCCTTGTTCTGTGAATGGTGAATACTTGGAAGCTGGGGTCAGGTGGGGCCTTGGAGGTATCCTTCACTTATTTTTTTTTCTTCCTTCACCCAGTTCATTTATTTCTACCTTCAAATTAAACCAAGTGCATGACTTCTTATCACCACTGCTGTCACCCTACCCAAGCCACTATCACTTTTACCTGGCTTATTATAATGAGATCTTAACCACATTCCCCCTTTCTCTACCTTCCCACAATCCGTATTCATGGAACAGTGATAAGGACCATCTTGAAGCATAAGTCAGATTGTTTTATCCTCTCTGTTCTAACAGTTGGATGACTCCCCTGCCTCTCTAGAATTAACATCTTCAGGCTCCCATGATGCTTGCTCCATTGAAGAGCCTTTGTGGTTTTGTTTGTTTAGTTTGGTTTGTTTTTGAGAAATAGATGAGCACAGACCCAGGTTCTTGTAACAGCTCTGCAGCTGTGTGACGTTCTAACTCTAGGCAAGTCAGTCTCCTCTGTAAGTTTTGCAAACAGTGAGTGTTCAGTGCCTATTTCAGGGTTCTGTTAGTTTCTCTCAATTTTGCTTGAGGTAAATGTAGCCACTCTCAATACTTGCTTTCCGGCTTAAGGGAATGGCATCCACAAAGTCAAAATGCACTGCACAGACACAGTCAAATCAAGTCTGCTTTGTTTTTGAGATTTGATACTTTTATCAGCAATATTTTTTCCCTGGGTTCTTTATCGCCTCTCTTTTTGATCTCTGTTTCTCCAGGGATTACAGTTGCTGGGTTCACCAAGGACAATGATAAGATGATGTTATGGCAGTGCCACAGTTCTTGACTAGACCCTGCTCTTCCTGAGACTGTGCAACCTCCTCACCACGGGTTGATCCCTCCGTGTTTGTTTGCCTCCTCGTCCATTTCAACAGAGGAATATTGAGGACACTGCTTTGGAGGCTCCTGGGACTGAAGAGTGAACTGTGCTCTATGTTAGTGACACAGACTCCAGAAAACATTTTAGAGAACACTGTTCCAATGAACTCTCCTAGTCACTGTGTCGAAGTCTTCTTTGTTCCTCTTTATTGGATTTCTAAGCATTGCAGAATTAGCTGAAAGGGGATTTACCCAATCCAAGTCTCAAAGCATGTGGAGAACAGGATTAAATCCCAGAGTAACAGAACTACACAGACAGAAAACTGGGAGCAAGATCCTGGCCCGACTCCTCATCTACTGTGCTTACAGGCACACGTAGGTTCCTGGGAGACTCTAGGGACCTAACATCAGTTATCTAAGTTGACGAGGTGGGCATGACTAAGTTAATGTAAATTAGCACTCCCACCACTGAATTCAGTACTGAGTTTCACGGCCCCACATCACAGCGTGGGGTGTGCAATTATCTCTATTTTTAAGCATCCAAGAGTCAGATTATGTTATAGACCAATCTAGGATAACGGAGGCAGGGGATCAGCACCCTGAACCCTACCATCTTACATAGAAGTTAAACTCACACTCCTGTCCTTGTTGGTCACCCTTTAGGAAGATTTTTCCTCTTTGAGTGTAAAGCTACCAAACAGTACTCCCATGTGCAAGGTGATTGGTTCAAGTCCAAGTGGGTCAGAACAGATTTCCTGAGGAAAAATATGTGTGTAGTCAGAAGGTTCTTGTTTCGAATAGAAGTAACCTGAGGACTTTGGTGGGTGGCTTTAGTTTGAGAAGGAGCTGTGTCACTCCAGGTGGCACTTGATGGAGCACATTTATAGTGTGCCGCTGAAATCTCCTTAGTGTCTTTTTGATGTAGAGAGAGCGACAGTGTGTGAGGGGTTAAGACACTGGGTCATTCTGAAACTACTGTTCTGTGTATTCCTAGGCTAGAAGGTAGAGTGCTCCCAGCCTTTGGCACTGTGATGTCAAGTGGAGATTTAAAGATGGCAGCCACTCCAATGGTGGCTCATTGTGAGTTTTGAGTGAGTTATAACATGTATTGAGCCTTTGATCATACCAGTACATAATACATTGGTGATGGCTTTGTCATTGTGTTCCTTTGGGGATTCCTTTTCCTCCTCTTGGCACAAATCATTTCAGCGAAAGGTAGGCGTTCTCATGGCAAGGACCTCTCTTACTGAGAGACATGACAGCAGTTGCTACAGTGTATGGAAAAGCAAAAGGAGGAGGGGAATTCTGTGTCTCCATATTGCAAACCTTTGTATGTTGGGAGAAAAATGAGTATTTTTCCTATAGGTTTAGTATCATGATAGGCATAGAGGTGGGTCTTCTAGATCCTTCTTCAAGGAAGGATTTGTTATCTGACTATATGGAAGTGCCCACCAGATATTAATCTCAGCTTGGGGTCATCCAGCCACGACTGTGCTTTATAGAAAGCCTATATTTAGCGATGAAGGCACTGACAGGAAGACCTGGCCACTGTGCCAAACAGGACTCCAGTGGTCCCCATTCTTTTCAGCAAGCCCTTCAGCAATGGTAGTGACACAGTTGGCCCACACTACCATACATTTCTCCCTGTGTCCAGTCTTACTTTTTCAGCTTTCCTCCCTTCCAGGCTGAGCTCTTGCAGACCTCTCCTCTCCAAGTTGTCCTGCAAAAGATGGTTCGAATACAGAGAAAGAGTTTGGAAGCCACTGAAAGAAACTGAAAAAACAAAACAAAACAAAACAAAACAAAACAAAAAAACTTCAATCTTTCAAGGACTCAGTTTCCATGTCAACACAGTGAGAGTGACTCATTATCTTGAACTTGCAGGAAGGCAGCTGAGGTTAAGGGAAGTTGTGGTATGCCATGATAGCTAGTGAATCATGGCATGGTGCGTGACTCTCCATTTTGACTTCTTGTCTTCAACTTTCTTGTACTGTTTCCTTGTTTTGCCTTGTTCACAAGTTCCCTCATGCCAAAGGTCCTTTTCCCTCTGCCCCCCCCCCTCCTCCTCCTCCTTTTGAGCCAGTGTCCCACTTTTAGTCTTGGTTGGATTCCAGCTCACTATGTAGACTAGGCTGGCCTTGAGCCTACAGAGATACAGCTGCCTCTGCCTCCTTGAGTGCTGGAATTAAGGGTATGAGCCCCACACCTGGCCTTTCTTGTCTTTGTTTTTAATGACTTAAAATCTGCATATATTGTGTTTGACTGAGCAATGATCTTTGAAACATATCTGCACGTGTGGATCTATCACTATTAAGAAACAGATTAGAAACTCCAGCCCCCAAACAGTGGGGCTACAGTAGCTCTGCCTAGGCAATCCTTGCCCCGCCCACCCCAGCAGAGGTCACCACTGATTTACTCTCTGTCACAATGGGTTGGATTTGCTTTGGTAGAATTTTATATGAACATAATCCTGAAGAGTGTGCTTACTTTCTGCCTGGCTTCTTCCTCTCCCAGAATGTTGCTGTGATTGTTCGGGTTGTTGCTTCCTCCCGTTGCTCTGCAATATTCTATTGTATGAATGTATTATAATCTGTTTCTCCGTTTACCAGGTGTTAGACATTTGCTTGCTTCCAATTTGGGGCTACCATGAATAAATCCAGTATGAACATTTATGTGTAGGTCCTTCTGTAGATATCTTGTTTTTGGTGTGGGGAGGGGGAGGCGGCTGAATGTGTAGGTGTGTAATTACTGAGTCAGATGTTAAGCATATGTTTAACTTCGTAAGAAAATGCTAGTGTGTGTTACATTGCACTACAAAGTACCCATATCTCTGTCTGTCCAGACCCTTCCTAACATTCCACAGTCTCAGTCTTTCTTATCTTAACCACTCTACTAGGTACAAAAGTGGAAGTATCTCATTGTGACTTTAATTTACAGTTACCTCAAGCATAGTAATGTCATATCATTTTACTCTTTTCGTTTTTTTCCAGACAGGGTCTCCCAGCATAGCCCAGGCTGACCCCAAACTTGCAAACCTGCTGTCTCAATCTGCCAAGCACTGGGAGTATAGGCATTGTCACTACATCTGGCCCATTGTTTCAGGCCCCAGTGGACTTTAGTACATCTTTTGTGGAAGTTTTAAAAAAACTTGCCCGTTTAAAATGGTGTGACTTTCCTCTCATTGTGTGGTATATGCTTGATACATATTTCAAGGACTATTCTCAAGCGTACATATTGTGAATATTTTCTCCTGATTTGCATCTTGCCTTATTTTCTTTCTCCAAAGGAAGTCAAATTTTGGGAAGGATAAGTTCGTTACATTTGTTCCCCACTCCTTGTATCCTATTTCAGAAACCATTGTTTAAAACTGCAAAGAAGAGTGTCTTTTAGTTTGGAGCTCTGCATTTATGTATATAATCCTCTTAAGTTAAACTTTCTAAAGCTGTGACATAAGTCTCATGTCTCCATAATCATTCCAACTTCCTGTGTCCTTGCTGAAAAGTCTTCCCCTCCCTCAAATTACTTTGGCACTTTTCTCAAAGTCAAATCTGACATTAATGATACATTTATATTTTTTATATAAAGAGCCTATCCTTATGTCCTCAAAAATATTTTATTGATATAAAGTTTTGTAGTCAAATATTCTTTTTTCAGAATTGTGTTTTCCCTACTATGAATCCATTGTGTTTCCATGTGAATTTTCAATGCTGCTTGCTAATTCCTACAAAAATGCCTATTGTGATTTTGATCCAGACTCTGCTGAATTTATTTGGAAAGAATTGACACCTTAAAAATAATTAGGTCTCCCTGGAAAGATGGCTCAGCGGTTAAGAGCACTGACTGCTCTTCCTGAGGTCCTGAGTTCAATTCCCAGCAACGACATAGTGGCTCACAGCTATCTGTAATGGGATCTGATGCCCTCTTCTGGTGTGTCTGAAGACAGCTACAGTATATAAGTATACTCATATACATAAAATAAATAAACAAATATTTAAAAAAATAATTGGGTCTTACTGTCTACGACTATTATATAAATGATGGCTAATCTTCATGGTCTACTTGGTTGGATTGGTAAGGGCCTAGAAGATTAAAAAAAGCACACTCCTGAGCCCAGACAAACCTATAAGGAAGAAAAGATAAAACTAGTGATGCAGTTACTCTCTCTCTGCTTCCTGGTTGCTGTGAAGTGAACATCTCTGGTCCAGCATGAGCTGCCCATCATGATGAGTGAAACCACATGGTAAAACATCTCTTTCCAGCCTCACGTTGGAATCTTCAGAATTCTACTACAGCAATGAGAAGACCAGCAAATGCACTTTATCTCTTCTTTTATTTAATCATTAATTTTAAAGTATAATTTAATCTTTAGCATAAGTACCTTATGCATTTGTTGACAACATTATGTTCAAACATTTTATTATTTACTTTATTTTTTTTCTAAATTTCATGGCCCAATGATTTATTATAAATATATATAAATACAACTGATTTTAAAATATATTTCTTAAGATCTTTCTAAATTCACTTACAATATATTTATAATGTAAAATTTTAGTACATATATGACTGTTATATCATGTGAAAAGAGGACATTCTTGTCTCTTTTCTAATATATATTTTAGATTTATTTTATCTTTTAGATTTATTTTTCCTATTGCATTGTTTAGAACCTTTACTATAATTAAAGAGAACTGATAAAAGTGAATGTCATTCCTTATTTATCCTAATAGGAGAACATTCATTCTATCACTTTTAAATGATCTGTTGTTATTTCTAAATGCCTTTTATAAGACTTCAGGAATTCTTTTTTTATTTATAATTTGCTGAAGTTATATTAATAAATCAGTTTTAAGATTTGTAAATATTTTTCCACATATTGCTATGATCATGCAAATTTTTCTTTATTCTATTAATGACTTACATCAATTGATTTTAAGACTTTTCTACAATCCATTTTTATGTGTGTGTTTTCCCTGTTTGTTTATTGGTGCATCATATGCATTCAATATGGCCAGAAGAGGGCATCTGGATGCCCTGGGATGGGAGTTACAGAAGGTTGTGAGCCTCTGTGAGGGTACAGGAAATGGAATCTGGGTCCTCTGAAACAGCAGCCAGTACTTTTAACCACTGAGACATCTCTTCAGTCCTCTTCAATTCATACTTTTAATATTGAAAAAACTTCACAGTTCTGCAGTAATGCCTTGTACCTATTCTGTATGATTCCATTTATGTGATGTTGGTTTCGTGTTTTATAATATTTTGGTAAGAACTACTTATCTACTTAATTATGCTCAGATTAAGCCCATATGTTTGGCAACTTTCCTAACTGAGTTATATGCCTAGCCCATCTCTCTAATTTCTGGATTTGTTATTACATACTAACCTCTCTATTTAAAAAGAAATAATTATTTATTTATTTTATGTATATGAGTACACTGTAGCTGTCTTCAGACACACCAGAAGATGTCATTGGATCCCATTACAGATGGTTGTGAGCTACCATATGGTTGCTGGGAATTGAACTCAGGACCTCTGGAAGAGCAGTCAGTGCTCTTAACTGCTGAGCCATCTCTCCATTTTCTTCCTTTTGTTTTAAATATTTTATTTTTCCTGTATTTGTATGGTGATCTATTATTAATTCTGAGCAATGTAAAATTGATTTTATTTTAATACTAGATTTTTGTGTATTTCTTTAACAAATGTATTAGTCAGGATTCTCTAGAGTCACAGGACTTATGGGTAGTCTCTATATAGTAGAGGAATTTGTTGATGACTTACAGTCTGCAGTCCAACTCCCAACAATGGTCAGCAGCAGCTGTGAATGGAAGTCCAAGGATCTAGCAGTTGCTCAGTCCCACATGGCAAGCAGGCAAAGGAGAGAGAGTCTTCCTTCTTCTAAAGTCCTTACCAGCAGAAGATGTAGCCCAGATTAAAGGTGTGCCACCACACCTTTAATCCCAGATGACCTTGAACTCTGAACTCTCCATGTCTTAATCTTCTGGAATTCATAGCCACTATGCCTCAAAGTCTCCATACTAAGATCCAGGTCAGAAACTTCTATCTCCCAGCCTCCAGATTAGGATCACTGGTGAGCCTTCCAATTCTGGATTGTAGTTCATTCCAGATATAGTCAAGTTGACAACCAGGAATAGCTGCTACAACAAATATCAGTTGAGCTTTGGTGTGGCAGTCATTTAGATTATTGGTAGAACAATTTGAATTATCTTTTAAGGTTATTTAAAAACAATGTTATTTCAGTTGTACCAGGACCCAGTTAGGTAAAAGGATAGAGCTAGAAAATGTTCCTCTGAGCGAGGTAATCCTAAGTCAGAAAAATCCAGAGGGCCTGAACTGGACCTGATTTGAAAGCCCCCTCCACAAAGACTAGCTATAATCGTGCTCAGGAACCATTCACACTTCCAAAAAAGGGATACCAGTCCAACTCCAGAATCAGGGAAGCAACCAACAGTTCTACTTAGTTATAATGCCTATTAACCACAAAGATAACCAGCACGACACAATAAACTTAAGGCTGCAATAGTGGGACTTATATATTGCAGCAATTAGGAGCTCTCTAATTCAGTTTAAGGCTTGCTCAAGAGGTGGAAAATTATATCTGGTCCTGGACAGCTAGCCCACTCTCCAGGACTAAGGAGGTCATGGATCTTAGACGTGAGCCTACAACCACCACTTTACCAAACTTGTGTAATTCTAACTGCATTCTAATTACTTATTTTATACCTATAGATAAATGTAGTTCTCGTCTCCCATCAAAGAAACTTCTCTTTGCAATAGAAGGATCCAAGTACCAAATCGTATGTCTACAACACAGCTCCTGCATCTAAGGATCAGGGACTGTCACAGAAGAAGAGGCAGAAAGACTGTAAGAGCCAGGGGGACTAGTGAATCTTCTGAGAGATTGTGTTTCCTGGTAACGATAGAAAAGCTTTACCTATGAAACCTCAATAACACGGCTTCTTAAATAAGCAGTGTAAAACTACAACAGCCTTATGTATGCCAGCATGGAAGGGGAAGTGTTACAGGTCATAATCACAAAGAACTACTGGCAACTAAGGAATGGTGAAAGACTTTCTAATAAGTCTTCCCAGAGTTGAGCTGGGGCCCTGAGCTTGTATCTGGTACCAAGAGGTAAACCAGCCCTAAAAGCACATATCTACAGGGAACAGGAAGCAGATTCAGGGGTGTACTCATTTGTCTATGCATGAATACAAGCAATAGCATTAAAGAGGCCACGATTTCAGGAGGAAGCAAGGGGCAGGATGCACAGGAGGAATCAAAGAAAGGAAACGGCAGAGGGGAAAAAAAGGAAAAACTTGGCATACATAGGTGTAATACAGACAAAACTGGCATACAGTCTGTACCCTGTGTCTTTAAAAAAAAAAAATGCTGAAGAGCTATAAAGAGGAAGTTAAATATCTAATACATGGAAGAACGGACCATATTCATGGATTTATTGTACTGATAATTAAATACTTCAACTTTAAAAGATCTGTTATTATTTCAAATTCTGTCTCTTTTTATGGGTATATGCCTGTGAGTGTCCACAGGAGCCAGAGTTATAAGATTCTCCCTGGAGCTAGAGTTACAGACAGTTGTGAGTTACCAGACATGGATACTGGGAACTAAACCAAGGTCTCCTGTAAGATCTGTATGCTTTCTTAACCATTGAAGTAGTCTCTCCATCCCTATTCTAAAAACTATGTCTAGCACAGGCTTCATTTTATGCCATTTTATATCATTTATGGGTAGCAATACTGATGTCAAACCCTCTGGTTATCTCTACTGAATGCCTTCACTGCTCATCAAGGAGTTTTCACCCTGGTAGATGTGAACAACGGTGGCTCTCAGCCATGTGCATGCTGTTTGGATCATTTTCCTTATGGTTCTGGAGCAGTTCTAGCTTCAGAAGCTGGTGGTTGGGCAGACTGTGTGGAATTTTACCCAGTAAATGTGCACACTGATATTTGGCTAAAGGCTAAAGAGTAGCCCTGTATTGTAGAAGCTCTTTGTTTTGGGGGCACTGTTCTTCATATAGTCTATGTCTTTCAACCCCTTGAACTCTGCACCTGAACTGTGTCATGTCAACTTAGGCAGACTGCTTAGATCTCAAGTTCCTTCCTTTGGCATAGAGTTTGGAAAGAACCTATGTGCAGGATTCCTATGCTCTTCCAGAGCTTGCTGAGTCTGCTTCCTACATCTCAGGCCTGGCAGCTCTTTGTTACCTGTTTGGTCTGGAAACTATAGCTTTGTGGGATTTATTCATTATTGGAGTTGACTGTGGTCTGCTAGTGAGTTCAAACTTTCTTTCTTTCCAGTGGTCAGAAGCAGAAGTCCTATTTTAATTTTCTGAATTATACATGCATATAATTTAGGGGATCAAATAGTACCATTAAATTGACAGAAAACCTAAACTAGATGGTAAAACCCAATGCCTACCCCTCCTTATTAATCATAGTGCTCACATCTAAAGGCAACCACTTTTATTTTGAGAGTTTCATAAATAAGTATTTATACCATTTCTACTCTCTCCCCCTCTAACTCCTGCTGTGTTCCCTGACTCCTCTCAAATTCATAATCTCTAATCATTATTGTTACACACATATACATATAAATATGTAAACACAACTTGCTGAGCCCATTGAGTATTGCTTGTACGTATATATTTTTAGGTCGGAGCACTTGGAAAATTGAAAATTTATCATCAGGGGGTTCATTCCTAGAGGTGATGAAGATCTCCCCTTCTTAGCAGCCATTAATTACCAGTAGCTCTTCATTATGAATGTTTTTTTGAGAGATTTTCCCATTTACATTGGCTGTCAACTGGTGGTGTCATTGTGTAGGTCTTCTTTAGGTTACCATGTTGCTGAGATTTCATGGTGGCAGCTTCCCTGTCATATGTAGAAATCACTATCTTGCAGTAGATGCCCTGGTTTTCTGGCTCTTACAGTCTTTTTGCTTCCTTCTCTGTGATCTTCCCTGAGCCTTGGGTGTAGAGGCTGTGTTGTAGATGTATCAATTGGGTATATCTGACTGTGGTTGGATAACCCACAGTCAGTTGTTTTTTGTATTTTGACCAGTGGTAGATTTCTGTAACAGTTTCTATCTGCTGCAAAGAGAAGGTTCTTTGATGAGGTATAGCTACACTTATCTGTGGGTATAAAGATAAGCATTTAGAATACAATTGGGAATTACACTGTTTAGGTTCTCCAGAATTACACTGTAGTAGGTTTTCTAGAGTTCATGGCCTCACCAGTCACAGGTAGTTAACCTCATTTGCAATACAATGGGGAGGGGGATGATTTTTGTCCCATTGATGGAGCCTTAGGTCCAATTAGGCGGTTGTTGGTTGCCGCCAAGATATCAGTGCAAAAACAAACCACCATCAACACAAATATTGTGATTGGATTATTTGTAGCTAGTGACTGTTCTTGTCTGGTTCTTACTATATACTGTTATTTTTATTTATTGCATATATTTTCAAGCTTTCATGGAGTTAATAAGTGTCTTGTGTTTTGTCTTTTTTTTTTTTTTTGTAGGACAGAGCTCAGTATGTCATTCAGATTGACCTTGATTCTCCTACAAGTCTCGAGTTGTTCTAACCTGGCCTTACTTCCTGTGGTCTCTTTTCCAGTATGCTTGTTACCTTTGCTCATCTCTTGGGATAGACTTCCTGTAGATTGTATTTCATTCTTGTCTTCCTATTTCCTTTTTGCCGTTTAAAGTTCTCTTGTAAATGCCTGAGAAAGACCGTGAGAAGCCATTCTGCTCTGTTCCCTTATTTACTTTTTGTGAAGCTGCATGCTTCTATTTTTGCTTTGGTTCATAGTTTGTTACCCATCTGAGGGAAGATGTTGGGGGTGAGATGGGGAGGGTTAGATCTAAACTTCAGAAGGGTTTATGCCTGGAAATTTGGGGCATCCCATTCCTCAATACCAGTCTCTGGGCATACAGTGTTGGCTTGAGGTTGGATGTGTATGAAGTACAGGAAAGCCAAAGCTGGCTACTATTGCTGGGGCTAAAATAACAGATGGGCCAGTGAGGGAGCTGGGAGGCAGATCTGAGGTGATGTAAGAGGCATCTGATATTTGCTTCCATCCAGCTAAACTTTTGATAAATCTTTTTATTCCTGGAAATGATGTTAGTCCATTTCATAAGACTTATCAACTTCTTTCTATCTTCTCTTCCAGAAACACTTGTTAATCAGACTTTAAGATATTTTAGAATCTGAAGTATTCTTAAGTTTTTCTTTCATATTTTCATATGATATTATTTTGCTTAACTTTGGGAAGATATTTTTCTCAATTTTATCTTCTGATTTTTTTGACTATTTAATTTTGACTACCATATAATTTTCCAAAGGGTTTGATTGCATGTGAGTGTGTGTATTTGTACATATTACTGTTCTTGTCTAGTCATTGCAATAATCTCTTTAAATTAATAGCTTTTATGTTGTTTTGTTAGATTTTTTCCATGAAAATACATTTTTTAGTTTCCTTTATATTTTATCCATGTCTTGTTATCTTTGAGCTGTGTCTTCATCTTGGATTTGTCCTCCAGATGTATACTGGTTATTTGTTAGACTGGTATTGAGAGGAAAATTGAAAGCTCTCTGTGCTTGGGTGAGCCATTTAATTAAAGAGCTTCCAAAGTCATTAGGTTGAAGAACTTCTTCTTGGCTTGTCAAATTCCCGGGAGAAAACTCTTCCAGTCTTTGATTTACAGGGTGCAGACAAGGCTGCCAATGTTAAGGAGTCCATGTAGAGCAAAGGGGAGGCGTAGAGCTAATGCATAACTTTTACAACCTCCTTTGAGGGAGGGCATAAGACATCCTGTGTCAATTATCTCTGGGGTCTTCCAGCCAGAGACCACTTATTCCATCATCTCCTGAGAATAAATTCTTATCGCGCAAGAGATGCAAGGAATTGTGGAGGTGAAATATTTCTTAAGAGGACTTAAAACCATGCGTTCTGATTTCACCCCACCTCCATGCTTCTTGCCAGCAATCCCTAAGGTTCAGGGGTTTACACCACATAAGATGAGTCATTGCTTAGCTCTTACCACTGCCAGCTTAGACTCTAGCTTCATGGGTTTACTAAGTTACCCATCTGTTTTCCAGCTTCCAAAAACTTGTGCCTGAGATTGCTTCTGTTTCCCTCCCCCCTGCTCTGTGGTATCGTTCTCCAAATCTCTTTTGCATGGAATTTAAACAGATACTTGAAGATCTGCTTTCCCTTCCAGCCTACCAAATATAGATATTGACCAAATTAAGGCTCCTGGCATGCCACTATTTTTCTGTGCTCTGAAAAATTCAGATCCCCTCAGTGTGTGCACAGCATAATAACATTTGTGTCGCTTAATGTGTCAACTTTGGCTTACTGTGGGGTTATGAAATACTCCACAGTTAGTACAGTTTATAAGAGACAATCTCATTCATAATTTTTACTTTATTCCAGTACAGTATAATACAACTGTGAACTCTGTGACTGATTTGACTTTTCATCAACATTGAGATCAATATATAATCAAAAGAAACAAGCACAAAACATTATCAGAAGCTTATTTAAAATTTCCAGTGTATAGTTTGGGCCTAAGAAAGCAGTGGTATAACCTGGTACACTTTCCAAATATAAGTGGCAAGGAAAATTCATGTTCCAAGTGATTATCTTAAGATATCATGGTAGCTTGGATGAGAATGCCCTCCAACCCAGTATAGACTCATTTATTTACATGCTTGTACCCCAGTTGGTGGAACTCTTTGGGGAAGATTAGGAGGTGTGGTTTTGCTGGAGGAGATAGGGCATTAAGTGTGGGCTTTGACTTTCTAAAAATCCATGCCATTCCCAGTTAGTTCTCTTTGCCTTATGTTTGTGGATCATGATGGGAGCTCTTAGTTACTGCTCCAGTGTCATCCCTGCTGCCATGTTTCTTGCCACGATGGTCAAGGACTCTAATCCTCTGAAATTCTAAGCACCACATAAATTCTTTCTTCTATAAGTTGCCTTGCTAATGGCATCATATCATAGCAATAAAAAAGTAACTAAGACAGATACTAAAATAGATTGTCTCTCTTTCACACTCCATTAGGGTCTATCATTACTCTAATTGAACCAGAGACATCTCTAGGCTGTTTAATGAGGTGGACTTTCAGATCAGGCATATGTCATACCCCAGGATATCCTACACCTGAAGTTATTCCAGCTTTGTGGCACAGAAGTAAATGTATGAGAAATCACCTATATTTGTGTGTTAAATGAAAAGAGCCGAGTCTACAGAATTTCAGGCTTGAGCTCAGTGCTTCAACAGCAACAAACTATTTTCTACCCAGACTCTGTTTTAGTATCCACTCGGCAGTTGCTGTTTCTGATGAAACTCCAGAATCACAATGAATCCCTGAAGCAATCAACTATGGAAGAATTAATCCTTCACAAAATTCAAAAATCCCTGAGAAAAGACTAGGAAGACAGGCAGGTATTCTGTTCTGAGCTCTGGGAGGCTCAAACAAGTGTGAGCTAGAATCTCTTTTCTATAGAACTTAGCCGGAGAGAAAAGGCATTGTCTACCACTTTTGAGTTTGGAGGAGGATGATACGCACTGTGTCACTGCTAGGGATATTAATGGCTTTAAAAGCAACACAGAGGAGGTGAAGGGAGTTTATTTGAGGGGAAAATAGAGTCACCAAAGAGGAGGAGGAACCAAAAAAAGTTGTTCTTGTGCTTGTTCATCTTGGGACATAGGGACTTGGAGAACAATTCAGAGAGAGTGAGTTGGAACACAGGGACACTTATAGAGTTACAAATAGCTGCTGGCAATTTAGGAAAACATTATACAATAACATTTTATTTATAATAATAGTTATATCTAAATACATATTATCCAGGATTCTTTTTTGACAGAAAGTTGTCTTAAGGTACTTTATGCCAACAAACATCTATTGACCTCGGGTGCCAATAAACAACTATTGGTGAGTCAGATGTGGTTGTATCTAGAGGTTGAGATGATCAGGAGGAAATTTTAACTGCCCCTTGGCTCTGTTTTCTCCTATGCTAGCATTGCCTTGGTAGGCTTTCTTCATGTGATGGGAATGAGGGTCAGTTTATGTCTTGTGTAGTCCATATAGCCTTCTATCACAAAATAAATAACCTCTGTTTTAGTGCCTGTGTGTGAGAAGTACCTAAGAGACTTTGATTACCTGCTTTGTGGGCAAGGCATGATGGTCTCAGGGTCACTGCTTTTAATTACATTGGTGAATGAAAGAATAGTTTTGTTTGTTTGTTTGTTTTTTTGTTTTTTGTTTTTTTGTAGCAAAGTACACTGGTATGGGTGAGACAAGAAATGTGCCTACAGTCCCAAAAGAATTTTAGCCCAAAACAAATACATCTGTTCTTTGAATTTCAGGTAGATGCTAAAGACACTGACATTGGTAAAAAGACAGAGGGATGAATTTGAAGACACTGCTTGTGATATAAAATTACCCAATCAGCATTTCCGATCATCTACTACCCTATTCATGAGATACATTACCATTTGTAGACTCAGGTTCACCTGAGAGAGTGAAAATCACAGAGGTTCAATACGACGTCAGAGTTCTTCATGACTGATTCTTCACTGTTCATCTTTTTTTTTTTTTTTCTGAAAAAAGAAAGTTTTGTTAGGATATATAAAATTTACATACTATTTTGAGATTTAAAAATGCATTTATTTTTATGTATGTGTCAAAGAACAATGATATATTTGAATGCTTTAGTAATCAGGGGTGGCACTACTTGAGACAGACTAGGAGGTATGGCCTTGTTGGAGTAGGTGTGGCTTCATTGGAAGAAATGTGTCAGTAGGGGTAGGCTTTGGTGTTTAAGAAGCCCAATAATGTAGGCCCAGAGTGTCTTCCTGCTGCCTATGGATTCATATGTAGAACTCTAAGATACTTCTTCAGCACCATGTCTGCCTGTGGGCCGTCATGCTTCCTGCCATGGTGACAAATGAAGTAAACCCCCAAGACTATAAGCAATACATGCTTTCCTTTGTAAGAATTGACATGGCTATGGTATCTCTTCATAGTAATACTACACTGGTTAAGACAATGAATTAAAGTGCATTTCTGGCACAATCAAGAAAAGGGCATCAGATCCCTCAGAGCTAAAGTTACATATGGTTGTGAACCACATAACTGGGTACTGGGAATAAAACTCAGATCCTCTGTAAGAACAGTAGGTGCCCTTAACTTCTGAATCATCTCTCTAGTTCCTTAAGGAGATTTTTATTAATTTACTTTATATGTAATGGACATAATGGCTGTTCATCTAACTTTTTAAATACAGCCTTCGAAACGTTTTAAAATTTCTCTATAAAACTCTAATTTTTATTGATTAACTTTGCTATTTACAAGTATATTATATACTTCATAAGTATATAATATAGTGTGATGACTCTCTCCCACTAGCTTCATGTATTTCTCTCCAGCCCTATCCACCTTACCTTATCACTGTCCATCTCCAAGGTTCATGACTTGGTGTATAGCACATACGACCATTGGATTGGAATTATTATTGGAACCTGGTGGCATTATTAGTGGGTACACAACTGAAGGCAATGAATCTTCCTCTCCTTGACTCTATTAGTGGCAAACAGTTCACTAGTGAGAGGTAGGTCCCCAGTGCTCTTCTCCCATCCATGTCTGACATGCAGATAGGCCCACTCTTGTGCAGACCCAGTGTAGAAATTAATATATGTTGTAAAACTTTCTTTTTATTGTAATGGCTGTGCATTTCCCAAGAGATGGCATTTTTATCTTCTAGCTCTTCCATCTCCTTAGATGGGATGTCTTTGTTGAGGGCTGAGCATTCATCATTATCCATTCTCAGCCCCTTGCACAGCCATAAGTCTTTGCATTCACTGTCATTCACTAGAAATAAAGGTTTCTTTAAGACAGAGATAATGTTTGTCTATGGGTTTATAAATGCTAATCTTTAGAAGGCAGCTTGACAATATGTCAATTTGCCAGTTAACAGTTATTCAGACCACTCCCAGAACCTATGAATTTTTCTCTGACATGGGGTTTTGATTACATTTACAGTACTAGACATGGATTCTTTTTTTGACATGGAGTGGGAGTCAAATCCAGTCAGAGAGTAGTTGGTTACTTCGATATCAGTAGCGCCACTATTGCACAAGTGGCCATACCTTATCTGGCAGATTGGTCTTAAGGGTAGTAAGATTCACAGGCGGGTAGTACTGTTGATACAATTATTATTTCTTTTTTTGCCTCAGCACTCTGACTAATAAACACTTGAAAAAACATGTTCAACATCACTAGCCATCAGGAAAATGTAATTTTAAAACTACTTTGAGAGTCCTTCTTACTTTGAGAGTCCTTCTTATCCTAGTTAGAATGGATATTATCAAGCAATCACATAACAATAAATGGTGATAAGGATATGGACAAAGAAACCCAGAGGGCCAAGAGGACGAATGGAAATATGCAGCAGTATGGGGTAAGGGGCTGCAGGAACCTCCAGAAAGTCCCAGGTCTCTGGATGTGAGAGGCTCCCAGGACTCAGTGGGTGTGACCTTAACTGAAATGCCCAACAGTGGGGAGATGGAACTTGAAGAGACCACTCCGAGTAGATAGACATGACCCCCCGTTGAGACATGGGGCCACCCTCCCATGTTCAAAGTTTTTGACTCAGAATTGTTCCTGGCTAAAGAAAATGTGGGGATAAAAATGAAGCAGACACTGAAGGAAAGGCCATCCAGTAACCAGCCCAACTTGGGATCCAACCCATATGTAGGCACCAAACCCTGACACTGTTACTGATGCCATTTGTGTTTGCAGACAGCAGCCTAGCATGGCTGTCCACTGAGAGGCTCTACCAGCAGCTGACTGAGACAGATGCAGATACTTATAGCCAACCATCGGACTTAGGTCAGGGACCAATAAGAAAGAGTTAGGGGAAGCGCTGAAGGAGCAGAAGGGGATTGTAACCCCATAGGAAGAACAACAGTATCAACTAACCTGGATCCCTCAGAGCTCCCAGAGGCTAAGCCTCCAACCAAAGAGCATACATGGGCTGGTCTGTGCTCCCCTCACAGGCACATAGGTAGCAGAGGATTGCATTGTCTGGCCTCCGTGGGAGAGGATGTGCTTAATCCTGTAGAAACTTGATGCCCCAAGGGAAGGGGAATGGGAATGCTGGTGTGGGTGAATGGGTGGGGAGCACGCTCTTAGAAGCAAAAAGGATGGGATGAAGAACTTGGGGAGGGGGAGTCCAGGAAGGGGGCAATATTTGAAATGTAAATAAATAAAAATAATTTAATAATAGTAATAGAAAAGAAAGTAGGAAGAGGGATTAGCAGGGTTTAAAAAGGGAGGTGGTGGGGATAAAACAGATGAGGGGGAAGGGGAGGGTTGACTAAATGAAATGGTATAAAAAAAGCTATATGGAAACTATTATTACCAAAGTAGAAAATACAATTCATAACAACTAAAAAGGAATTTGAAGGGAGATACCATACATGGTTAGAAAAAAGCTGTCCCCAAAGCTGTGCAGGAGGACTGAAGATCCCAGTGTAGGCCAAGGCGAGGAAGACTTCATGGTCCTTGGACAGAGAACAACCCTGCTGATGAAGCTACTGTCCAGACTCAGTTTTTGAGGTTTAGGTGATGAGACAGAATGTGGGTGTGGTAGAGAATGAATGTGATCAGGAAAGCATGAGTTAGTCAGGTTGGTTGTGGGTACTGCCAGAGAAACTGCACATAAAAATCACTGCTCAGGAATCCAGTTATTTAGCTCTAACTGCCTTGTTCAATACATTGGAAAGGATCCACAGAGATGTCTAAGGCAATTGTTCAGAGGGCAAATCGCTTGATACCTAAGTGTAAAGACTGAAGTTCAGATCCTCAGCAAGGACACCAAAACTCCAGGAAGACATAGTGGCTCTTTGGTGATCCAGAACTCTCAGCAGATAGAGATGGGAATTACTGGATCAAGACAGCTAGGTAGACTAGCTGAGCTCTAGATAGTTTTCTCTATCTATCTCCCTGAACTCTACTCTCACCCCTAAATGATTACCCTAAGCAATTTTATAATGCGTGTCTTATTTCAATTCTGTTATACTTGACAGAGTAAAACATTTCATAATTCCTACTTCCTGCCTCACACAGCAATTCAGTGAGCTCCTTCAGCAAGGGATCCCAATAAATAAAGTGGGAAGTAGAAGAGGAAGATACTCAATAATAACCTCTAGCCTACAAATGTACATATATATACATACAGATATATATATACACATATACATACATATACACATATTCATATATATATACACATACACATATACATACACATACATACACATATATATACATATACACATATTCATATATATATACACATACATACACATATACATACACATACATACACATATACATACATATACATATATACATACACATATACATACATATACACATATTCATACATATATACATACACATAAATACACATATACATACACACACATATACATACACATATACATACACACATACATACACATATACATACACATACATATACACATATACATACATATACATAACATACACACCTATACACATGTACATAATAAACATACAAAACAACACACACACACATACACACACACACACACACACACACACACACACACACACACACAAAGAGCATCTTGGGAAACAGTCTAAGGAAGCACCCAGATCTCATAGGTGAACAAAAAAGTTTAGATTGCTGTGTGAGGCAGGAAGTAGGAATTATGAAATGTTTTACTCTGTCAAGTATAACAGAATTGAAATAAGACACGCATTATAAAATTGCTTAGGGTAATCATTTAGGGGTGAGAGTAGAGTTCAGGGAGATAGATAGAGAAAACACACTCCCAGGATTATGTTAGTGACCTTAGAAATCACCTGGGAGGTTTTTGTTTGGGGAAGGACATGTGTTTAGTAACCAAACACATGCAAAGATCACGAGAGCAGCCTGCTAATTAGCAATCAGCCTCCCTAATCTCCATGTGCATTTTGTGAGTTTCAGCTGCTACTCAATCAGTTTAAGGGTGCTCCTTCATACAGGAGATAACCCAAAGTTTCCAAGCACCTCCAACAGTGTTTGCCCTTCTCAGTAATCAACTATTTATTGAGAATTTAGTATGCGCCGGGTGCACTAGGCTGCAGGCTACCAGGCTGCTCCTATCGAGCTTCACTGGTGTGTGGAATCAGGTGGAACAGCCATTCTTCCAAAAAGACGATGTAATAAACTGTCCTATGAGCTCAAGCATCAAGAGGCAGGATACTGTCACCTTGTCACAGGATCTGATGGATTATCCCCAGAGAAGGGGCTGTTTGAGATGGCCTTCAAGGGCTTACTCAGTGCTGTTGATCTCATGATTTCCTCTGACTCAATAGTGACATTTACTTGCCGTAAGTTTACAGCATTTACGAAGTGCCAAGCAGAGAGTCTTTACGTAAAGAAAAACAAAAGGTTTGATCTTTCTTGTTTTTGTGAAGTTGAAAGCATGCTGACTGGGAAAATGAGTGGAGGAGTGAGCATGGGACAGAGCATAATGTAAGGCCTGTCAGGACCGTAGTTAGCAGCCTGGGGATATTTGCTATGTGACAGCACACCCATGTCTGTTCCCCAAACGTGGATTCTAAAACAAAGCTCTTTATGTTGAGATGCAACTCCATCAGTGGTGGAAATGGGGTTTTAGAGCTAACCTGCCAAGATTTTATATAAGCTTGGGCCGTGTCTATTATTGCTGGCTAGTCTTATGTCAACTTGACACACAAGCCAAAGGTATCTGAAAGGAGGAAATTTTAATGTCTCCACAGAGCCTGAGAGTAGGGCATTACCCTTCCATGGCCTCTACATCAGCTCCTGTTCCAGGGTCCTGCCTTGTTTGAGTTCCTGCCCTGACTTTCTTCGATGATGAACAGTAATATGAAAGTGTAAGCCAAATATGCCCTCTACTCCCCAACTTGCTTCATGGTCATGGTGTTACATCTGCAGCAATAGAACCATAACTAAGACATCTTTAATATGTATAGCAAGAGTGTACACTTCCCAGGGTGACTGTTGGTTTGACTGTGTTTATCTGGGTTGAATTCTACTTTCTCTAGCCTACAGCAAGCACTTTTCTCCCTTGCCCTTCCCTTGTTTATCTTTCTTCGCTGGGGATGGAACTCAGTGCCTCACACCTGCTAGGTGACTCCTCTCCCACTACACTCCCAGCTCACTGTTATTTTTGGAAGACTAAGAAATAAATCCTATTACTATACTTATTTAGGCTCTGGAGACCTTTGTAATTTTAGGCATCCTGGTACTTACTGTGACAAAGGAGGGATGACTTTAAGGGCTGTTCAGCTTTTCAATATAGAAAATCTATTCAAACACCTTTAAATGCCCAATGTTCTCTAAAGGTCCATTCAATACAGATTTTGCTTCCAGTTGTTGGTACTGGGAGGTAATGGGATCCAGTAAGTGGGGCCTAGTGAAAGGTTATTAGGGGCATGTTATTGAAAGGGATATGGGCAACTTGGTCTATTTCCCCTCTGCCCTTCTCTCCTGTCATGAGGTGAACAACTTCCTCCATCCTTACTATAAGTCCAAAGCCATAGAACCAGGTGACTATGAACTGAAACCTTTGAAATTATGAGTAAATTCTTTCCCACTATAAGTTGATTATCTCAGACTTAAAACATTTTCATTTTTTACATACATGAGTATTTTTATTGAATTGAAATAGCATTCCCACTTCCTTCTCCTCTCTTTGGTCCCTCTCCTGTCCTCTTGTATGAGTGCTTTGTCTGCAAGTATGTCTATATAGCACATAAATGCCTGGTGCTTGGAAAGGAAAGAAGAGGGCATCAAACTTCCTGTAACTAGACCATTGGTTTTGAGATATCTATGGATCCTGGGAACCAAACTAGGGTCCTCTGTACAAGCAGCCAGTGCTCTTAATCACTGAGTCATCTCTCCACCCTCTATCTTAGGTATTTTATCACAGAAATGGGAAATTGAATGACAAAATTAGTATTGAGCAGTGGGTTCATTGCTGACTAACCCTGATGATTTGGTTCGAAAACCTTTGGAGGTTACTGGAAGAGTTTGAAAATGTAGGTAGAAACAAAAATACTTACCAAGAGCTCATCTTACCAACCCACTCTTCCTCTTTTTAAAAATAATATTGAGATGATTAACAAAGCAAGATACATGGCTCTTATATGTACAGATTGATTTAAAAAAAAAACTATATGGAAGAAACTCAGATCAGAACATTTATTCCATCTTAGAAAGTTTTAAGGCAATGTTTATTTATTTATTTTATTTTATTTTTTACATTACTGACTGCTGGGACCCAATAAATCTAGAATTGTTTTTTCTTGTTTTTAGCTGAGTGTTCTCCATTAAAATCTGCCTTTCAAGGCATGAATTTTACAAAGTAATAACTCTCCCAGGTAGGACAAATTCTTCATCTTTAGTTTATTTTTCCGACGTGTGACTACTAAATCAACCCAACTCACTCCAAACTCTGACCTCATTCACTAGTGTGGCACTGGCACACACCTTAAATTTGAGCTGTAGGGTATAGTAAGAGAACACAAGACAGCTCTCCAAGGAGAGCTGGCCCTGGGTCAACTACATTTACATAATGCTATGTAGTCCATGCTGAGTTTCTCTTGTGCATACGTGTACCCAAAGTACCAAGAAGTTCTGTAGAAAAGAAACCTATCAACCAGGTGTTACTCAAAGAAACTCAACCCTAGAATAATGTCTTCCATTGTAAAAGCTTTCATTTCCAGTTTAGCATTTGAAAAATTGTGCTCATTATTTACCGTGCTTTCCTAATTGTCTAAGTTCAACATCTAGAAACGAACTTCCTTCCTTCCTTCCTTTCTTCCTTCCTTCCTTCCTTCCTTCCTTCCTTCCTTCCTTCCTTCCTTCCTTCCTCCCCCCCATCCCCCCCCCCTCTCCCTGACAAATGCTACCCTTTCTGGTCCCTCCTCCCAGAGTTCCTCTCCTCATTCATCCTCTCCTTCCCCTCTGACAGGGAAGCCCCCCCCCCAATATCCCCTACCCTGGCGCAACAAGTCTCTGCAGGATTAGGTGCATCCTTTCCCACTGAGGCAAACATGACAGCTCTTTGCTACATATGTGCTGGGTGGGGTAGGGGGTGAGAACTCGGACCGGTCCGTGTATGCTCTTCGGTTGGTGGCTCAGAGACTGGGAATTCCCAGGAGTCCAGGTTAATTGACACTTTTGGTCTTGCTGTTGGGTTACCATCTTCTCGAGGGCCTTCAGTCCCTGGCTAAGGCACTAAGGTGAAAAATTAATAAATGGGACCTTATGAACCTGAAAAGCTTCTGTAAGGCAAAGAACATTGCCAATAGGACAAAATGGCAGCCTACAGACTGGGAAAAGGTCTTTATTAACCCTCCATTTGACAGAGGGCTAATATCCAAAATATGTAAAGAACTGACAAAGTTAGACTACAAAACAAAACAAAACAAAAAATAAAAGACAAACCAATCAAAAAGTTGGGTACAGAACTAAACAGAAAATTCTCAACAGAGAAATCTTGAATGGCCAAGAAGCACTTAAAGAAATGTTTAATATCCTTAAATTGGTGAAATGCAAATCAAAACAATCCTGATATTCACCTTACACCAATCAGAATGGCTAAGATAAAAAAACTCAAGTGACAGCACATGCGGTAGAGAATGTGGCAAAAGAGGAACACTGCTCCACTCACTGTTGGTAGGATTGCAAACTGGTACAACCACTCTGGAAATCGATCTGGTTCTTTCTCAGGAAATTGTAAGTAGATCTACCTAAAGTCCCAGTATCTAGAAACTTATATTTCATTCCTCCTGTGGTTCAGAGCTTGACTGTTCCCTAAGGCCTATGCATTACTTTAGACTCCAGATTGGCATTTCTGGGAAGTGAGGGTTGTGGGAAAAGTCTCTCTTGGTGGGAATGTGGGACCACAGTCTCTTTCTCTTGTTCACTTCCTGTTCAAAATGGTGAGATGTTTTCTTCTGCTATGCATTCCTACCATGGTCTGCCACTGTGGCATGAGGCCAAAGCAAGGAGGTTAACTGATCATGTGCTGGGAGCTCTAAAACTATGAACAAAACTAACCTGTCTCTCTTTATAAATGGATTATCTTGGGCATTCTGTCATGGTGACAGCAGCTGACTTGAACAATTTCCTAGATAAAATCTCTCACAGAAGTTCTATTGATTCATCAAAATCTCCAAAAATGTTTCATGTCATCAAGTATTCTATTTAGCACATTAGCATCTGAAAACATTTTTGGATCTCTCTTCAACTTTAGATGGGAGCTTACTTGTGAAGGTCGAGATGGATATAGAAGCCCCTTTTTACCTCCATATGTCTGTTGACAGTTTTTCTTATTGTATCAGCTATAAATTCTCAAATGTGTGTGGGGGGATCAAAGAGATTCCTAACATGTTATTTTATTCCTCTTTCCTGTAATCTGATAGCTTGATTGATCTTCTCTATGCAACCATTCAGGGATCCATGTTTCTGTCCATTTTATCTCTGCCAACCCCTAGGACATGGTCCTCACTGGCATGGCTGTAACAATTATTGTCACATCAGATTTCCAGCCTTGGGGAAAGAAACAACAACAACAATGACAACAACAACAATAGCAACAACAACATCCCCCCAAAACAAAACAAGAATGCAGTGTCAAAGAAGCTGACTCACACTGGGTCAGCCACATGCTCCCATCGTGCTATGATCAAGTCCCTTAGGCAGTGTCTCAGCATGGCTGTCAGTGTCTCTTGGCCAAGTGTACAGGAGGAAGAGCCAATGGGTCTCAGCATGGTTATTACCTGCTTTGCCATTTCACTCAGGCCATGAAACACTTCCTCATTTACACACTCAGTCCCTTGGTGTTTATTCATTATAGTTGGTAAATCAGTGCACATTTTATCTATTCTGTGTTATTCATAATGGACACATCATTACAAAATTGAAAAAAAAATGGTGACCATTTTAAGACCCTAACAAATCAGAGAGTAATATTTGTGAACTGGAGACTATTTAATATTTCCATCAGTGAAGTTGTTTTTTTTTTTCCCTTGTAAAGAAACTCACCCTTTTAGCACACCAAGAGAGATAGCCCTTTTGGTTTTGAGCTTGCTGACTGGGTATATGCAAATAGAGTCATCCCCTCATATCCACGAGGGACTGGTTCCAGGACCTTCAGGAATACCAAATCCTTGATGAGCAAGTCTCTTCTAAAAAGGGGGGCAGTATTCATCTAGCACCTACCACATATGTAATTATCTCTAGATCACATCTAATAACTAATGTAAATAAACAGTCTTTATGCTACGTTGTTTAGGGTACTGAGATGAGAAACTGTTTTCAGTACAAACATTTTCTTTTCAGATACGCTCTATCCATATAGGTTGACTCTAGACACATGGATGCAGAGGGTATTGAATTTATCAGCTATGAAATATGAGTAACTAGCAAAGAAAATGCGGGGCCACGTTTTATGTATCAGTACTGGTGTTGATAATGTGTTCCTATCTAGCAAATTGATAATTTAGTTGTCTATTGAGCCTGTCTGTCACCTGTTGCCTGTCACCTGTTGCCTGTCGCCTGTCGCCTGTCACCCAGTCAGTCAGAAATTTCTCATTGGTTGGATGGATTTGATATGAACTGTTTATCAAGGCAAACACCAACAAACTTCCTAGTCACAGTTTTAATATTCTGTCTGTCTCTCCTTTCTTCCCTCTCTCTCCCTCCTTCCCTTCTTCTCTTTCTTATTCTCTGTCTCTGTCTCTGTCTCTGTCTCTGTCTCTGTCTCTGTCTCTCTCTCTCTCTCTCTCTCTCTCTCTCTCTGTGTGTATGTGTGTGTTTGTGCACTTGTGCAGAGGTTGGTAATGAGTGTCTTCCTCAACTACTTTTCATTTCAATTTTTGGAAATGAGATGTCCTGGGCTCTTCAATTGGGCTGCCTAGCCATTGGAGATCCTCCTGTATTCAGCTCCCCTGTGCCGGGTATCACAGCACCTAACAACTTTTGGCTATTGCTCAAGTCAATGAACTTGAACACTACTTATAATAGCTTATATTTTTAAACATTGTCCACACTAATACCTATTTTTAATTAGGTTTCGGTTTATATTGCATCCTGGTGTGGTCCAGATTAGACCAACATCATTATGTCATGAGCTCTGTGTGCAACTCCTCTGGACCATTCCTGCCATCTCAAATGGGTTTCTCTATTTCAGAATTTTAAAAGTTAATAAATTTAATATTTATCTAATTATTAATTAAATTATAAGCATTAATTAATATAATAAACACTAGTAAGCATTTAATAAATGTTTTGTAATAAAATACTGGTGGCACTGAAAGTTAATTCAACCTGCAAAGCTGGAAACAGCACAGGCATGCCTGCACATCCTTGCTTTATGAGATCTCATACAGTGATGCAGCCTTTGGGTTATAAGTGTTTCTTTCCCAGTGGCACTTGCTCTTCAGTAGCAGCAAGCATATCTCTTTTTGCTGGTTCATTTTCTTCTGTCCAAACAAAAGTTTTCAAAGATCTCCATAGCAGGCATTATGGTCACAGCAGGTGACTGGTTCAGTGCCAGTATTCCAGAGGCCTTTCAGACCTAGACACATCTACAAAATCAAGGATGCAATCAATAAAAGCACACCAAGAAAAGCAGCAGAGTGGACAGTATCATAAACACATCCTCTCCTTCCATTTGGTCTTTGTTTATTTAACAAATATTTAAAAGATCTACTAACCAAGCAGCTTGCAAGAGTTGCTTGGCTCTAGGTTACAGCAGGGAACACGGTATTGCACTCATCATCAAAGGCCCCCAGTGGGAATGATGGCCAGGAACTTGTGACAAAAGTGGAAAGTGCTGGGATGTAAGTAAGTTTCTATTGCTTTGGGGACACACAAAGAGCATAGCTAGTCCATACTATGGAAAGGGGAGAAAAGTCCCCAGGGTTGAGATATCATAAAAGAGCAGCACTGTGCCATGATTCTGTCATAGTAACCATTCTCGGTCACTGTCTCAGGATGGAACATAATGATAGGTTGTGGCCCAGTTCACTTCTGGGAATCATATACAGTGGGAATACCTATGAGAGCTATGGATACCAGTGGTTCTCACCTTTCCTAATGTTGCAACCTTTTAAGTTCTCTATGTTGTGGTGACCCCAAACCATAAAATTATTTTGTTGATACTTTATAACTCTAACTTTGCTACTGTTATGAATCATGATGTAAATATTTGGTATGCAACCCCTGTGGAAATGGCTGTTTAACCCCCAAAGAGGTTGCATCTTAAAGGTTGAGAACCTTGGCTAGAGATACAATAAAAAGCCTACCAGGGGTCAGGTATCTGATGTCAAAATATACTTACTAAATAGCAACTATTGGGTTGAAGAATTACCCAAGAATGACTACCTGAGATGTAGTAGAACACCACATTTTCCCCACATAAAGGGAGCAAACATTTTCACGTGCTGGATGCTGAGCCTATGAGGTACCCATCTGTTCTTGGAGGCTGCTTTCTCTCTACACTGTACATTCTCCATGGGCAATAATGGTTCCAATCACTGTTCAGAAGCTAGCTCCTACTTATCCACACCTTCTGCGTGAGCTTTCGTTGGGTGCTTCAGATCGATATAGACTGTCAATTCCTATAGGTATTTCCTTCCCACCTGCCTATTCCATAACCTGGCCAAATTAGTATCTAAAAGCCCTATTTTCTATACTTGCAGTCTCTACTTTATAATTTATAATTATAAAAATATACATATTCTGCCATGTTTATATACAACCCTGTACTTCTCATTGTATGATGTCACCATTGATACATTTACTCTGAGAATTGATCCTTCACTCACATGTGCTGTCTCTCCTTGCTCCATTCCTCCACTATCCACCTTAACAACAAAGTCCAAGTCCCAACTATCTCTTGGTTCCATTCACTTCTTTAATTTTTGCTGTTATGTCCTTAATTGAGGACAACATTGTCTTACACTAAGATATGGTTACCCAGTATCTCCCTGCCTCTGGTGTTGTTGCAGTGCAGCCAGAACCATCATTTTGAGGCAAAGTCTGGTCATACTATCCCTCATTCTAAATATTAAACAGATTCTCATGGCCTTTGTGAAAGTCTATCTCCTACATGCAGTTCGTAAGTAGGCTGACCATATGTCCCAGTTTCTCAGAATACTCTTAGTTGATGCCTGCTGCTTTAATGTAAGAGTCCAAGTCCATCCTTTCACTCTCTAGCACGTGCTGGTCTTGTTGCAAGGCTTTCCATTCACACAGCTCTCTTCCTTTAGCACTAAGCATCACCTATTGACACTGCTCCATCTCATTAAATGCCATTACACTCTTCTGATACACACATCTTTTCCTTGCACATTGCTGTTCATGTTCTTTTTTCCTCCTGGGTCTCTTGTTATGCTCCTTCAACCCTGGACAATGTGCAAGTCACAGCCTGGTTCCATTGTATCTCTCTTCTATCATCACTTGGTACTTAGATGTGTGTACCACAAACTCTGAGGGAGATAGATTTTTAATATTATGACTGTGTACCATGTGTGTACTGGGAGCCCAAGGAGGCCAGAAGGCATCATTAGATCCCCTGAAACTGGTTACAGATGATTGTGAATCATTATGTAGATCTCTGACAATAGAACCCTGATCTGCTGCAATAACAGTAAGTGCTCTTAACCACTATACTTCTTGTTCATATTTTCCCTAGGAACTCCTGCTGGTCCATTAAGCAAACATAAAAACCAATAGCGCAATTTCTGTGTCCCTAATAGTCCCACAGAAAATCTAAGATGGGCATGACAGGAGTTCTGTATGCAGTTGTGAAGTGGGGTGTATGGTTGGCACTCTAGTATCCCTGTAGTGGGTGCCCTTGCACCTCTGTGGTGGGTGCTCTAGCACCTCTGCCTTTCATGTTCTGTCAGCCTAGGGCATAAGCCTGACCTTTTGTATGTGATTTCAAATTTTTCACAAAGATAGTCAAACCAAGGTTGTTCCCTAGGTTGGATTCTGAATATATTTTTCAGTATTAGGCATGGTGTCTCAGCTAGGGTTTCTAATGCTGTGGTAGAACACCAGGATCACAAGCAAACTTGGTGAGGAGAGAGTTTACTTCAGCTTACACTTCCACATTGTAGTCCATCACTGAGGGAATTCACTGAGGACAGGAACGGCAGGCAAGAAGTGATGACCATAGAGGAACACTGTTTACTGTCTTGTTCCTCATGGCTTGCACAGCCTGTCTTCCTATGGAACCCTGGACCAAACGTCCAGCTGCGGCACTGCTCACAATGAACTGGGCCCTCCCACGTTAATCATTCAAGAAAATACCTCATAGACCAGTCAGGCAGGAACATTTATTTTTCAGTTGAGGTTCCCTCTTTCCAAAAGGGAACCTTGTGTCAGGTTGACATAAAATTAGCCAGCACACACAGATAGTACCGAGGTTTGCAAACTAAATCCTGTTTATTATTGAATTTGTAAATAAAACTTTATTGGAGCACAGTTGTGTCCATTCACTGACGTGTTGTCTGTGGATATGGTTTTTCTGAGTGGTTGTAGCAAAAACCATGTGGCTCACAAAACCTAAACTGTTTATAATTTGGCCTTTTATAATACAATTTATTTGCCATCTGGTCTTAATTACCAATGCACAAGACATTGGGGAAAATCTAGAAGCTTGAAGCTCCAAATGTGTTCAGTGGAGCACCAGCAGCAGAAGCAGTAGCAGCAGCAGGTAGGGTCGAGGCATTTAGTATGGATACAGGAATCTTGAGCCTAGCCTAGAGCCTCTGATTTAGAATATGCATTTTGATAAGCTCCCTGGGTGACCCATGTATATTAACACTAGCAAAACCTTGATGTAGATATCTCTAGAGGTTAAGGAAGAGTCCCAGTCAAACTCACTAAGGACATGGGATGTTTGCATGCATGAGTTTCAGGAGCATTGGTTGTACTAACAAGCCATGTGCTATACTCCAATGAATAGAGTCTTAAATGGAGCATGCACAGGACACAGCCTAATGAAGATTCATAGGGTTATGGGAATTGATGTGATGAGTATTGGGGAGGGGGCAGACTCTAAGTAATTTTAAATCACGTTTGGTGACAATACACTTTGTGAATACAGCTGACCTTGAACATTTTATTTTTTTCTAATTTTGTGATCTTGAGAATGGATACAGGAGATTAAGCATCACAATGCAGAAGCAGGGGCTGTTTTCTTGCATGCTGTAGTGGTCCATTTTACTTCTCTTTCTTTCCCTGCCTCCTTATTTCTGAGTTCTTATTTCCAAAAGCTGCAGTTGGTTGGTGCTATGGCTTGGAGAAGCACGAGATGAGTTCAGTGTTTGAGAAACTGTCATTTGCTGTCTCTTGTTTTCCTTTGGGGGAGGGTTCTAAAGTTAAAATATTACTCCAAAACAAGGATAATATTTGCTTTTGAACCATCGTGAGCATGGTTCCTGGAGTCCTGAAGAATTATACTATGTGTGTCATATTATGAGAATGCTATACACAGGAAAGAAATTGATTGGTGTCAAAGCTTGCACACAAATACCACTATGGTCTGTGGCATGCTCTGTAAATTATTTAGGCTGGAAAGTAGAGAAAGTCTCCAATAGCACAGGATGTGCCACCTCAGAACAGCAGATGTATTTATCCTTCCAAAACAATCTACAACAAAGCCTGGAGTCAAGGCCATAGACTGCTTTCTTGTTGTGGCAAATACGCAAACAGAGCGTGTCAACCTGGAAAATTTAATAAATCTTGCTGCTGGCCTCTTCACCATAACCCGTCACAAAACAGACACAGGAAGCTGATTTGCCTCTCTCCTGTGTTGCTGTTGCTTTCCTAAGGATATTTATCCACTAACCTTGGTCTCAGAACTATTTCTATAGCTAGCAAATAATAACTTTGATTGATAAAATTTTATCTCTTTTTTCCATTTCCCTGATACAAGCTCAAATGAATCAGTTAAAATAAAAATTAAGAGAAGAGAAGGAGGAAGGAAAGGAAGGCAGGAGGGAGGGAAGAAGAGATATTGATAGATAGATAGATAGATAGACAGACAGACAGATTTATAGGTGGATGATAGATAGAAGTACAAATAGTTACATAGATAGAAGATAGATAGCTGTTAGAGATATAGACAGATACATAGATATAAGATAGATAGATGATAGGTAGATACATAGATGATAGATATATAGAGATACAGATATCAATAGATCATAGATAGATGACTATAGAGATATTTATAGATAGATGATAGATAGATGACTATAGAGATATTTATAGGTAGATGATAGATATAATATAGATAAATGTAGATATAGATACATAGATGATAGATAGATACATAGATACATGATAAATAGATGATAGATGGATGATAGATGATAGGTAGGTACATAAGTTGATAGATATATGGAAAGACATAAATAAATATAATAGAGATAGATGATTATAGATAGATGATAGATTGAGAGATGATAGAAAGATATTGATATAGATAGATATAAATAGGTAGATAGATAGATAGATAGATAGATAGATAGATAGATAGATAGATAGATGATTATAGATAGGCTGGGCTGGGTTAGAGATGCATGCCCAGTCCCGTGTCTCTCTCACTCCAGATGATTCTGTATCTCATAATGCAGGAGCACAGAGTGAAGGGAGCAATTAAACAGACACTGGACTCTAGGTGCTGGAAGATATTCTCATCCAGTTCCTTGGTACTAGTGATGCATTCGACATGTGTGGAGAACAGAGACTACAAATGAGTAAACACTGTCCAGATGGAGGACGAGTGCCCCTTTCCCTTCTGTAGTGGGCTGGTATGATCTAAATATGCTTCATGAATGGGGAATTGCAATCTCTTTGCTCAGTCTAAAGAATGAGGGATTCCTAACCAGGAAGAACTCCAGCACACCTTCTGAAGTCCGTGTGCCACATAGTCACTTGCTTCTGTTTCTGCTTGTCACCTACGGGACTTGCATAACTCTACTTCACATACAAATGAGGAAACTTGGTGGATGACAGGCTCATGTTCCGTCTCTTCCGTGCATCCTGTTGCATTGTTTCATGAGTGGGCTATGAAGATCTCACTTACTTACCCATTGTCATCAAGCAACCATTGAGATAATGAATACGTGGTGAGACACGCACTGCATTCCGTGTTGAGGATACAAAGGTAAATGAGTCACTGTTTCTGCTCTTGTGGGACTCTGCCAAAGAGGAAGAAACAGATTTTGCTTTCGTTATGAATTTGAATTGTTTCCCCCCCCCCCCATGCCTTCACTTGGCCTTAAGAGTGTACTTGTTATCTGGCCTGTGCCAAGTAGGCCCTACACGAAGTTAGCTGAGACAGAGCCTTTGCTCTTTGCGTGTTTACGCGTCTTGACAGACATAATAGACCTACGGAGATGACTAATTAACCATATGGGTGATGACAAATGTTCTCATTAACTCCAACCCACTAATTCAGGAATCTCAAAATATGAAGAATAACATCAATCTGATAAGTAAAAAAAAAAAAAAAATGAAACCTCCGAAGACTCCAAATAGTGACTGAATAGAATGTCTAAGGCTCACGTGCTCTCCTGCAGGAAAACCATCTCGACTCTGTGTCTGAACCAGTGTACTCCTGGATCACAGAGTTCTAACGCTGTTGGATATCTGCTTGAAACTTACAACACATTTGAAAAAAGGGACCTGTTTGTTCCTTGGGCACTACCCCAAAGAAAGAGATTTAGCTTCCCATAAAACCATATTAATAGAAAAGTATCTAACCTGGGAAGCAGGATTGGGAACACTTAGAAGCACAAAAATTTTTTAAAACGTATTTGATTTGATTTGTTCTTGAAGAACATGATTAAGCTTAATAGTCTTTTCTCAAAACCATTCTCTCTCTCTCTTTCTCTCTCTCTCTTTCTTTCTTTCTTTTTTTCCCTCCCTCCCTCCCTCCCTCCCTCCCTCCCTCCCTCCCTCCCTCCCTCCCTCCCTCCCTCCCTCCTCTCTCTCTCTCTCTCTCTCTCTTTCTTTCTTTCTTTCTTTCTTTCTTTCTTTCTTTCTTTCTTTCTTTCTTTCTTTCTTTCTTTCTTTCTTTCACAGAACTTAAGTATGCTCTTTACCCTTTGTTCCCTTTCCTTTTACTCTCATTAGTCTGAGCACTGACAATCTGTAGTGCTTTGATAACAGGTCCCATTGACTACCAGCTATAGAATTCTATAATCCAGAGAAGTTTTTAATCTTCTTGTGGTCCCTCAGTTTCATGAAGATGTAGACCAGAGGTGGCAATCCCTGATCTGGAGTCTCTCCATTTTTCTTCATGGAGGCCCATCTAAGCTGCTCTTTCCTTAGCCACCAGACAGGTGTGTTTGGAAACAGCTAGGCTCACAGGGAAGCGGGCCCTGTGAACTGGAAGGGAAACCTGAACATACTTTGAACTCAGGGGTGAAACTTCTGGCCACTGCGATTGCTGCCTTAGAGAACTACTTTCTGGTGACAGATGGTAAGCAGTTTACTGGCCAGAGAATGGCCTTTTATTATAGGAAGATGTGTCTAAGTGTTTTTTTTTTCCAAGAGGACTGGTGAAACAGTATATGATGGCAGCTCTATTCTTGAGTGGGCAGAGGGTGGAGGGTATGGGAAAAGCAAGTTCTAGAAGGATTTTATTTTGACACTTGGACACTGAAAATAGTTATGATATGTTTATTATTTTAAAAAGTGGATTTTAAAATCTAGAGGTGAGATATCAATTATGTATCTTTGCTTTTCTTTGAGTCACATAGGAAAGGGGCAGGTAGAGGCCTAGTCACTTTGCAGAGCTTCTTGTTTACAGAATGAGGCTGGAACTCAGTGATAAAATACCTGCCTGGTTGTACAAGGCCCTGGATTTGATTACCAGCACCAAGAAGAAGAAGGAGGAGGAAAAGAAGAAGTGTGGAGGAGGAGGAAGAGGAGGAGGAGGAGGAAGAGAAGGAGAAGGAAGAGAAGGAGGAGAAGGAGGAGAGAGAGAGAGAGAGAGAGAGAGAGAGAGAGAGAGAGAGAGAGAGAGAGAGAGGAGTGAGTTAGTTCAGACAAAGAAATTATTAAGAAAATTTGTGAAGGATAACAGAATCTATGGAAGTACAATGTTAATCTCTTCCTCTGGGATGCTGGAATTGAATCTAGACCCTGATACAAGCCAGCAAGCATCCCAACTACTTAGTTACACCCCATAGCCCACTGCAGATCTCTTGAGTTGCTTTTCCAGGTTGTACATGCTAGTCCTGTGTTTTTGTAATTCATTTGAATGAGTGGGCAGCTAGTCAAAATCAGCACTTTATGTGCAAATGACCAAGAAGCATCCATGTGTAGGTCAAAGTGTCACTGAGGATAGTCTTGTTGTGTTGTCTTAGGTCTGGTGAGATCTCAGGGCAGTTTTAAGTTTGCAAAATGACAGAACTGAGGCTCAAGGAAAAAAGAAAAAGAGAAAAGGGTGTCTTTCTTTTGGCACTCAGCCAGGTCCTGAAAGCTGTCATTCAAGCTCTCATTTTGTGATTTCCGGACCAGTGATCTCCCTAATAGATCATTCCTTGCTTTCTCAGTCACACACTCTTCTCCAGAACGTCTGCCTTAAAAGGGAGACAAGGTAGGGATGGAAGGTTTTCATACCTGTATATAAAATAGTAAGAGTAATGATTGAGACAGATATTGTGATTAAAATTCAAGTGTAAAAATGGAACGTTTTGTATTTTTTTTGAATATTTTGCAAGTGGCATGAGAGGGTATCCCAACATCTTTTAAGTCCTTAGGTTACCTAGTGCTCTCTTACGATATTCTTATATGTATCATTGTGTTACCATTTTGAAACTTGCTGAGTTCCATTGCAAACGTCCTGTAGACTCATGCTATTTAACACAGAGTTGGGCAGTACTCTATGAATTTTGCATTAGGTTTGATTTGCCTTCATCCACCCATCCTGAAGGGACCCCACTGACACCCTTGACCAGTTTCTTAGACATATGTATGATAAATAAGTGGCTTTTCTTGAATATTTAAAAATGCTTTGTTAGTGAGCACCTGTTAAATACAGCTCTTATTTGTGTCCATTTAAGAACACATGGATACATTGTGTTTAATGAGCTCTTTGCCCATTAAATAAATAGCATTCCAGTAAAGACAGAAGTAAAATATTCTGGCACTTTAGAGTTCCCAGTGATATCCAATTGTGAAACTGGAGAACACAGTCCTTCCTATAAGCTCTGTTAATTACCAAACAGAATTTAGTTAGAATGAATTAATTTTAATCTCTCTCTGTGGTGAGGAATTTAGATTGTGAAGTACCCAAAGGAATTCATTATGAGGCAGTTTTGCTTGTAAGCAAGGCATCAATCTACCTATTTTGCTTTTGAGCAAGATTCAAACTTATGGGTAAAAGATTCCCTTGGGTTAAGGCAGATGTCTTGAGAAGTTTCATTAATAACTATTTAGAGTAACTGTTTATGATTCATGAGCTACGCACACTTATTTTCCTGTGGCTCACTAGACCATCTGTAAACTGGCCTGACACAGGACTTCAAAAGAATAAATGCATAGAAAAAAAATCCTAAGTTAGAATTCTGTTCTTTTTTAAGTTGAAATCTGTGCTGTTTTCAGAGTCAATCAAGTATCTTTTATTTTAAGGTTTTCTTTTCTTGGAGATCTAAACATTGATTGTACATTAATTTCAGCATATTGATTTTAACATATGGAAGACAAATATTTCTGTTATTTCATATGTATTTCTGGAATATTTGGCCATATTATTTTAAGTCAAAAGCATGAATCTCTGGGAAGCAGAGACAAAAAAAATAGTAAAATAATGTTATGTAACAGAAATTTCCTGACTTCTCAGTAACAGCCACATGATTTAAAGTATGGACAGCATGTCTTTAATCCTGAGTGTGCTATGTATCTTATAAATTTAAACACCACAAATGTGAATTTTAAAAGAGTAATTATACACTCGACTCTTTACATATCATCCATAGTATATTTTAGCATGTCTTTCACAAATCTACCCACTTACGTACATATGTACACATACATGTACCTTTTGTATTGGGAACACTGAGATCAAGTTATGTGTACTCTATAGGAGCCGGTTTTCTTGATCTTGCCTGTATATAACCACATAGAAATACTAAATAGTGTTTGATATCCATTCATTATTCAGGTGTCCACTGAAGAATAATTTCTTTGTTGATTGACACTGAAGCTGTTCTCAGTATCTTTTCATGTGAAATTGTGCTTCCCGGCTCAGTGGTTAAGAACATTTGCTGTGAGTTGAGTTCTCAGCAGAGCCATCAGGCACTCACAACCACCTGGAACTCCAGAGCAGGGAGTTGTCCATGAAAAAATCTCAGAGATTTTTCTGTGTATAGTGTATGTTTCTTGTATATAAGTATGCATATGGTTCTTTAGTATAATGATCTGTTAGTCAAATTAAGATTTGTATTTCTTTTTCTTCACTTTGGGATATTTTCTTATATAAGAATAGTTTAAATTTTCTGTTGGGGTGGTTTTGGTGCTAGAAACCAAATCTGGGTGATGTTGGATGAGTACTCTACCGGTGAGTGATACCTCTCTCTCTCTCTCTCTCTCTCTATATATATATATATATATATATATATATATATATATATATATATACATACATACATACATACAATATACTATATATATATATATACATACAATATACTATATATTATCTCTCTCTATATATAGATAGGAGATATAATATATCCCCTAACACTCCCCCTGGACAACCTCAACATGCTGCTGCCTCTTCCTACCTGCATGCCCCTTTGGTTGCTGGTGTCTCACTGAGTCTAGCTAATGCTCACAACCAAAGGTGTTGTGAGTTCCTACATACAATGGCCTTTAGATATCCAGAAGACAGCATTTAACCCCACTCCCTCTGTCCTCTAGATCTTGCATTCTTTCCATTTCTATTTCTGTCATGTTCCCTAAGCCTTAGGGTGGGGGTCCTATAGATGTCCCATTTAGGGATAAGAACTCAACCACCATTTGTTCTTAGCACTTTGACCAGTTATGTGTCAACTGCATTATCTGCTGACATGGCAGAGAGAAGCCTTTGGCTAAGGTTGAAAGGGGCATTAATGTATGGGTATAACTACAGTTTGAAAACATGCCCATTTAGTGACCAAATAGTAGCAGGTTTCCCTTTAGAGCCTATAACCTCTCAAGTGGTAGACTGACTTTGGACTAGATTTATAGCGTTAATTTCCTTCTGTGAAACAGGCCTCAGGTCCAACCAGAAAGTGGTTGGTTACTCATATAAAACCTTCATGCCACTATTGTGCCAGCGAGCATATCTTGTCTGGTGGGTCAGTACGATAACATTTGGTGTTAACTGCTGGGTACTAGCTCTGATGACTTTTCTCCCCCAGTGTCCTGAATGGCCCCTTCCAACATTGTGAGCTAGAGAGGAAGTTTTCAAGTCAGTTCCAGCTTGATTTTTCTAGCTCTTGCAACTGATACAGAGACATGTAATGTCTTTAGCAACAGGGTCTTCCCAGCTAGTTAGGATGGGCAATCAGGAACAACAACCATAACCAGGTTTGTTGGGGCAGAGACTTGGGGCTCTGGGGCCTCTGTGACTAATCACTTGTAAGGAGATATTCCATGCCTACTATTGAGATTTTTATTTTATTAACCTTGTCTTGCGGAGAAACATTATCCATCATGGAGGATATCTGTGTCCAAACACTTTCTATTTTTTTTTTTTATTTGTTTTAGTAGTACTGGTCATATATACCAGAACTGTATTGATAGACAAACAATAACATATTTTAAAAACATGAAAGATAAGTCAATGTGGGTTGTATGTGTATGTGTATGTGTGTGTGTGTTTTGTTTCGAGACAGGATCTCATGTGGTTCAGGCTGGCTGTAAACTCAATAAATAGTTGAGGCTAACTCTGATCTCCTGGTTCACTTTCTCCCCTTTTTTCTCTTTATAAATATAATTGAAAACTTTATGTTTTTATTTTTTCCCTTTCCTTGAAAATAGATTCCTTTCTTCTACAATATATCGTGATTACAGTTTGCCCTTCCTCTACTCCTCTTCAGTTTTTCTGTTCTTTAGAATATTATTTTGTACATTTATTTAGCTTAATTATACTATATATTAAATTAATATATAATTATATAAAATATATAAATTAAACATATGTAATTACATATAGATTAATATATCTAAATTAAATATATATATACTTAATTAGCTTACAAAGTAGTGGGTTTCCATAGGGTCATTTATACATCCTGAATTTTGGCCAGCCCTGCTCCCACCCTCTTCTGTTCCTTGTCCTCCTCTTCTCCCATATCCACTGAGACCTTTACAATTCCAGTATTGACCTTTACTTTCAGGTCACAGGTGTCCCATTCCCATCTCTCCTTAAGGCCCTTCTCTGCCTCCACATGTCCTTGGCAGGCCATGTGTCTTGACCTCTCCAGATAACTCAAATTAACCATATATAATAATAAGATACAATTTGCTAAATGCATGAAACTCAAGAAGAATGAAGACCAAAGTGTGGACACTTTGTCCCTTCTTAGAATTGGGAACAAAACACCCATGGAAGGAGTTACAGAGACAAAGTTTGGAGCTGAGACGAAAAGATGGACCATCTAGAAACTGCCATATCCGGGGATCCATCCCATAATCAGCTTCCAAACACTGACACCATTGCATACACTAGCAAGATTTTGCTAAAAGGACCCAGATATGGCTGTCTCTTGTGAGACTATGCTGGGGCCTGGCAAACACAGAAGTGGATACTCACAGTCAGCTATTGGATGGATCACAGGGCCCCCAATGGAGGAGCTAGGGAAAATACTCAAGGAGCTGAAGGCATCTGCAATACTATAGGTGGAACAACAATATGAACTAACCAGTACCCCCCTGGAGCTCGTGTCTCTAGCTGCATATGAATCAGAGAATGGTCTAGTCGGCTATCAGTGGAAAGAGAGGCCCATTGGTCATGCAAACTTTATATGCCTCAGTACAGGGGAATGCCAGGGCCAAGAAGTGGGAGTGGGTGGGTAGGGGAGTGGGTGGGGGAGCGTGTGGGGGACTTTTGGGATAGCATTGGAAATGTAATTGAAATAAATACCCAATAAAAATATGGAAAAAAAAAGGAAAAATAAAAATAAAAAAAATAAAACTTCAAAGCAGGGATATACATATGAAGGGGAATATACTGGGTTCATCTTCCTGAACCTGGTTTCCTAACTTTCTATAAATGCTTCTGGTTCCATTTTTTATCTTGAAAATTTTATTTTTCAATATAGCAAAATTTAATTCCATTATGGATATGTACCAGATTGTCATTGTCCATTCCTGGGTTGATAGACAGCTAGGCTGATTACATTTCTTGGCTATTGTGAAGCATCATTCTTAACTTTGGTATTTCTAGATTCCAAAATATGCGATTTTTTGGCGCGGGGGGGGACTTCAAATTTCAGAGCTTTTGTATATGGTGCTTGGGAACAGCATACTCTACTAGAAATTTGTGGAAGATAACTTTCCTTTCAATTTTGCAATATACTCTCAGTGTCTTTTTTTTTCTCATTATGGTTGAGCAGGTAGATGAAAATAGAACTTCATTATGATTTTGTTTTCTGTATTTTAAAATTATCAGTGAGGCTGAACAATAATTCATGTGTTTAATAACTGCTTATATTATCTCTCTTATTAATATGCATCTTCCATTTCTTCACAATTTGATTCTCAGATTTTGCTTACTGAGTTGAGTGAACTCTTCACATTTAAAGCTATTAATTGTTCATTAGTAATATCAATAACAAACCTACTCCCTAGTAGTGCTTGTCATTTGTCATTTGGATTCTGGGTCATTTTGCAGTGAGCTAACTTTGTGTAGTACAGTTAATCATGAAATTTGGGTGGTTGTCATTTTCTCTTCTGTATTGTTTTCAAAAAATCACTTTATCTTATTAATATTCCTGTGCCTTATTTTTCACATTTGAATTGCATATATCTGAAAATTGTTTCATTTTTCAATATCACATTTCAAATCTACTTGTGTGTTTTAACATTCACTTGATTCAGATTTGAAGATATCAACCACCCCATTAGTCCTTAGTTCCTGTTTGCATGTTTCCAGCATTATTTCATGACCCATTTGAGCATGAGATAATTCCTTGATTTAATTGTGGCTTCTAGGGTCAGATGGACATGGTGTTTAAGTCGTTATTCAGCTATTTACCAAATGAGATACCCCAGAAAGTATTGGTGGGTTCTGATGGTCATAATTGTGGTAATGCTTTCGCATAAGCTGTCCATGTTGGGTATTGCCATTGTTTTCGATGTTATTATTGTCGTCGTCTAACCTGGTAGAGTTGTGCTGAGATCTTCTGCTTGAGAGGATCCCAGTGAACTTTGTAACGTGTTAGCATCTAAGGTGCTGCCTCCACAGAAGCTGTTTCCGAAGCCTGGGACTTTAGTGCTGCATAAGATAAAAATATAGGGTTTATTATTTCCCAGTGGTATCCCTTGATGCTGTTTATGTTTCATGCACAGATTTTTGGGAACCATGAAAATTCCACTTATTTAACTATAAGGTTTAACCATGGATCAGCAGGCCTGGTAGATAACTGGTATATAAATCAAAGAACAAGGATGAAGGCCTTCTTGGTAATTCATAGCGTTTATAAGTTTTAAAGGAAAGCATCACCAGATAGTTCACAATTTAGAATTTCTGTAACTATATGTCACAAAGTAAAGTGAAAAAAAAACCACTAGCCACCTGCTCACATACAAAAAAGTTAATAACTGCAACAGCTAAGGAGTTTATAAACATTAAGACGAAAAAGATAATTCACAGCCAGCAAAAGTATGAGAAAGATTCAAATGCAAATTAAAACATTAAAAATATTTATAATAGCCAAGATCTGGGGAAATAACAACGTGTTATTCACACTTTGTAGGTAGAATTCAGTGTGATAGTACCTTAAAATTTAGACTTTATGTACACTTTGGATCAGCAAATGTCACATAGAGATATTTCTTCTACATAGCAATGCACACGCACTAAGCTATCTGATAAGGAAAGGAACTACTATATTATGAAGAAGTGGAAACAGATGGGGTTCTGCAAGTACAATAAGCTTGCTACCTAGTGTTATACAATGATTAAAAATCCCATGGCCAAGATTGACAGGGAGAGTTCCTACAGACATTATTGTAAGTGGAAGCAAGGTCCATGTGTGAAGAGGAAGCTTCCAGACAAAAGCACAGACACACAGACACACAGACACACACACACACACACACACACACACACACACACACACACACACACACACACAACCATGTTAGAAGAGGTCTGGGAAAAGGCGATGCTAAGTGAGCTGACTGAACCCTGGTAACTGTTTCTTCCACAATGTATTTAGAGCTACAGAATATACAGAGAACTGACTTTGTGGGCTTGTGTTTTAAAACCTGAGTGTGGTGTTTCTGATAAGTAGTAAGGCATCTTCAGGGTAGGGGAATGGAAGCAGGTGGGGAAGGGGTTTGTTTCCTTTTCATCCCCTGCACCGCTTTGAGGTTCAAATGGTTTATAAATGTATTCATGTAACTGAAACTTAACAAAACACGATAACATTAGTTATTATTGCACAGTAGTGCTTTCTGTGAAGTGTAGCAGAATGGTCACTTCTGAAATCTTGCCCAGGATAATTGACTTTTTACAGAGTACCACTGGAGAGCCAATTATAAGATCATGGCTTCTATGATTCACGGTATAGTGTCCGACTCTTCAGAAGCACAGCACACGGGACCTGCCCTGCATCAGCACGTGTTTTAAGATGATGCCTAAATCCTCATTAGAGTGGGAGCTCTGGGGTGTAATGAGGTGATTTTGCTGACAAACTGCACCTTGTTCCATCACACTAAATTTCGCACTGCAGCGAATACTGTCATGTCCTGGGATAGATTGTCTCTCTCTGCTGGTATTCCATTGAACTTTTGCTCTTTAACATATAAGAAAAGCTGTGGCAGGATGAAGCCTCCTGCTATCATTAATTGTGAAACTGACTTAGAGTTGGTTGGCAAGGCTGTTGAACAAGGGCATCGTTAATCTCTCTTGAATTTTCCTGAGAAATAGATGGATGCCCTCATACCATTGAATTTTCTGCCTTCAAGACTGGCCTTTTGGGTCTGTCATTTGTTTTCTGCTTCTGACAGAGATCTGTATAAGGAGAACAACACCGAGAATGCAAAGGTTGGCCTCAGCGAGCTGCAGCAGAGGCAGCTGGGAGTGCGGAAGACTTGGGATACATACCAGACTGATGGCACACCATTCAAAGAAGGCAGCTGCTGTTGGTTTTCATCCATGTTCGAGTGGAGGCCAAGAGTTGTAAATTTTCTAATTTTTAAAGAGAAGCAAGAGGCCCCAATGTTGTATGCTTTTACTGTTAGCTTCCAAATGTTTGGAAACACAAATCTAAAATTAATGTATTATAAAATTCTACCATCACTTAATCAACCCTATACAACTTACTACAACCAAGTTTGGAATTTGGATATTCACCACTTTGCAGCATTACATTTATCACTTTTTCAGGTGGTCTTAAATACTCCATGTCACAGACTCCCAAACTTTGCAGTGTGTCCTTACACACTCTTTGCTGAAGTTTTCAATAATGCAGGCTATTGGGTTCTACTCACATGCATTGGAAACTATATATTTTTTATAAACTCTTCCATTGAATACATACAGTTAGTTCAACAAGAGTCCCTGGCTAGCTGCCAATCAGCTATAATTGGAATGGCAGATGGGATCTATGTTAAATGCAAATTCTAATCCATTAATGGTGGTTGTCTGGAACACTGACTGGAGGACTGTCAGTCTGTGGCAGGGTCTGTGGGGAAAGACTGGTGATCTTTTCATGATGTATGCCTTGGGTACAGGTTAGTGGAGAGAGATGGTTATATAATTCTTTTTTTTCTGACCATGGCTCATAGGGCAGGCTTTTTGCTTTAAAAATACTTTAAATCTCTTTGTAATGTTGCCCTATCTTCTTCTCTAAGTTTGTGTGATGGGAAAGGGAAGGAGAGATGGAGAAAGTATAAAGGGAGAAAGAAAGAGAGGAGGGAGACAGAAGTGTGGAAGGAGGGAGGGGAGGGGAAAAAGGTAGGTAGGGAGGGAGGGAGAGAGGGAAGTGGGGAGGGAGAGGGAAATGGGGTGAGGGGGAGGGGAAAGGGGAGAGGGGAGAGGAGAGTGGGGAGAGGGAGAGAGAGAGGGAGAGGGGAGAGGGGAGAGGGGAGAGGGGAGAGGGGAGAGGGGAGAGGGGAGAGGGGAGAGGGGAGAGGGGAGAGGGGAGAGGGGAGAGGGGAGAGGGGAGAGGGGAGAGGGGAGAGGGGAGAGGGGAGAGGGGAGAGGGGAGAGGGGAGAGGGGAGAGGGGAGAGGGGAGAGGGGAGAGGGGAGAGGGGAGAGGGGAGAGGGAGCGGGGAGGGACCAAGCTATTGATTTTGAGTCAAGACTCAGATCTTCTAGGTTTCTAAACTCAGATTTCTAGAAAGATAAAAACTGATGGGCTTCGATCTTTATTTACTAGACATTAGTCTAATTAGGCCCGAGAAGCATAGCATAGCTCCCTTGGGTTGCAACTCTATTCCTAAGATGTCCCATTCCTTCTGGCCTATCCACCAGTAATCATAATATCTTCTTTTGGCTCTCTTGTTGGTGATAATTTTGAGGAGAATTGAGATGCCTGTGTGTAGAGTTGAAGTCCATTACTATTTGAAAACGCTTAGTGGTTTTGATTAAAAGCAAGCAATTAACACTCCATGTGTGTGTGGTATCAGTAAACTTCAAGTGAGTGGCCCCATCTTGGGTCAACAGCAGAACATCGTCAGCAGGAACCAAGGTTTTCTTTTCCTTTTGTTCTACCTCGTAAATCAGAGGCTGATTTGTTTGTAAACAAGTATTGCTTGAGACTATAGCTTGAGCCTAGCTGGTGGGTCCAAATATTCCTTCCACAAGAGGGAAAAGAGCAGGAGCAAAGGGGAACGTTCTCCTTGAACACAGCTCTCCTGCTGGGAAGAAAAGACTGAAGTCCTAGGTACATTCTCTCCTTTTATACCACCAGTGTCTTAAATCCTTTACTGGACCAATTATTGGCAAAGATAAATTAGTCAAACCAATGGCAATTCACTCCATGGGCTGGGCATGCTGCAAGCAGAAACTCACGGAGGGTAATGAGTGGCCGGGAGTATTGAACAATGTGTTGAGTTTAGATGAGTTTAGACAACAGCCCAGGACGCTTGTTCTAGTGCTGGGATGATGAGAACGATCCCCTAGCATGAAATGGGTTTCTGAGGATCCAAGACTCCTGTTCAGTAGCTACTTGGAGGACAGAAAGTGTGTCAAAATGGTGACTTTAATTTAGGTGTAAAGGTGAGATATATTTGCTACAAACACTTATAAAACATACTTTCATTATTCCAGAGCAGTAATGGACAATTGTTGCCACAGGTATTTTGATCAATAGAACAGGATAAGCGTTATCCCATTATATCCAACACATTCCAGCTTTTTTTCAGACCAACTGTGAATCTGATTCATGGAGCTTTAGAAATTCTCAGAGGCTTTGGGAGAGACCAGTAACTCTAATGTGAACCACGGAATGACCCATGGTTTTCATAAAAAAAAAACAAAAAAACAAAAAAAAACCCTCAGAGACATGTTAAAACGTGTAGAGCTTAGATTTCCAACATGCAAACCCAACATTGCCTGCTCTAAGCACAAAGATGCCCTTAAGCTGTGACTGAGAGGTAGTCAGATGTGAGCAGCAAACTCAAGGTTTTTTATTTAAAAAAAATAGAGCAAGCTAACTTTTGTTTGCCTCTATCCAGTGATTTTTTAACCTTCTGGGTTTAAGGGCCTCATTGAGAATCTGAACAAAGTTGTGGAATGCTTCCCAGAGAGGTGCATTTGCATAGCTGCACAATGATTTGAATATTAATAACCTCTACTCTTGTGTTCTTGGCCCTATTAGAAGAACTGAAGCAGCGTAACTAATAACTAACGATAGACATCATTAATTGAGTCCTTTCCAGTCTCCTAGGCGCCACCAGAATCTACTCACTGTTAGCATCAAGGGCTCAAAACCACAGAGTTTTATAAAGTCCTTTTATTGTTGCTGATGAAATTAATTAGATCCTTCCTGACTTGTGAGTGAAGCAAGGGGTTTACGTTTAAAAAAAAAATCAAAATTCCGTGCTCACTGAGAACCAGCAAACCGCTTCAACCTTCTGAGTCTTCCTTTATGTCACCTGTAATCTGAGGAGAGTAACTGTCCCCAAGACAGAGCAGAAACAAAGGAAACTATACGCAACCACAGCAGAGCATGTCCCTGCATACAGCTTGCACTATAAATATTTAACTTCACTGTAGGCATGTATAAGAGGCTGATTTGTTTGCAGGAAGAATCCTGTTCAAATAGGAAATGATTACTTGGACTAAGAAATTCATGGCCATAATATTTACGTTGCATGTTAAAAAACAGAAAACAGCAAGGGCACCAGTGAGCTGCAGAGTATTCCAGCCACACAGGACTCAAACACATTAGCCAAACAAAGCTCTTTAATCCTCTGGTCTCATCCTCTCTGGTGACCCCGATTTTGGAAGGCCTTTGTAGGTTGCCTTTCCTAAAGCTTTAACACTTCCTTGCCAACAGAGTAGGTTCTTGTGAATGTGGAAAGCGATTCGTTCAAGTGACAGGATTGTCCTGAAGAGGGAAGAAAGTAGAAAGCAACAAAGACAGGTTGCTTTTCTAGTGACGTCAAAACAACAACAACAACAACAACAAACACCCCAACATTTGATGATAATGTAATATATAATCTGGGGTAGAGTAGACATTTAGAGATTTACTCTGTTAGGGCCACAAAGTGATATCTTATCATAACTTGCAGTTTCTTTCCTTCTTCCAGTTTTAGTGTTTATTGGTGCCCACTGTCAACCTATACCCATGCACATCCTGTTTGCTCTGGGGTCACACACCTCTCAGCTGCTCTGTAAGGTAGGCTTTTCCTCTTGCACCATCTAGCTCGAGGACTCTATGACTTGTCCCTAACTCACCCTGTCAGTGAGAGGCAGGATGGAGTTGGATACAACCCAATACTTGCGTCCGACTACAACTCAATACTTTTGCCCAACTCCAGCTTTTGAGGACAAATGTGGAATGGAGCAATTGAATAAAAGATAGCAAAAGACTGGATAAAATCACTCTGGAATTAGAGAAGAAATATAGACAGAGCAGGAGAAGTGGTCAAACTGTTTAGATTTTCTGTCACTTCTAAAGTCAACATGTTTCTGACCTAGCCAATGATCTAACAATCGAAAAACCTCCATTGTGTGTAAGCAGCATTAACGTCTGGGATGCAGGTCCAGATGAAGTATCAGGCCAACAAAATCTCAGTGATATTTAATGATCTTTGAGGCCATGATCACTTCTTACAGAAGCCACACACAACTCAACGTGAGTGCTGAACCCAAGAATAGTCTGTGAAAACGGAACATTTGTGGAGCACTGCCTGTGAGTCAGTCACCGCAGGCCTGACTTCCATTTATCTCTGGCCAGTGATCCATAGCTTTGTAAAAGATCATGGAAATGATCATCATTTACATATAAACACAGTGTTTTGTGGGATTCATTTTTAAATGATGGTATGGGGAAACACATGCACTAGAGCACAGATGATGAGAACAGGAGATTAAAAACTGTTCAGGCAGTTGAGGACGGGGACCTTGAGAGCAGCAATTCCATTTTTGTCCTTGGCTGGCAGACAGATATGTCCCTGGCACTATCCTAGACTCAGGACAGAAATACAAGAGGTGTTTTGGGATCCTAGTGTCTGGTCTGGTTTCTTGTTATCTTTTTTTTTTTTTTTTTTTTTTTTGGTTTTTCGAGACAGGGTTTCTCTGTGTAGCCCTGGCTGTCCTGGAACTCACTTTGTAGACCAGGCTGGCCTCGAACTCAGAAATCCGCCTGCCTCTGCCTCCCGAGTGCTGGGACTAAAGGCGTGCGCCACCACGCCCGGCTCTTGTTATCTTTTTTACATAGCCTGGAAATGATACAATGAGCGTGTGACTATAGCTCCAACCAGGACAACCTTTGGGCAAATAGCTTTAGAGTAGGAGCTCTAAATGGTGTATATGTGTTGCTTTTACCATGATTTTGGTAATGATGCTGTCCATCTTTGGATCCTGTGGACTCACTTCTGTTTTAAACTATTCTCTTCTTTAGAGTTGATCTACATTCAAAATGGCCCATCTATTTGGGTGCCATTGATTGTTGGGCCTAACTCAGCCAAACATCTATGGCCTAAAGGAAAGACCTAAGCCTGGTTCGAGTCCGGACACCTGCCTCGCTCGCTTCTGTACTAGAGTGACTAAGCACGACCTCCTTAAGCCAACCTTTGCCTAGCTACCGCTGATGTAGAATAACTTCATTGGCCCTGCCAGTCACCCCATGCCCTCTGTCACCCTTCCCCACCTCCTACCTCATCTCACCCCCCACCCCACCAAGGCCCCACTCTCCCCCTCAACCCTATACAAGTTAGAGGTTGATTTAATAAAACAAGTTCCTACTTTGACCAGACTCAGGCCCCGTGTGCTTCTTTTGGGCCATCGACACTCACCATCCCGCTCAGCCCCGGATGGACCTGGTTCTCTCCTCTCTCCTGGACTTGTTGGCAAAGAGCCGACAGTTGATTCTTTTCCAATGCCGGAACATCATCAAGAGTTGAGTCCCTAAGTCCAATTATGCCTCAATTATAGCCCATCTCCTAAATTATTTTATGGTCTCAGTTCTTGAAAGAGGAGTGTTGTAAGTAGTAGTAGCCTGTGTGACCACTGAGGATGGATCCCTCCCTCATGATTCACTTTGGACTCTACCTCCTGTTAACTGGTGATGCTGGAAGAGAAGCATCACATTTCCCCTTCCTTGGATTTAAAGTACATATGAGCAAGCTGTGATCTTTTGGTTTTGTTGAGGCTGTTTAGGGGAAAACTGCTTCCTCCTGGTCAAAAATAACGAAATCCCAGTCTGCCTCTAGGACTGGTGGTGACATGGTAATACCCCATACTCTTGCTTCTTTCTTTAAGAGTAATCGAGCTGGGCCTGTCAAGAAGGCCACTCCATAGGAAGGCTGATTCACCTGAGTATGTGCTAAGAAGGTGGGAGGAATAATTATCCCCTTAATGAGATAGTGTACTTTTTTTCCCAGAAGCCCCTCCCCAAAGGTAGCTGCTTACAAGACTGTCAGCCACATAGCACTGAAGAGCGTGTCCACTTTGCTGAATTCTAACTCAAAAAGTGTAACTTTTCCTTTCTTTTTGCTGTCTCTTTTTTCCCAGAGACTGGCCAAAAGCCTAAACATGCTCTCCCTGATAACTCTGGACTCCTGCTCCCCACTTGTGCTTTGCAGCTATTTGCCAACTTCCACTAATGAGCACGCCAGCTTTCTTGGACCCTGAGTGAAGAAGGCATGCCTTCTCTCTTCCTCTCTTCATCAACCTCCATCTTGGAGCTGCCAACATTTACAGCTTGCCCGTCCTCTTGTTTATATCTCGAACACTAATTAAATTGTCTCTGAGATTTCTTTGGAGTCTGTTTTCAAATTCTTTTGTTAACAAGGTTGAGAATCCAAAAGGGAAGCCCAATTTCCCTTATAAAAGGAATACTTTAATTAATTAAGAATTAATTAAGCCAATAACTATTGGCTACTACTATTCATTAACTCCTTAGTAGGTTACAGACATGCCCTTCACTTGATTTATCATATTTAGTTTTCAGCCTTACCCTATAAAATAAACAATATTACTGGTCCCATTTTCATAGATGTGAAATTGGGGCTTAAAGAACTTAAATAGCTTATTCACAGTTCTGTAGTTAGCGAATAAGAAGAGCCAGAAATCAAACTGAGGTCTCATTGATAACAAAACATATACTCTGAGGCACCCCATTACAATATCTTTAGTTCTTTGTAGATATTCAAGATCTTTTATTCCCAACAAAAAAGAATTGTGGGAAATCAGCATTTACTTTCAATGGTGTGTGTGTGTGTGTGTGTGTGTGTGTCTGTGTGTGAGTGTGTGTGTGTGTGTGATTTTTTTTTTGAGGGGGGATTCTTATATTAGTAGCTCCCATCTGATCCAGCAGACACTAAGCAGTCATCTATTTCATGTCTTAGCTCTGGATTAAGTTACACTGTCAGGAGCCACATCCTGGGTCACACTGACCATTTCCTTCCTCTTCTACCACATCGAAGACTTGGTGCTATTAAGTTGTTTTAATAATTAAGTTTAAATCTTGGGTTAAGGAACAGCACTAGCAATGCTACTAAATCTATGGCAGTATTTACTTTAGGGATGTTTTTAGTATAATTTCAGTGTATTCAGAATAAGATTTGAAGCAATCAATTGCTTTTGGACAAAATATGACATTTTTCAGCGATGTTTCCTTTTACTTAAAAGTCAGAATTTCAGACTCCAACCTGGAATCCATCTTCAGTCTCCATGAAAGAGCCTTGACCTGTACTTACATTTGTACTTGCCGGTCAGTCGTAGACAACCTCTCTAATCTTCCTTTTCCTTTGGTAAGCACATATTACACCAAATGTGTTCTTGTAAGAGAGCTCAGGTTCTTTGATGAACTAAAGAGGAATATAAGTTATAATTTAACTAGTTCTCTCTTTTTGGTTTCCCAGCCGATGCTAAAAGAAGACATAGCTTTGAAAACAGAAATTGGTTCTTCAGTATCTTAACTTTCAAGGATACAAGGAAATGATCTCCAGTTAGGTAGATATGATAGTAAAAAAGCATAACACTTTCGATGGCCAACACCAATTATTCCTCCTCCTCCTATTCCTCCTCTTCTTCCTCCTCCCCCTCTTCTTCCTCCTCCTCCTCTTCTTCTTCCCCCTCTTCCTCCTCCTCCTCTTCTTCCTCCCCCTCTTCTTCTTCCTCCTCCTCTTCTTCGTCCCCCTCTTCCTCCTCCTCCTCTTCTTCCTCCTCCCCCTATTCTTCCCCCTCCTCCTCTTCTTCTTCCCCCTCTTCCTCCATCTCCTCTTATTCCTCCTCCCATTCCTCCCCTCCCCTCCTCCTCTTTCTCCTCTTCACCTTAATAGGGAAGGATACTATGCTGTCTCCATCCTGCAGAAAGAGTTATCTCAGGCAATATAATTTTTCCATTGGCAGTGTATTCTCTACTTTATTGTAATGGCTTTGAGTAGAATGGGACTTGTATTTAAACCCAGTCTTGTTGCTGTTGTTGTTTAGTTGTTGCTTTTTATTTTTTAGTTTTTTTGAGACTAGATCTCACTACGTAGCTTTGGCTGGCCTGGACCTAGTTACGTAGATAGACCAGGCTAGCTTCAAACTTGGGGATTCCCCTGCCTCTGACTCCATCAATGTTTAAATCTCCGTTTTCAAAGGACAACATTCTTTTTAAACTAAATATATGTGAATTTGAAATCTCCTCTAGCCAAGAGGGCCACAGAGCCGCCCAGGCTCAGCCGGCAGAGTACTGTCTGCACGATCACTGTTTTTCTCTGGGAGGAATGGTGGCTTTTCCCCTAAAGCAGTTATACTAAAGAGTTGACACTCTTAATCTTGGTGCTAGATAGCATGGACCTTGAAAATGTTTTAAGTATGGTCAAATCAATTGAGAGAACACTGCTGAGAGATTATCAAAAAAAAAAAAAATCAGGGCGTTTCCCCAAAGCAGCTTCTTTGAATGCCTCATTTGAACAAATACACCAGAAATCTGTTTAGGCAAAAATATAGCTCTTATTCAAAGGGAATGAAAGTTTATTCCAAATTTGAGTGAGTATGGCCTGCGAACATAGTTACACATTAGCCCAAATTCCATGTTTCAATGCAGGAGAAGTTTCCTGAAGTTCTTATAGTAACAGAACCATGAAAAGTCATAAATCATTGCGCCTTTCAAATACAGTGGTCCAAGCATTAAGTAGGGGATTGCAGCACTGCAGAGAAATCCCAGCTGTCAATCCCACTAAAATCAGGGACTAGACAAGGCTGTCCACTCTCTCCCTACCTATTCAACATAGTACTTGCAGTCCTAGCCAGAGCAATTCGACAACAAAAGGAGATCAAGGGGATACAAATTGGAAAGGAAGAAGTCAAAATATCACTTTTTGCAGACGATATGATAGTATATATAAGTGACCCTAAAAATTGCACCAGAGAACTCCTAAACCTGATAAACAGCTTCAGTGAAGTAGCTGGATATAAAATTAACTCAAACAAGTCAATGGCCTTTCTGTACACAAAGGATAAGCAAGCTGAGAAATCAATTAGGGAAACAACACTCTTCACAATAGTCACAAATAATATAAAATACCTTGGCGTGACTATAACTAAGGAAGAGAAAGATCTGTATGATAAAACTTCAAGTCTCTGAAGAAAGAAATTAAAGAATATCTCAGAAGATGGAAAGATCTTCCATGCTCATGGATTGGCAGGATCAATATAGTAAAAATGGCTATCTTGCCAAAAGCAATGTACAGATTCAATGCAATCCCTATCAAAATTCCAACTCAATTCTTCAACGAATTAGAAAGGGCAATCTGCAAATTCATCTGGAATAACAAAAAACCTAGGATAGCAAAAACTCTTCTAAATGATAAAAGAACCTGTCGGGGAATCACTATGCCCAACCTAAAGCTGTACCACAGAGCAATTGTGATAAAAACGGCATGGTACTGGTATAGCAACAGACAAGTAGACCAATGGAATAGAATTGAAGACCCAGAAATGAACCCACACACCTATGGTCACTTGATGTTTGACAAGGGAGCTAAAACCATCCAGTGGAAAAAAGACAGCATTTTCAACAATGGTGCTGGCACAACTGGCAGTGATCATGTAGAAGAATTCGAATTGATCCATACCTATCTCCTTGTACTAAGGTCAAATCTAAGTGGATCAAGGAACTTGACATAAAACCAGAGACAGTGAAATTTATAGAGGAGAAAGTGGGGGAAAAGCCTCGAAGATATGGGCACAGGGGAAACATTCCTGAATAGAACAGCAATGGCTTGTGCTGTAAGATCGAGAATAGACAAATGGGACCTCATAAAATTGCAAAGCTTCTGTAAGGCAAAAGACACCATCAATAAGACAAAAAGGCCACTAACAGATTGGGAAAGGATCTTTACCTATCCTAAATCAGATAGGGGACTAATATCCAATATATATAAAGAGCTCAAGAAGCTGGATCCCAGAAAATCAAATAACCCCATTAAAAATGGGGCTCAGAGCTAAACAAAGAATTCTCACCTGAGGAATACCGAATGGCTTAGAAGCACCTGAAAAAATGTTCAGCATCCTTAATCATCAGGGAAATGCAAATCAAAGCAACCCTGAGATTCCACCTCACACCAGTCAGAATGGCTAAGATAAAAATCTCAGGTGACAGCAGATGCTGGTGAGGATGTGGAGAAAGAGGAACACTCCTCCATTGTGGGTGGGATTGCAAGCTTGTACAACCACTCTGGAAATCAGTCTGGCGGTTCCTCAGAAATTGGACGTAGTACTACTGGAGGATCCCGCAATACCTCTCCTGGGCATATATCCAGAAGATGTACCAACCGGTAAGAAGGACACATGCTCCACTATGTTCATAGCAGCCTTATTTATAATAGCCAGAAGCTGGAAAGAACCTAGATGTCCCTCAACAGAGGAATGGATACAGAAAATGTGGTACATTTACACAATGGAGTACTACTCAGCTATTAAAAAGAATGAATTTATGAAATTCCTAGGCAAATGGTTGGACCTGAAGGGCATCATCCTGAGTGAGTTAACACAATCACAAAAGAACTCGCACAATATGTACTCACTGAAAAGTGGATATTAGCCCAGAAACTTAGTATACCCGAGATACAAGATACAATCTGCAAAACACATGAAACTCAAGAAGAACAAAGACCAAAATGTGCACACTTTGCCCCTTCTTAGAATTGGGAACAAAACAACCCATGGAAGGAGTTACGGAGACAAAGTTTGGAGCTGACACTGAAAGGATGGACAACTGTTCACTGCAGTGAGACTGCTCCTTGACTCTCTTCCCTATCCATTAATCCTCACAGGGTGATTGTGGGAAGCAGTTTACAATTGCTTTTAATTGAAGGATTTAAGGGCCTTGCACTTGTCCATTGTCTTCTTTCCTACTTTGAGCTAATATTTGTGCCAAGAATTGATTTTCTCAACATTAAATAGGAATAGTTAGCAAAATTATTTTTAATAATTTTCCCAAAGTAAAATTCGATAGCTATTTAGAGCAGGACTTTCTAACCAATTCAGATAGTTTAACCACACTTATTATTTAATTCATTTATTAATTCAGCACTTATATGTACAAAGCACTTTGGCAAATACTGTATATGCAGTATGAAAAAAAGATATAATTCACTGTTTATGAACTTTGGATCAAACAGAGAGAAAGATCTTAATCAAGTGGTTACACAATTAATTTAAATTTAATTTAATCATTTTGTTTAACTAAACCATCATAAATACTAGAAAGAGTAAATTTACATATATATGTATATATATCATAATGGAGTTAATATTTCAGCATTGACAAAGAAGGTTTCTTTTTTTAATGTGATGAGTATTGAGAGCTCCAAACAGAAATTAACAGTGTGTATGTGTGTGTATGTGTGTGTGTGTGTGTGTGTGTGTATGTATAGAACTCAGAGACAGACAGTTGAGTTTGGAAAAACCAGAATGGCATTAAGGTGACAGGGTATGGAAAGCACTAGCGATGAATCCAAAGAAATAGTGAGTTCAGGTGGGTTAGGTTGGGCTTATAGTTCAGTGATAGAGCATTGTCTTAAAAGTAGAAAGCAGTAAATCCAATCTCTAGCACAGCCATAGATATATAGATTAAAAAGATGAGTGAGTGATTGATTGATAGAAGATAGATATTCAGACAGATAGATGCATACATACATAGATACATAGATAGATAAGCGAAGAGAAAGCTTAGCCAGTAATGTACTAGCATGCAAGCACAGGGGCCTGAGTTCAAATCCAAAACCCTGGTTAAAAGCAGAAAAAAAAAAACAGGTATGGTAGTGAGTGCTTATACTCTCAACACTGAGAAGGTAGAGATGGGTGAATTCCCAAGGCAGGTTGGTCCAGCTATTCTAGCCTACTTGGCAAGTTCTAAGACAATGAGAGAGCCTCAGAGATAGATAGATAGATAGATAGATAGATAGATAGATAGATAGATAAGACAAATGGTACATAGCTCCAGAGAAACTGGTATGCATTGTACACATTGTACACTCATGTACATATATGCAAATCAGTAAATTAATAAATAAGCAGTTAGAATGTTGCAAGTCTAGAGCCTAATACTTTATCTTGGGCTATCTTTATACTCATAAAGAACCATTCCTTGTCCACCTTCAGGTTGGACCTAACATCCTGCAACTAGCAGACAAACTTAACTGAACATCCTGATAAATACTTTGTAAAGAATTAACTCTTCTCCCCCATGGAAAAGGTCAGCAGTACTACCATATAGCACCTGAGGCTGACAGCTGGGATTTCTTTCTTCTTTTTTTTTTAAACTTTATTTTTTTTAAATTTTTTTAACTAGGAATTTTCTTCGTTTACATTTCCAATGCTATCCCAAAAGTCCCCCATACCCCCCCATTTCACTCCCCCCCACTTCTTGGCCCTGGCGTTCCCCTGTACTGAGGCATATAAAGTTTGTATGGTGTACTGGCTAGTTTCCTGTCAACTTGACACAGGCTGGAGTTATCACAGAGAAAGGAGCTTCAGTTGGGAAATTCAGAAATGCCCCCACGAGATCCAGCTGTAAGACATTTTCTCAATTAATGATCAAGGTGGGAGGTCCCCTTGTGAGTGGTGCTATCTCTGGGCTGGTAGTCTTGGGTTCTCTAAGAGAGCAGGCTGAGCAATCCAGAGAAAGCAAGCCAGCAAGGAACATCCCTCCATGGCCTCTGCATCAGCTCCTGCTTCCTGACCTGCTTGAGTTCCACTCCTGACTTCCTTGGTGATGAACAGCAGTATGGAAGTGTAAGCTAAATAAACCTTTCCTCCCCAACTTGCTTCTTGGTCATGATGTTTGTGCAGGAATAAAAACCCTGACTAAGACACATGGTAAAGGTGGGACGGTGATGATTTGACAATTTATCCAAACAACCATTCCTTTTTGCTTCAGAGAACTGGAGGCCATGATGAACATGGAGATGTGATTACCCTGTCCCTGTGGGAAGAATTTATCAATATGCAAATTTTGTTAACTAAGGTAAGGAGACCCTGGCTTGGGATGACTCTGTGATATGATGTGTACCAACTCAGTCCAAGGCTTTAGGGGCAATTTCAGAAGTGCAAAACCAAAGTGACATGGACTTACATGTAAGCCTTTGGGGTTTGTGAACAAGGCAATCAAACGGAGATAGAAAATAGTGGTAAGTTTCCTGTCTACTTCTGTGCCTTGAGTGTTTGAGGGTTTGAAAGGTTTTGAAGAGGCTCTCCTGCTTTCCCTTTTCCTAAGGGCATAGAACCTGGCCAGAAATTTCTGTGCTTTGACACATCCTAAGACCATGGAGAAGCAGATGATAACGGATTGTATATCTCTCTAGGCTTGGCTTTGTTTGCTGGGCTTGGTTTCTTTAAGAGACAGCTACAGCAGGATAATGGGATAATTATACTCACCAAGGGAAACTTATTTCTGGTGTTTTTGACCAGAGACCTGAGTGTTATCCAAGAGACCAAGGCCATGTACAGGATTGGAGATGGTTGCATGTGGAGTGTATGTGGAGCACCGATCCATGCTTTCTCTGGAGCTGTTTTCTCCTTGATTCCCGACAGGGCTATTCTGAGAAAGGTTAGAGGCATAGCTGTGTGGCTGCTCACAGACTGAGGGGTCTCACCAGAGAGTTAACCGTTCCCAGAGTCAACCAAAAGTGTATGAAGTTGATTAGGGGGAAACAGGGACTATTTAGAAGGTGGATCTGAGAGAGACAAGAGGGAGAGCCTGCTGTTCTCAGGTATCAGCTTTTTGCTCTGGCTAAAGTTGTCTCTGCCACAAGGTCTACTGGAAGAAAAGAGCTTGGGGCTGGGGAGCAGGTAAGTGCTTCAAGAGGAACACAGGATAAAGCACAAGTAAATCATATTTTATCAACTGGATTGCCTGAATGTATGTTCCCTTTTATGTTGAGTCTTTTTTTATTATCTCTGAGCTGTAACTGATGTTGGTTTAAATGCCCAAGCATTGTGTGGGTACAAGTACGGGGAATTTTAGAACAGTTGTTCCATGCTTGCTCTCTGGAATTAGAGGTGAACATTCTCTTCTACTGGTGTTCCTGTGTCCCTTCCCTCTGGGCCCTTGTCATGATAGGAGATTTGATTACTAGAAGGCACTGCCATCAACCGCAACCTTGTTAGAAAACACGCTGGATACGGAAACTTCACAAGACATTCGACTTGATAAAAGCAGATCCTCGTCTTCTTACAGGTAGCAGTCAAGAAAACAGGGAGAGTTCATGTATTTTCATGGTCTTCAAACTTTCCCTAATGAGATGGGTGTTTTCTGAAAATCTAGAGTTTTAAGTAGTACTTCTTAACTGTTGCAGTTGAAATGTGTCACAAATTTACCTCCCAAAGTCAAGTTCAATGGCTTGTAAGAATATTTATTTATTTAAATTGTATGCATATGGGCGTGTGTGCCCCAATGTGAATGGCATGTGAAAGTATGTATTTGTTTGTTACTTGAGCTGGGAAGACTTGCCCACTGTGGATGACACTATTTCCTAGGCAGGGGATTCTGGAAAGTGTGGAGCATGTCCTATGAATTATTGCTTTTTGCTCTTAACTAAGGATGTATTGTGGCTCGCTGCTTCAAGTTCCTATGGCCTTGACTTCCCCTCCATTATGAACTATAACCTGGACAGGAGAGCCAAGTAAAGCTTTCCTCCTCTGGCTGGCTTGCATCCAGGGCTTTTATCATAGCAGAGGGAAGCAGGACTAAGCTTCTAACTGTGTTATGAAGTTATAGTCCTAGAAAATGGACCAAGACATCACCATAGCAGAGAAGGAAAGAAAGATCCAGTGTTTTCATTGATAACAACATACCCAAATATTTGCAAAGTTTAATTATGCTTACTCTTCTACCCTTTGCTCATGGGCGCTATCAATAATCTGTTTTGTGCATTTGTTTGATGTATTTTCTTTCGGGTTAAAAGGACTTTCCTGTGGGAAAGCGAATATGTGCAAAGTGGCGTGGCACCCGTGTATGAAAATGTCCTAATCAACCCATTACTTGGTCTGCTACCGGAAAAGGAATAAAATAAGACTTCCGTAATCTTACCTAATTATCAAAGTTTTTGTGTATGGCAAAATATTGTTATCCCCATTTGTGATAATTTTAATAGTAACTAATTATAATTGCTTAATAGTCTGAAAGCATTCCATTAAAAAACAGGGTACATTTTTCTCATTTTCTCATTGAATGCAAAATGTAGAAAAATTATGGTTAAGTAAGAGTTATAAGAGATCTGAACCCTCAGTTTCTGGCTGTGACTTGGAAGGACTCAATAACTTTTAAAATTCTCGACAAGCAGGACTAGACTTCTAGGATTTTGGATCCCAGGTTGTCTTTTTTTTTTTTTTTTTTTGGATTAACCCCTTTGAACATTCATCTTATTTTGAGAAAATTTCCTACCTAACCCCCTCTGATTATCTCTTTAAAAGCCAGACAATTAGTCCCTCAGCTTCCTCACTATAGTGAGGGTGAGCAAAGCCATAGCCAGTTGTCATGTTCAGTCACTAAAAGGATCTTAGCACAAATACCCACCTAAGCTCATGTCCTTGGTAGTATACAATGCATTGTTTGGACCAGTGAAAGACCAGGGCAGAAGCTTTCTAAAGACATTAAAAAATTTAAAGATCGATTAATTTTTGTTTTGTGTGTATGTCTCTGTGTATATATGTGTACCATGGGTGCATTTGGGGCTCACAGAGATCAGAAAAGGACATCGGAATCCTTGGAACTGGAGTTACAGGCTGTGAGCTGCCATGCAGGAGTTGGATACTGAATCTGTGTACTCTGCAAGAGCAGGAAGTGAATTTAAATACTAATCTGGGTCTCCAGCCCCTGCAGGGACAATTACATGGAAGAATGTGGCATTGTTTTTGTTCATGTATATAACTCTTGGGCCATTCTGGAGATGTGACCTACATCAAATGGTTTTACTAACTTGAGTTTCTACGTTTACTTATGAAAGTGTGGTTCATTTGTCCACAGCTGCAAACCTTGACTGACATGACCTCCAGTGTATTTTGCTAGGATAACATAGGTAGGAAGCCAGAGAATGCTTTGGTTGCTTGGAGGTTTCGTCCTTCTCAATGTTATCGGTCTCTCACATTTTTCCATAGCACTTCCTTATATACAAATTGTTGCCTTAGGGTTGGCAATTTGGGTACAAAGGGGGCTGCTCTCTAGTTATAAATTGTTGCTGCTGTTGAATTTATTCCTTGCTTCGACACATGTGGCAGTGATATGAAGAGCAGAGGGAAAGACAGACATACATCAGGAGAAGCATGTGTGGGGGAAATGTGGGTGACAAACCTAAATGGCATGTACTCATTCATCCAACAAATGCTTATTAAGCAACTAAGTGCCACTAATTAGATGTGAAGGACTAGGCTGAGGGAAGAGAAGAAAAGACAAAGGGAGGGCATCTGCCTTGGTAACAACTACTGAGGTCAAAAATCAAGAAGAAAGAGCTTATGCAGGATAAGGCCTCGAGGTTGATTTGAAGGCCTGAATACATAATACCTACTGATGGGAATAGATGACCTCACTCAGGGACTGCTGGAGTAGCAGTTCACAAGGAATGGCCAAGGAACCCCTGAAAATGTTCTAGAACTTTCCAGTGTCCCTGAGGTAGAAATGAGTTCTGTAAGTAACACCAACAAGGCTTTGGCCTTTCTCCCTTCTGGTCACCCACAAGTGTGTGCGGTGTTTTTCAGAGGCTGCAGGGTGGGTGATGATATTCTTGATCTACAGGGCTAGGGCCATGCTTTCTCCCACAAGCCTGTGTTCGAGAAATTTCTCTATTTTAATTTTCAGGACAGTTGATGCTAAGAGATGTAACCCTCCTAAACATGAGCTCTTTAGGGCTCGCTGAATTTCTAGAGACCATTTAGGGGCCATGATATCAGAAGACTTGAGAGCTGGTATATTAGAGAAGTTGGTGTTGAGTCTACCCATAAGGATGGTGACTCAAGACATCAGGGCAATGAGGACATAATCCTAACCACACAGATAGAAGCTGTTTTGGTTGTAGCCCTGAGGATGACACATTAAGATGGGGATAATGTAAAGTGACAGGCATGATTTAATAGCTAATTATGACAACTCAGGTATGAAATTACTTAGGGAACAGATTGTAGAAACAACAGCAGGAAGGACAGTAACAACACAGAAGAAGTGTAACTGACTTGATTGTTGACCAAATATGTGTCAGCACTGGGGACGGGAAGGAGGGAAAGATAACCCAAGTAGGAACAATGTGCCCAGGGGAAAGCATCTAGCTGTCCCCACACATCAGCTCTAGGAAAAATGGTCCCTGGTACCTAATAGCCATTCATTAGAGTAACATTTTCCCATGGCAATACAGAGACATCCATAAATGAAATCTAGACTTCTACTTGGCTGCATTAAAATAGATGAAATTAATTTTAATATTTAATTTAACCTAGTATATAAAATATTATCATTTCAACATGCAATGAATGCATAATTATTAATAAATTCCTAAGCATTTCTTCTGTGTTGAGTCTTTGAAATCTGGTATGTATTTAACCTGTACACTACATATCAGCCAGACATCACATGTCAAGTCCTCAATAGCCACTGTTGACTGATGGCTGTTCCTTTCCCACTGAGGCTCTTATCCACTTCTTGACTTAAGTCAAGATGATCAGAATCCCATTGTTTTTTTTTTTTTTTTTTTTTTAACCTGGCATTTTAATAACGTTGTTCTTTTTGAGCTCATTTCCCAGAAAGTGGTAGGTTTGCACTGAGTCATCTAACTCTCTTACCTCCTGGTGACCCGGCTTGTGTAGGGTGTCATTACAGATCCACTCTAAGGAAATGATCTAAGTGGCACTGGTTTGCTTCCGTAGAACTGATTCTCCAACCTGCCTCTCCCTGGGTTGGTACTGAGTGTACCTCATCCGAGGTCATTCAAACAGTTTGACTGATTAAACAAGAGGACAGACAATGTAAAAGGAGGGCATGGAGACCAGTAAAAGAGTGAGGTCCAGAGAAGGCACGACAAACTGAAAAATTAAAGTCCTGAAGACAGCCTTAAAGCTCCGAGCCGTAGCTGAGCTAAGTACTCGTCCATTATCTCCTTTTATCACCTGTGTTCACAAGAGGTTTAATGTGTATTTTCTTCCTTATGAAATGTAAGCTGTCTTGTGTGGTAGGTACACTCATTGAAGGTGGACACTGAGTCCTTTTTATAGAATGTAAATGGATTTAAAAGACAATAGACATACATCCACGCCTTCTCAGTTCAGAGATTTCTGAAATTAAAATCCGAGATATGTGGAGATGGCACACCAGACTTTCTGTCAGGGTCATAGAGGGTTAGTGAAGGGAAGTTTCAGCAAAACAAAAGATTAAGCCTTTCCAGTGCCTTACAAGTTAGTGTTGTGTGCCTACTTCTTGTATGTTTGTTTCATGATAAGATAGTGACTCAAAAGGAAATGAGAAATGCATGGAGACAACCTTGGAGTTTATGGGAAGGGTAATGGTAAGAAATGTATATGATAAAAGTTCCTAAACAACCACTCAGATAAACAGCCCTCATGTTCAGCTATTACACCAGTTTGTCTGCCTTACTCATGTAGAATGATATTCTACAAATACAGTATACTGCTGTGTTTTAACGTCCCGATGCTGGCTTAGATTGCTTGCATAAGATTTACTCAAAGTCTGTTGAGTGAAGGGTTATGAACCCCTTAATTATTTGTTTTCATTTGGTTATGAGAATCTGAGAGTTATGGTAGCGAGTTGCTATGGCAATGGATATGTACAGCTAGATGATTAAGGGAGGGGAGATGTTAAATCTCGAGAAACATATTTGCGTGTAAATTTCTCTCATGAAATTTAAGTCTTGCATATGAAATATTTTCTGTTATGTACAAAAATATTAAAGACATGTTTATCACATGAAATGTGGATTTCCATTGCTTATATTAAATTAGAGGAAACAGCTCATATGCTATGATGATGATTTTATTATTAATAGTTCATTTAAGCATTTAAGCTGGGTGTTGTGGCATACGCTTATGATTTCAGTACCTAGGAGTTGAAGGCAAAAGAATCAATTCAAGGCTAGACTTGCCTAAACAATGGATCTCTGTCCCAGACAGACAGACAGACCAACCAACCAGTTAATTTTAAAAGATTAAGACTGAAATTTTCCTTTAAGGTGTGTGTGTGTGTGTGTGTGTACACTCCACATATAAATTGGGAAACATCAAGAGATCTTCTCTCAGTTTCCTTGAAGATGCTATTAAGGACCCAAACATATTAAGAACATTTTTCATTGCCAAACTTATAATTTGCCAGCTTTGAGGATTCAATACATTTACAGTGATCAACATTTTCATGGTATTGATATTAAATACTCATAAAAGATAGGAAATATGGCCTTTAAGAACCTAGTGTAGACTAGTCTTAAAATTAAGAACTTAATTTTTTAAAGATTAATTTTTTGTCACATGGATATGTGTGTGAGTCTGTGTATTGATGTGCCTGTGTGCGTGCGTGTGCCTATGGAACCAAAAAGAAAAAGAAAAGAAAAAGGGTCGGATTCCTTGGGGTTGGAGTTACAGATGGTTGTGAGTTGTTTAACATAGGTGCTGGGAACCAAACAGATCCTTTAAAAGATCTCTTTGTAGTCATAACTGATGAGTCTAGCCTAAGAACTTAAATATTTGATATATTAACCATAGGTTGTATCACAAACCATTGCACACAAAATTCTAAAGATCAAGGATATTTGTTTGTTGACTAGAAAAATATTTCTTGTTCTTTTAGCTTTGGTTTTAGAAACACAGTTCTTAAGGCAAGGTAAGCAACTTCACCATGTCATAAGGATTCTTTAAGCCAAAACTGTCCAAAAGAGGTAGATTGTGTGCCTCATATGCAATATACAATTTCTCCTAGGCACACTGTGTCAAGTCACTTTTGGGGCTGGGGAGATCTGTCAGTGAGTAAGTAGCAGTGCTTGCTTTGTAATCATGAGGCCATGAGTTTCTGTCTCCAGCACCCAGCTAAGCAGCAGGGCATGGTCACACTCAGGCCTGTAGCCCCAACACTGAGTTGGGGAAGAGGCAGGAAGATTGCTGGGATGTTTTTGTTTTTGTTTTTGTTTTTTATTTTGGATAGTAGCCAGTCCAATTGGGGTAGGGGTGTGGCTGTGGCAGGTGGTGGGAGGGTAGGTTCCAAATTCATAGAGAGAGACATTGTATTAAGAGAAATATTTGTAAAGTGACAAGGAATGACATCCCGTGTCCTCCTCTGGCCTCTGAAAAAGCACACACAAGGTACAGGCAGAACACACACACACACACACACACACATACACACACACACACACACACACGTCAGTTTTTCTATCAAATACAGCAAAACCTGAGATAAACAGATTCTCTGTGCTACGTGCACACGTTCCTGTGCGTGTCTGTGTAAGTGTCCATGTGTGCAGGCATGGAAGCCAGAGGTCATGAAAGACTGAGTGTTTTGAGTCTTCATTTATCGTTTATCACCTTTTTTTTTTTTAACAGAGTCTCTCATTTGAACCCAGACCTCATCAATTCAGCTTTGTTTGTTGGCCAATGAGCACTGGCAATCTACCCATGTCTACCTTCAAAGGGCTGGGGTTACAGATATGTGCCTTGTGTGGGCCCATGGGATCTGAAATAGGCCCTAGTGATTACATGCCAGGCAATCTCCGGATGGAGCTATCTCCCCAGTCCTGATAATTTTTATTTTAACTCACATGGTTAGAGGTTTCAGAGTGCTATCTGTTGGCTCCGTTGCTTTGGACCTGTGGTAGTACATTAAGATGGGGTGAGGGAGTGGCAGAGTTAAATAGCTTACCTCATAAATGGCAGGTGAAAGACAGAGGAAGAGGAAGGCCTTGGGTCTCACTATCTTTCTTGGGGATATGTCCCCACAACCAAAGACCTTTAGACTCTGCTTTTTAGAGCCACCCCCACATGCCAGGAGCAGCACAGAGAACAGCTGAGCCTCTACCATATGAACCTGAAGGGAACACTTGTGCAAAACACAGCACATACTAAAAAGTAAAAAGGGATAAATGGCATTAATTTTAATAGTAGACAGAAATGATAGCCTTATGAAGGAATAAGTTCTTAGAAATCATTTACTTGGCAAATTCTTTGTTACAGAGCCATCATAGAGAGTGACCTGAACTTAGACAGTGTGGCCTCCTACACACCTATATTATATGGTGTAACCTTTGGTCCTGTGCTACAAATCCTCACAGCATGTTTCTGAATTGATTCTCTAGACAACTATGTCAGAACACTAATTGCTTTTGTGCCTAACTCTATCCAAACATAGGCAGCCATCATGAAGTACAGTGTGACTAAGTACATGGAGCACTCCCCAGGAAGAAAGTCTGTTCCAGGCAAAGGGCTGGGGGTTGCTCCAGGCTACTTGTGAGTGAGCAGTGAACTCAAAGAAGCCATTAAATCTCACTATGGAATACCTTACACATAGGGTACAAAAAATTTCATATATATATAAAATTGTTCTTCAATAATAAATTTAGCCCAGGTTTAGTAGCTTTAATAACCTTAATTCTTTTGGAAACTGTATTAGTCAGGGTTCTCTAGAGTCACAGGACTTATGGGTAGTCTCTATATAGTAAAGGAATTTGTTGATGACTTACAGTCTGCAGTCCAACTCCCAACAATGGTCAGTAGCAGCTGTGAATGGAAGTCCAAGGATCTAGCCGTTGCTCAGTCCCACAGGGCAAGCAGGCAAAGGAGAGAGAGAGAGAGAGAGAGAGAGAGAGAGAGAGAGAGAGAGAGAGAGAGAGAGAGAGAGAGAGAGAGAGAGAGAGAGAGAGTTCCTTCTTCCAATGTCCTTATATGGTCTTCAGCAGAAGGTGTAGCCCAGATTAAAGGTGTGTGCCTGAGATCTCCCTGTCTTAATCTTCTGGAATCCATAGCCACTATGCCTCAAGATCTCCATACCAAGATCCAGGTCAGAAACGTCTATCTCCCAGCCTCCAGATTAGGGTCCCTGGTGAGCCTTCCAATTCTGAATTGTAGTTCATTCCAGATATAGTCAAGTTGACAACCAGGAATATCCACTACAGAAAGTTTTTGACTTGTTTGTAATATTATTAAACTTGAAACACAAATAATATAGTTCTTTATTTATATCTCTGTTCTGTAAGCTTTAGTCTACTTGAAATTTCATTTCTATTAAAATATTTTATTACCTCTACATACCTACCCACTCACCTACCTACCGATCGGTCTACCTATCCATCCAGGGAGGGAATAATAGTGCATGTGGAGGTCAGAGGACACATTTGGAGAGTTGGTTCTCTCCTTCCACCATGTGGGGCTCAGGGATCAAGTGTAGGTTGTCAGGTTTGGCAGCAAGTGCCTTTATCTGCAGAATCATCGTATTGACCCACTTTTACTTCTTAAACCTCTTTTGTTTTTAAAACTAAGATTCAGAGCCTACATAAGGTCAAGGTTCTCGTTACCATTGGCAAACCCTGTCTTTAACTGGTCAGTCCCCAAGGAAAGGTCTCCATGGTCGATACATGCATGGGATTGTCACCTTCTCCTGTGCCACTGCCTTCTTCTGGAACCCTCTTGAAGATCCTGCCAGGGGCAGCAACCTTACAGATGGATATAAATATGTCTAAGTGGATGGGGTGCACTTTGAAAATAATATATATATATATATAGTAGTACATATGTAAACCAAACAATTATTTATTGTTATCAAGTATTATGTGCTGTGCACAATTGTATGTGACTCATAGTAGAATAGGTTTTCTATTTCACACTAGTACCCATCAAAAGGAAGAGTCTTGAGGCTGATGAGGTGGCTCAGCATTTACCCTGCAAAGCCTGGCAGAAAGCCTAAATTCCCCCCCCCCCCCAGAGCCCACCACAAATAAATAAATATATATAACAAAACATTTTAAAAGTACATGTTCTGTGCTGTGCTACAATTTTCTGATGGATATGATGTCTCTTGGAAACAGGACCTTTTGTTTACTTCTCTTATAGTCTCATGAGACCCCTATCACATACGTTCTGACTTATTTATTCCAATTGCCAAAACATGACAGTATTGACTTTTAAAACAAGGCAAATTTTGTTCATTCGTAATGTATCTTACATTTCCACTTTTGCACTGAGTCTTTGCAACATCGTATGGATTTTGTAAGTACAGCCCATATCGATTTGCGATGGACACTTTGCAAGCACTGGATACCCACCTGCTGTTTGTAGAGACCATATTGACAGTGCACCATCAGACTGAGAAAACCACGGCGTTCGTTTGGGGTGTTAAAAGTTATTCAACATCTGACTTCTTGGCCTAAAAATCTTTCTATCTTAGAAAATAAGAGCATCTCAACTTGCAGAGGACAGAGTTTTCTGTAATAAAGACAAATATTTAATAGTAAACATCTGGTGTCTGCTGAGTGCTTGTGGCACATATTCACACCGTCTCTTTTTGGTCTGTTCAGTACTAAAGTAGAACCCAGCTGTGGGCCAGGGCAAAGCCACACTATACTGTGCCCAGGGATTTTCTTGCTTACTTATTTTTAAGTGTCTAGTTGTGGGTGTCTGGAAGGGCTCAGATGTGTACCATGTCTCCATTTTTTTTTTTTTTTTTTTGGTTTGAATCCAGGATGAAATGAGCATGAAGTCTTTTTATACTCTGGGATGTTTTGATTCATCCTCCTTGGTGGTACAAAAGTTCCCCAGGACTGCCACTCTCGTGCTTGAAAGTCCATCACGCATCCCGCCTCCAACAGAGCCATCATCCTTTGACAGCGAAGGCATCTTTACATGGTTTTCTCAGGCTTCAGAAAGAACGTTTGCTGTTTAGTGCTGAGATAGGTGAAGAAGTATCTCTTACTCTAAAGAAATTAATTGATATGACTCAAGCGCTTCCAAGGAGCCTTCTACCACCAGTGATAGCACCGGCTTTGTAGTCTTGGTTTTGTGTGTCATTCAAATGAAAACAGTCCCATTCACTTTCCTGTTCAGGCTGCATGAGTAAATGGAGTTTATATTTGTTTTTATTTAATTGGTAATGGCTACTTTTATATTTTGGGGCCCGGATCTGGATGGGAAGCAGCCATTTGTTAGTAAGCTTTTGCAGGAGGATGCAAGTTTGGTGGTGGTGGTGGTGGTGGTGGTGAACAATTCTCCTTTTTGTTTCTTTAACCACCTCCCTCCTCCAGTTGCTAACTCTGTAACTGCAGAGATACCTTCTACGTGTCTGTGTCTGTGTCTGTGTCTGGTCCTTTCCTTCCATTCCTCATTATAGATGGCTATGCCACCTGGCACAGTTGTCTCAGCTTTGTGCATCGTTTTTATAGGGCACATGAAGTCTTGAGATGAGGACAGGAATGAATGGAGTTTGTTTGGTAAAACAGAGCTGTGTGGTCTAAAGGCAATGGTGCCTGGGGTCCTTTTCAGGGAGTCACAGAGAGGGAGCACTTTCACAGACTCAAGAGCTGGGGTTGTCAGGGTGGGGCAGGCCTGGAGGAACAGCCTGTGGTGTTCTCCTGGCTCAGGCTAGTTACATTTAGGGGGACGAATAAATGAATGTGGAGAGATCTAGAAAGGTGGATCTTCTGTAGGAGACTGTAGAGAAAGCAGCTGCTGCCGTCCTACGTGTCTTTAAAGTCTCAGCTGGGCTTTGCTCTCCTTCACCCACCCCCCCACTCCCACCCCCACAAGGAAAAGCTAATCTCGGGGACCTGGCGCGGCCCGCTTCTCTTCGCCCACAAGAGGTGTCACCTCCCCGCCACCCCTCCGCCCTCGGTCTCCTGCCCCGCCCTCGGGAGGGTGGCTGGCAGTCGTACCCGTGGAGGCGCGGCAGGGGCGGGCCCGGTCCCTCGAGGCAGCCCGCGGGGCCAGTGGCAGGAGCGGCGCGCCGCCAGCCGCGGGGGGCGTGGGATGGGGGAGGCGGCGGAGGGGAGCGCCCGCTGCCACTAGAGCCAACCGCGCACTTCCGAAGGGTGTCGCGGCTGCGCTCCCCTCCCGCGCCCCGGGAACTTCAAAGCGGCCCGCGCTGCGGGCTGCTCTCTGGGACCCCGAAGCCTTGCACCGCCGCCGGGTGGCCATGACCCCAGCGCGCAGCTCCGCACTGAGCCTGGCCCTCTTGCTGGTGGCCCTGGTCGCCGACCTTGCGGCAGGTATCGTGGGTGTCTCTTTCCCAAGCTAGTGGGGGTGGCAATTGGGGCGGTCTGCGGGTGATCAGAGGTGACAGAAGGTACTCTGGTCCAGGTGGCCGTCCGGGAAGCCTGATGGGGAAACCTCAGTGGGCTGAGAGTGCGTAGGGCAGGGCGCAGCGTGGGCACCTGATGTCTGGCAGCCGTGGGTGTACAGGTGTTTGGGGGACGAAATCTTCAAGGGAGGAAAGGAGACAGGGACGTGGGGCTTGGAGAGTGGGACTGAGGTGGGTGATTAATTTGAGGACAGTTTGCAGCAGAGGGAGTAGGGGAGCATTTGTAGGTGCTTGGCTGGGATCTGGGAGCCACTACTTCACACTGCAGAGACTTGGAGGGGTGCAGGTGCGCTCTGGGGGTGGCACTGTGTGGAGCCCGAGAGAGACGCACCAAGGGTGGGAGCATGGTGGGGGAGGAGTTGGCAAATTAGTCTGAGTTTTCGGAGGTGAAGTATATTCCAAAGGCCATTGGTGTCAATCTCGGGAGGCAGGAAAGGGGGCTTAAGTACGTGTAGCTCGCAATGCACGTTGCTTTCGAGGTATGATTTTTTTTTTTTAAATTCAGTTTCCGGAAGTGGGGGTATGGCAAACGTCCCAGCGTTTATAACAGGTCTGTGCTGCGATAGGCTAAATAGAGTCCTCGACCCGAGCTAGAATCCAAACGTTTCTTTTACGATGTTTACTAGAAACTGAGGCAAATGTATCTTTGCTTTAAAAAAAAGTCTGTTCTGGAACTATACTCTGTACATTGCCCTGGATCTCAGAGAACAGGGACAGGTTCCACCCTAATTCATTCTTCAAAAATTTCAATCAGACATTAAAGACAGTTGTACATTAAAAAACAAAAAACAAAACAAAACAAAACAAAACCCCCAAAACAACCTGGTGTTTTTCCATAGAGCAGTACTTTGTCCGAAGCTGATTTTGATGCTTTTTTTTTTTTTTAACAGATGACAATCTGTTTGACATTAATAGCTATACTCAGGGTGGGTAGTTTCCTCGTGGTGACATGTGCAAGAGATTGTTTTGAGTCGTATGATTGCTGTCATGTACAGATTTCAGATGGCCTGAGAGAATTACCAAGAACAATATTCAAGTTAAAAAGCGATAATTGGAGAGAATTAAGTGGTAAAATTGGAGGATGAAAACATTTTAGCCATCTTTAGGAAAGCAATCACTCTACTGCAGCCAGGAGGATGATGGTGGGGGTGGGGTGGGGGCGTCGGAGCTTAGCAAATTCATCGGTGGGAATGAAATCGACTCTGCCAACGTCCTCTTAGAACATGGGAAAGCATTTTACTAACTTGGGGTGATAAATGTATGTTCTTGACAACTGAAAAGAATTCACCACGCCAAACTATAAAATCCCCAAAGCAGCTTCCAAGTTTCACAGTTTGGATTGGCTACCTGTGGACTTGTCTGTCTAGGTTAACCAGGTTACCTTTTTTTTTTTTTTTTTTAATTTGGGAGAATAGAAAGAAATAATTACACTTTTTAATGTATGCTTGAGAGATGCATTTTGTTTTATAACAGAAACTAAGGCACAACAACATAATAAAGTATGTCCCAAATGTTTTTGACAAGGCACAGAAACTTTTGACACTAAAATCCAATCTATATGCATTATGATATATATCCCACTTAAATCTGATTGTTTTCCTAAAAACTGAGATAACAGAAAAATGCATAATATGGAAGTTAACGTGTCACAATAGTGTCAATCTTATTAAAATTAAACTTTTGTGGCCAATTTTTCTTTCCAATACAATTATTTTCAGATTTTCTTGGAACTTGTAGCCTATTTGTGCCTCACATAAGCAACACGTGTTGATATTTACATTATTTGTCCCAGGTCTTATATAATTCTTGATGACCTTTTTAGCTTTGTTTATTTTATGTATATGAACATATGTCTGTGTGTGTGTGTGTGTGTGTGTGTGTGTGTGTGTGTATGTCCCATGTGCTTGCCTGGTGCCTGAGGTGGTCAGAAGAGGGTGTTGGATCCTGTGGAATTTGAGTTACAGATGGTTGTGAGCTACCAGGTGGGTGCTGGGAATGAACCTGTGTTTACTATAAGAGTACCCTGAGTTTTAGCCACTGAACTGTGGCTTCAGGCCCTCTTTGCTGTTTTGATGACAGAATTCTAGGTACTTTCCTCCCCAACATTTAATTTTTGTTCTCAAATGCTTTCTCCCCTATTTTTGAAAATTATGTCATTAACCCTACTGAGCATTTGTACATGTGCACTTGACATGGTTGACACGGTATATGGGAAGTTGTTCTGGACAGGAAGACACAGTGAGACTGTGTTACAGAAAGCACCAGCTTCCAAAGTGGCCCTGAATATCTGAAAACCTGATAAAGTAGTTGGCCATTTTTGCTTTGGCTGGTCCTCTCCAGAATCTTTGTTACCTTTGAGGTGACATGAAGTCACAGAAGAGTTGATTGTTCCTCTGAGAATTCCAGAGTCATAGAGTTGGCAGAATCTTAGAAACCCTACTCACTGATCTACACAGATTATTTAAAAGAGCTCCTCTTGTTATGTGGCTCTTAGACACCTCACTGTTTGATAGGATGAAGTCTCACAGCGTTGACAACACTCCCTGTTCATACCAAAGAAAGAACAGGCAGGAATGTCCCAGGATCCTCTTCTCTGAGCTGCAGCGGGACCTTGCGGGGTTACATCTTGTGCATTCTCTTTTGATGTCACCCCACTCCTTTGTCCTTCGGTCAGTAAAGAGGTATCTCTCTAGAAGTACAGAGCTAAGTGTTTCCTTTAATAACTGCTATGGGGCTGAGGGTATCAGGCGGTGAGATGTTTCCCCTGCAAGCAGGAGTTAGCAGTTCACAGAGGTTCTCAGAGGAGCTTCTGGAAGGGAAGGTGAAAACCTGGGCCGAGCTTACAAATGCAGACACCTTTGCCCTTCTTTAGGCACAGGCATTTATTGGTTGATGGACACAAATGTGGCAAGAGCCACTCTGGTTCCAAGGAATAGAGATCTCTGGCAGAGGAGAAATGTGTGGGCACCCTTGGGGCTTATTTCTTCATCATCTGAACTGCCCAAGGCTTTTGCCTGGTCTCAGACTTATAGGGATGCAAAATTATGAGCTCTTCTGATTCATGTAAGTTATGCAAAAAGAAAATTACAGAAAGTTATTTGAAGTGGCAGAACATTGTAATTAAGAAGGACACTCTTTAACTCAAACAATGGACCTGTCAGGGGCAGGAGAGATTATGGGGGTATCTAGTCTAGGGAGAGAAAGAGGCATCTGCAGGTAGCAGGAGCTGAGCTATGGATTAATGGAGGTGATTATTCAGTTGAATTTTCAATGCCTACTAGACATTAAAGTGGACATCTTAAGAAATAAATTGGTTTTAAGGGTCTGAAGGACATGTGTAGGCTAATGGTAAAAAAAACAAAAACAAAAACAAAAAACAAACCAAAACCCAAAAACCAAAAACAAACAAAAACTCTGAGCCAAGTTCATTTGCAGATAATTTTGAAAGATATGCCAGGCTCTCAAGTTTAGTAAATGAAGCACAGACTCAGTTAAACTGAGTTTCATGTAAATAATGAATAAATTTTTAGTCTTCATGTGTCACTGATACAGCACCAGACATACATAGATTAAAAATTGGTTTCTGTGATGACCAGTGGTGGCGCACACTTTTAATTCCAGCACTTGGGATGCAGAGGCAGGCAGATCTATGAGTTCAAGACCAGCTCAGTCTACAGAGTGAGTTCCAGAACAGCCAGGGCTCCATGGAGAAACCCTGTCTTGAAAATAAACAAACAAAATATTTTGTGTGTGTGTAAATTTCAGTTAGACGAGAACTCTCTGTCCTTAGCTTGTAGCTCACAAGAAAGAAATACTGTGATAATATGAATTCTTGCTGCACATATTCCTGGCTTTTTTTTATTGAAAGAACAGAACAGACCTATTTTCTGTGTCAGGTCTCTTAGAACTTTTGTTCTGGCTCTGCCTCTGTCCCAGGTTGCATCTCAGGATAGGTCACTGTGAGCTCTTTGAACAAGAAGTTCCCTGCTCCTGTGTGGCCAGAAGCAGTTCTAGCCTTTTTGAATCTGATTTTGAATATCTCAACGTAAGAACCTATGCAGAGGAGAAAAATATAATTCTCTGGGAACCCTGGAAGTGACTTGAATCGAAACAGTTGTTTTCACTCAAATCTGTAGACTTTTGAAAGTGATTGTTATTTATCAATGCCATTTGAGGGTTATTTTCCTTTTGAATAATATTTTGTGTTTTCTCTATTTTAGGGGAAATTCTTCCAGGTAGTAAACACCCAGCTGACTTACTTTTCTCAGTAGTTCTTGTCTAACTTATTGCAAATCAGTTGCTTGTTGCAAATCAGAAAGTTAGGGGTTGGGGAACGAGACAAGGTCATGATTAGGGAGGTAGTCAAGCCCCTTAGGACCTGCTCTGTCTAACACAATTTATGGTTTGGGGCCACAATTTAAAAGAATTATTGCAAGTCTTTTGGGAAAGGAGCCAGAATGTAAAAATAGCCGCCAGAGGCGATTTCACTGTTACTCTGGCTTAGCCTCCACCTATGACTGCTGTTTACCAGCTGACTGGCCCCACCTTCATGAAAGCATGCTGTGTTCACGGATTCTTAGTCTCTAGATAAACTCTCTCATACGGAAATAACTTATTTTTAACAAGTGATAAAGTGAATTTTCAAGTATCAATGATAAACTAAAGCAGCAAAGCAAATTTTCTAAGAACAAAGGGCAGGACATGCTGCACCTTATTGCGCCATCTTGGAGGTTTCTTCAGGATCTTTTGGTGCTTTGGCTTGCTCTATATTAAGATTTATTTTCTTCCAGTTATCAAACTTAAGGATTTATTTTTTATTTTAAGATAATGTGAGGGCTGGTGAGATGGCTCAGCGGGCAAGAGCACTGACTGCTCTTCTGAAGGTCCTGAGTTCAAATCCCATTGACCATATGGTGGCTCACAACCACCCGTAATGAGATCTGGCGTCATTTTCTGGAGCATCTGAAGATAGTTACAGTGTACTTATGTATAATAATAAATAAATGTTTGGGCCGACAGAGCGAGCAGAAGTCCTAAAATTCAATTCCCAACAACCACATAAAGGCTCACAACCATCTGTACAGCTACAGTGTACTCATATACATAAATCTTAAAAAAGACAATGTGATATGTTCATAAGTAATATAAGCAACACTTCTATTATATAGTATGTAATATAGTACACAATATATATATATATATATATATATATATTATATGTTACATTAGGAAAACCTAAATATCATCTTGGTTCAAATGCCTTTCCTTGGTTAAAAAGGAAGACCTATTAGAATAGGGGACAAAATACCCATGGAAGGAGTTACAGAGACAAAGTTTGGAGCTAAGATGAGAGGATGGACCATCCAGAGACTGCCACACCCGGAGATCCATCCCGTAATCAGCCACCAAATGCAGACACTATTGCACAATGCCAGCAAGATTTTGCTGAAAGGACCCTGATATAGCTCTCTTGTGAAGCTATGCCAGTGCCTGGCAAACACAGAAGTGCATGCTCTCAGTCATCTATTGGATGGAACACAGGGCCCCCAATGGAAGAGCCAGAGAAAGTACCCAGGGAGCTGAAGGGGTCTGCAATCCTATAGGTGGAACAACAATATGAACTAGTCAGTACCCCCCAGAGCTCGTGTCTCTAGCTGCATATGTAGCAGAAGCTGGCCTAGTCGGCCATCATTAGGAAGAGAGGCCCCTTGGTCTTGCAAACTTTTTATGACCCAGTACAGGGGAATGCCAGTGCCAAGAAGTGGGAGTGGGTGGGTAGGGGAGCAGGGTGTGGGGAGAGTATATGGGACTTTCAGGATAGCAAAAGAAGAAAATATCTAATAAAAAATTGAAAAAAATAAAATAAAAGGAAGACCTAGAAAAGAGGGATGGTTGTGTCAGAACAAAGGAAAATAACCTTTTGTAACCTGTTGTTTAGCCCATAACTGCATGGCATAACTCCGATATACTCTACCTTCCTAAATTCTTAATAACTCAACAGTCAATGAATCAATGAAGGAGCCATGTAGGGCATGGATAACCCAGAATTCTAGATCTGGACACTATATTGTTTCAAGGCCATCAATTGTTTGACAAGCAGGCACTATGGAAGAGGCAGATCTAGGCCCCCAGGGTCCCTTTCCACATTAGTACCGCTCTCAGGGAAACTGTGAGGAACACAGGTGACAGGTGAAGTAAGGCACAGACACTGGGTCTGTGGGAAGGAATGCAGAGTATCCTCTCTGTGCCGAGGCAGCAGTAACTTGTTCTGGATTCGTTTCTGAAGGAGAAGACAAAAGTATGACTCTGACTTCTGTATATTCCTTGGTTTTGAGAGTTGGATCTCAAAACGTGAGGGCTTCCTGGTCCCTAGAACGTGAACAATACAAACATCTACTTGCCGTTAGGAATTCAGTAAGAAGGAAAAGGGAGAAGGAGATGGTGAGAATGTGAAATGTGTTCTGAGGACTGTTTCCACCCAAGTCCACAGGCCACCTCCCCTCTTGTGCATCCCTGCTCTGATTGGCTAGCAAGGTTCTACTTGTTCTGATTCTTCACTCCCCCACCCCCATCCCCCGCCTCTAAAATCACTTACCTTTTCTGTTATTCTCTTCTGTCTTTCTGAGAGTAGGCATGATTGTGTCTTTGGAGCTGTTTTAAATTAATCCTCTCAAGAATTCATGGCTGAATCATTCAGTATGACTCAAGAGCTTGCTTATTATTTTTTAAAACAATTTAAATTTGCAATGACTTATACGTCCCAAATTAGAGCAATCTAGTTTTTCATTAAACTTTTCACATAGAAATACCATTGGAATGCTCAAAATTTGAAGGTGAACTGCAACCCCCTCCCAAGCCCGTTTCGTCATCTTAATTTCATGGCAAGGCACAAGGACAGTGATAGGTGCCACATCTCTGTGTGCGGATTAAAAGTTTTGAACAACTTCATGACTGATTTAAAGAAAGATTTGTGAGTGTGTGTGGTCAAAAATAGGACAAGACAAAATCTAGCCCATCAGGACCTGGGAAATGGTGATTCTATTGCAAAATGTTTCATACATGCCTGCTTATCCAAGAGATGGTAATTGAGAGAGTGGTAATCCAGATTAGAATGGTTATTTTTTTTTAAACAGGCTGTTTTAAAACAGAGCCAGAATATATTAAAACGTATTAGCTCCCCACAGCTCACAGTTCTGTCTGATGACACTTTCCTGGCCTGCTCTCCTAGACGTGTATTTTTTTTCTTCTTCTTCTTCTTTACCACCCCCATTACCACTCTTCAAGAGTAAAAAATTCTTCTCTGAACATTTCTCTGCTCTTAGAGTTATAGTAAGACCGTGTTCTCACTTAAACTCCACTTACAGGCTGCAATATGTATTTCCAGGAAATAGACAATGTACTAAACTTGGAAAAGTGGAAGGATAGTTCTAGAATTAGAAGGTTCCTTGTAAGATAATAAATGTGTGCTTGAATGGAATTAAGTTTTTAAAGAAACAATTTCCTAGGGATGGTCTCTAGCTATATTTTTACTAAAAGGCCTTGCTTTCTGCAGAGTGCAGAATGTTGCCCTCAGGAAAATACTTGTACCTCTTTCAAAGAGTTGGGGGTTAGTGAATCAGGCTCAAGACAGTTTGGGTTTTGTCAACAGCGCAGAGGATTTTGTAATAGCTCATCACCTGTCACCCATTTTCAGGGTGCTCCCTTTTGTATTTCTGACATTGGGAATTTGAACTCCATCTCTTCATTATCTTGGCAAATCTGGCTAGAAGTTTATCGATTTTGTTGATTTCTTTAAAATATCTAGCTATCGTTTTATTGATTCATTTTTCACTTTCCTCCTTGTTCAGGTTCATTATTTCGTTTTTGCTGCTTACTTCGGGTTTGATTTATTTATTTTGTTTGGTTTCTTGAAATGGTACCTTAGATCAAGTGTTGGCAGCTTTTCCCTATAGGATCTAGTAGCACATACATTCAGGCTTTGTGATCTGTGTCCTAAAGTCTTTGTTGCAACTCTCTCATTCTTCCTCTGCAGTAATGAAAGCACCCAGAGACAATGCACAAATGGATAGGTGTTGCTGCATTTCAATAAAACTTTATTTATAAACAAGTCAGACTAGAGTTTGTCGATACTTTCTTCTGTCATTCACTCAAGACCTTTGTGGTTTTTTCTAACATACATATATAAGCTGCAAGCTGCTCCAGTCCACTCACACCGGGTCATCTGGGTGGTGCTTCTATTTTGATTGAATTTAAAATATTTTCTCATTTTCTTGTTAATTTTGTGGGACTGATATGGAATATAGATACCTGTTGTTTGATGTACAAATGTTTTAGGATTTTAAGAAAATAAATTCTAATTTAACCCCATTGTTGGTTTAAAGAAAATCCACAACCTGGATGGCTTCAATTATTTGACTTTGTGTTTGTTTTCTAGGTCAGCATGTGTTTTCTAGGTCTGACCTAGTGGGTATGCAAGAGAGGATTCTGTTTGGCATGGGCTGCATTGTTCTGTTGGCTCAGCCTGCTGGACAGTGCTATTCAAAGCTTGTGTATCTTACTGAATTTTTGTCTCATGCTCTCTCAGTTACTAAAGGAGTGTTGAATTCTCTAATTTACCTGTGTTATTTGTCTATTTATGTTTCTAGCTTTCCCAGATTTTGCTTTTTGGATTTCCAATTTTGTTATTGGATCCACTCACATATAGGATTTTTTGTTTGTTTGTTTGGTTTTTTTGAAACAGGGTTTCTCTGTGTAGCCCTGGCTGTCCTGGAACTCACTCTGTAGACCAGGCTGGCTTCGAACTCAGAAATCTGCCTGCCTTTGCCTCCCAAGTGCTGGGATTAAAGGCGTGCGCCACCACCGCCCAACCCCACATATAGGATTTTTAAAAGTTATCTTTGAAATAATATATTTTATAGTTCCATGTGTATGGGTATTTTGCCACCATTTGTGCCCATGTACCACATGTGTGCTAGGTGCCCATGGTGGTCAGAAGAGGACATCAGGTCCCTGAAAACTGGAATTATGAGTGATTGTGAACCACTATCTGAGTGTTGGCTATTGAACTCAGGACATCTCAAAGCCAGTTCTCTTAATCACTGAGCTGTCTCTCCAGCCCATATTATGTCTTTTTGATACATATTGGGAAATCTGTTTTATCTATGGAGCTATTTATTAAGATGACACACTGCTCTTCATAATTGTTAATACTATTTGCTTTGAAGTCGATCCTGTGCATGTAGTTCTACTATTCTGATAGTCAATATTTTTAGATCTATTTAGAAAACTTATTAGGATAGCTATTATAACTTTCTGGGACCAAGGGAAGGGCTGCATTTTACAGATTTTTCATTTGCCTGTTATTTTACATATGACTTTGTACTTAAAGTTGAATTAATTTTTCTTTTGTAACAAGCATATAGGTACTTCTTTCTCACTACCTCTTATCTACTTGCCTTTTAACTGGGGTATACAGAATATACATATACATATACATGTGTATATATATATTTGGGTTTAAAGCTGTCACTTTTTTTTTTAACACATCTTGCCTGAGTTTATTTGTAAGAACAGCATAGGACACTGGTCATCTGCAAATAGTGTGTGGGGAGGTGTGTCAGAGCAGTCTGTCTGTCTTCACACTGGCAGGAACCTTTTGTATGGGGTCTTCACAGGGGCCTGAGCACCTTTGGGAGCCTGGGCTGGAGATGAAGCCTGGGCCTTAGCTGGAGCTTTGGGCCCTGCCTTGGTTTGAACCTTAGGCTTCGGTTGGCAGAGCCTCTGACCCTTGGCCACGTAGCTTCGAATCTGCTTCCCAAGCTTAGGGTGAGCGATGAAAGCCAGCCGCTTGAGTTTGGGCTTTTGCCATCTTGGATTTGATGGCCTGAGGCTTCACCTGGGCCTTGATGGCCTCTGTGCGCGTACTCACTGCCTTTGCATTATGGCCAGCATCTTCTTCAAGCCTTTCTTGTTGTGCTTCTTGGCAAAGCGCATGTTCCTCGGGAACTTGGGGTCAACCCCCTTAAGAGATTCGTATCTTTGCAGCCGGGGTTTCTTGATGCCATTTCTGTGCCATTTGCGGTACTGGTTGTATGTGGTGTGGTTCTTGGACTTGACCATGTCTGCACGGTAACCCGCAGCTCCTGCAGCGTCTGGGACCAGAAGAGAAAGAGAAAAACTAAAGCTGTCACTTTTTAAAAAAGTGTTCATTGCCCTTCTTTCCTTACCTTCAATTGATATATTGGACCAAGGACAGGTATTAGATATTGTTTCCACTATTAATTTATAAGCCACATGCCTTTGTTTTGGATATTGCCTCAAAACTTCTTGCCTCCATCTTTAGATGACCATAGTTTAAGAATTTCATCATGTGCTTCAGTTTTCTTTGTCTTTGTGCTGTTAATGCCATCCATTATGCTTCTGTTTTTATTGGTTATTTTATTTATTTACATTTCAAATGTTATCTCCCTTCCCAGTTTCCCTTCCACAAACCCCTATCCCAAGACCCTCTCTCTGCTTCTATGAGGGTGCTCCCCCACCCACCCACTCCCACCTCCCCACCCTAGCATTCCCCTACCCTGGGTCATCAAGTCTTCACAGGACCCAGGGCCTCCCCTCCCAGTGATTCCAATAAGGCCACCCTCTGCTATGTATGCTCTTTGTGTATGTACTTTTTGGTTGGTGGTTTAGTCCCTGGGAGCTCTGAGGGGTCTGGTTGGTTGGTTTTGTTGTTCTTCCTATGGGGTTGCAAACCCCCTCAGCTCCTTCAGTCTTTCCCCCAACTCATCCATTGGGATCTCTGTGCTCAGTCTGATGGTTGGCTGAGACCATTATACTTCTAAATGTCTTTTAAACCATCAAATATATTTGCTTATTGTGGTTTAAACATTTAATTATGTTTAAATAAATTAATGAAATGAACATCAGTTTCCATTTACCTGTATATTTATCATTGCCATTTTCTTCCTTCCTTCCTTCCTTCCTTCCTTCCTTCCTTCCTTCCTTCCTTCCTTCCTTCCTCCCTCCCTCCCCCCACCCCACCCCTCTCTCTTCCTTCCTTTCTTCCCTTCCTTCCTTCCTTCCTTCCTTCCTTCCTTCCTTTCTTTCTTTCTTTCTTTCTTTCTTTCTTTCTTTCTTTCTTTCTTTCTTTCTTTCTTTCTTTCTCAACTGGATTATTTTTTGCTTTAGTCTGAATAATTTTCATCCCCTGTGTTTGGTAGTGCACTCTGTTGGCCATAAATTCTAGTTTGCTTTTATTTTTATGAAGTTTTATTTTACTTTTCCTTCACCCTCCAGCTTATTATCTAATTTATCAATCTTAAAATATGAAAACTTAAATAGCTTTACAGTTACTGTTCATCTCCTTTCTATCCCCATTTCTATTACTGGTTGCTTTTTATTTTTATCAAATGCTGACCCATTTGCTCACATCTTTTCCTATTAAATACATATCATTTTTGTGTATTTCTAAATGACTTATAGACAGTAGCATGTTTCTTTCTAAATGCTTCAGCATGCATATTATACAGAGTTCAATATTTGTTCACATTTTTCTCCTGTGATCAAATATTTATATATGATATTCTGTGTATTTACTTTGAGAAATGCACTCACCTAGTCTTTAAAAGATATTAATGATTAACCTGCCAATGGTGGACTGCCTCACTTTCAAAGACATCTTGTTTTTTTTTTTTCTGTAGATATGTTTTGATTATTTAAATTCTGATTTGTAACCGCCAATTCGGTTAAGTTTGTTGGTAGTATTGTTCAAATTGTGTATATTTTTACTGAGAAAACTGTGTTAAAACTTTCCCACCATGTTGAGTATTTGTCTATCTGACATTTTCTTTTAGTTCTTTCTTAAACATTATTACTATTGCTATTATTGCTATTATTTGTGTGTATTTGTGTACCTTTCTCCCGGTGTGTGTCTGTGGTGTGTGTGCTCATGTGCCATGATTTGTGTGTAGAGTTCAGAGGGCACCTTGTAGGATTTGGTTCTCTCCTTCTATTTTATGGGTTGTGATAGAACTCAGGTTGTCAGACTTGACAGCACACACCTCTCCTCACTCAGCCACCTTGCCTTCCCGGCTTTAGTTTTGGCGAATTTTGTATCAGTTCTTTTAATTATACACTAATGCATTTAGTATTGATGTCTTCTTGATGGACCCACTATTTTTTTTTTTTTGCTATAACTCTCTTTATGTAGCTTCAGCAATATTATCTTGATGCAGCCATGGTAATGTCACGATGTTTTATGTTTATGTATATTATTTTTGCTACCATTTTACTAACAACTTATCTGTGTTTTTATCATCCTGAGCTCTATGGGTTATGATAGAAGCACATCCTTCAGCATGTGCTTGGCTCTTGATTTTTAACCCTTTGGCAAATGACACTATCTGACTTTAATTAGGACCATTGTCCCACTCATACTTAGCATTCTAATTGATATAGGCATGAATCATTCTATTTTGTCTTTGTTTGTTGTTCTTCTTTTATCTTTTTTGTAGAGCTGGTATTAATTTTAGTGTTTCATTTCTATTTATGCTACCTTGATTTCTTAGTTCTGCTTTTTAGTTAATGTTTTTATGTTGCTGTAAATCTATTCTTTCTTAATTCAATGTTCATTTTCAGTCAACATGGTGATATTTTTATCCTTACTTTTTATGTTCACACTTCCATCTTTACCCCAACACACCCTACTTTAAACACAAAGACTTTATGATAGCATGGCTAACTTTATAAAGAGTACACTTACATCAACTAAAATGATGTGTGAAGCAGATTTAGTCATGATGATGTTAGAAAAAGCATATAGATATGTAAGTAGCCCCAATGAATGTCCAGGGGAACAAATGAATGAACTAATATGAGTCTTCAGATGAAAGAACTACTACATATGAAGAACAGGAGATAAGATTTTTGATGGCTCTTCAGCAGAATGAACACATCTAGAGAAAGTATCATAAATTTGAAGACAGAAATTACCTTAAAATAATACAATTCTTAAAGTAATTATACTAAAACCTAAGGTATCAGTGTATAAAGAAAAAAGACACCAAGAAGTAAAACAGGACACCCAAGGTGCCAGACAGTACTTAGCATTATACATGTGTACATGCAATCGAAGGAATATCAGTTAATTATTTTAGATGTAATAAAAGACTTCAAATTATTTAATCACAGAAACTCAGAAAAACCAAAGAGAATGACAAGTGTCTCTTCCTTTTTTAACCTATACCATTAGATAGATCATACTTTAATTGGTAGGATTCAGAAAAATCTGAATAAAATAGGTGCATTGCATATGTAGAAGAATTATCATGCACCACCATCAGAAGCTATGGAAACCAGAAGACAAGTCACATATAATTATAGCAAGTTAAAAAAAAAACTTTCAATCTGTTGTGGTTTAGATCTGAAGAGCACCCCCAAAACTTTGTCCCCAGCTGCTATTGGAAGGTGACTGGACGCTGAAGATACTGACCTAATGAATGGTCCAAAGCCTTGGTGGGTTCATCATGGAATGGATTATCAGGATGTGCTGAAACTGTGAAGTGAGGTGATGAGAGGATAGAGTGTATCACTAGGAGTGTGCTATTGAAAGGCTTATGTTGTTCCTGGCTTTGTTCACTTTCTCTTCCTGGCTGCCTGGAAGTACCCTGCCCTTCTGCCATGTTTTCATCTTACAACAGACCTAAACAATGAATTAAGATGACCATGAATGTAAACCTCTGAGATGATGAGATTAAGTAAATCATTTCTTGTTTCCGTGGGTTGTATTATTAGCAGTCAATGCACATGTTAGAAATTGGGATGGTACACAGGCAAATTCCACAATAATGAATGCTGACATTCACCAAGAAGACATGGCAATCTTAAATGTATATGTGCTCAACTGTGGTGCTTCAAACCCATGAAGCAACACTGATAGCATTGAAAGGGGAAACACAAAACCTACGATGCTCAAAGAGTCAGCATGACTACAACCCCCCAACTAAAGTAAGATCAACGTTTAGAACATGGGATGTTATCTTTTAAAGCAGAGGAGAAATTTAAAAAATTTAAAGAAATAAAAATGAATTGGTTGTCCACAGACCTGCTTTTTAAGACATTTTTATGTTTTTTTAAAGACAAAATAAATATTCATCAGAGATACATCAACAAAAATCTACAGGAATGATAAAATATAATACAAATACATTTTTAAAGTATAAACATTTAAAAAGGTCATTGACTCTTTAGTTCAAAATTAGTAACAAGTGTGTGTGAATGTATACCATGTCCACAGGAAAGTGTACAATCAGCCTTCGATCACATAGGAAGGGGAACAGGAATTTACAAATTTAAATTCCCTAAACGATTGTAAAATGTTATAGTATTATTTGAACATATGTTAAGTATACTGTACTTCGATTTAATGCGTATTCTGTTTACACAGAACAACTTAAAATATTTTAAAGGAAATATAAATAAGAGACCAAACAGTAATGCTGATAAATGAAACCCAAAATACTGAACGCATCAAATGCATGAGGTCAAATGTGGCAACTAAACATACTGGGACAAACTACTAATTGAGAATACATTCTGGCCCATAAATCTGTGATATAATCATTATACTTTATTCTGATTTTAGGATTTTTTTTTTGTAAGTTCAAGTAACCAACTTATAACCATCAGACTGATAAATTTTAAATGTCGGTAAACTTTTCATACTTTTGCACTGATTATTAGCTGATAATAAAGTTATATAATCAGAAGTAAACAGAAGACAACAAAACCAGATATAAACACAAAATGCAATTAGCAAGATGTTAGTGCTTAATTCAGTCCTATCAACAACCACCAAGTGTAAATGGTTTCAATAAAATAATTAAAGAATGAGAGCATCAGAGTATATGAAAATGCAATACTCAGCTGTTTATTGTCTATAAAAATCCCTCTCTGAATATAAGAAGTACACTTTAAATATAAAAACAAATAGGAAAAAAACCCAAGTAGGTTAAAAGTGTGGGAAAACCCTGTTTCATGTGACTACTAATCTTTAGAAAGCTGAAGTAGCTATATTAGTAACATACACTGTACACTTTGTTAACTAGATACTACAAGGGACAGTTCTATAATAATGAAGGAATATCTTTGTCATGAAGACATAATAATCTTAAATGCTTGTGGATCCAGCTATGGAACTTCAAAAGAAAATAAAACCTTGATAGAATTAGGAAGGGATGCACACAAACCCACGGGGATCAAATCTTTCTATCAAAGGAGACTCTACAACCTTAAATTTTAGGAAGATGTTTGTTTTCTATAAATGCTTACAGTTTTCAAGTGTTGAAAGTGCTTTCTGCTCATAGAACCAACATAACTTGGAAGCCAGAACAACAACAACAACAACAAAACCTAACAAATATTTCCCAAGAAGATGCAAGATCTTAAAAAATATTATCAAGGTCAATGAAAGCATAATAATAGGGCAATGAGTTGTCATCAAATGAAGTTTAACCTGGGAATGAGCTGTCTGATGAGACATTAAAATTACATAACATTGTGGATCACCATCTTAGACTATAAAACAGCTAAAACCTAGACAATAATGCTACACTACCAAACACTGTTGAGAGAATTTAAAGAGTTAAATAAATGAAGGCCTATACTGTATTCCCACAGTGGGAGGCTTGTGTAAGATTTTGATTCAGTTTTTGTTTTGTTGAGAGAGGTTCTCTGTATGTAGTCAAACTAGTCAACTCTCCACGTGCTGAGACGACAAGTGTGAGCCACCATGCCTGGCTGTCCACATTTGTTAGCATGTTAGTTAACGCTAGATTGTTGCATAGATTTCACATAATCCCAGTCATATCCTAAACAAAATCCTAGCAGAAATTTTTATAGAATTTGCCATTTTTTTTTTAAATTTAGGTGTAAAGTAAAGGAAACTCATCGCAGTTGCTTTTCTATTGCTTTGATAAGACATCATGACCAAGGCAATGCCCAGAATAGAGAGTTTCATGGCTATCAGCAGTGATCATGGCAGCAGACATGCTGGCCTGACAATGGAGCAGTGCTGTTATTAAAGGGGTCCTGTGACAAGACAGCAAGGTGTTTGGAGATAAACTGCTTTGGAGACAGTTCAGGGGACAGCATCTGCTGTATTGTGAACAACCATTCATACAGTGGAAGCTTCATTATGGGTAGTGAGTGATCATAGCATCAGGGTGTCTATGCAGAAGAGGTACATTAAAGGAGATGTTGAGAGTACAGATTCCCCTGCAGGTCAGCTACCAGGTCCTTATGCTGCTTTAGAATTCAGGGATCTGACTTCAGGAACATGGCGTGCCATGCTTCATGTTAGATGTGCAGTGTGCCAGGTAGGCTAGCTGCCAGATCATGTCTACATTTTCATCTACAAAGCAGTAGCTGAAAGCTTACATCTGGTCCACAAGCATGGGCCAGAGGGAGAGAGAGAGAGAGAGAGCTAGTTGGGAATTGTATGGGCTTTTGAAGCCTCAAAGACTACATGCTCCTCCAACATGGCCTTACCCCCTAATCCTCTTAAATGATTCCACCTGCTGGGAACCAAATATTCAAATATATGAGATTATGGTATCCATTTTTATTCAAATTTTAAGGAAGAGCAAAGTTGGAACATTTATGGTACCCAATTTCAGGGCTTGAAAGCTGAAAATAACGACTGACTGAGTATGCTGATCGGTATAGGTTACTTGTCTATGTGTGGCCCTGGGTATGCCTCTAGCACTGTAGAACAAACAACAGCACAATACAGTATTTAAGAATGTGTAATTCAGGGTAGAGACATGGCTCAGTGGTTAAAAGCACTGGCTTCATGTCCAGAGGTCCTGAGTTCAATTCCCAGCAACCACACGGCAGCTCACAACCATCTACAATGAGATCTGATACTCTCTTGTGTCATGCAGGCATACAATGCAAACCCATATGCATAAATAAATAAAATTTAAACAAGAATGTGTAATTGACGAGAGGTAAATCCTCACACATAATTCAACTGCTTTATTTTAAGAGATGACATGTAATCTAATGGAAGGCCAGCTTGGATACCTCCATGGATAGAAGCATTTAAATCTATATGATCGGATTTGATTTTAATTCCTGGGACTTACATGGTCAAAGGAGAGTGCAGACTCTGGCAAGTTGTCTGCTGACTTCACACACACACACACACACACACACACACACACACACACACACACACACACACACACTTTGTATATGAATGTAATAAAATGTTTCTAAAGAAAATAAGTTTCTAAAGAAGATAAAGATGTTTTTTTAAAAAAAAACGATGCTGGACTATCTGGTCATCAGTAAACCAAACCAAACCAAATCAAACCAAATAAAAGCATAACTTCATGTCTGAAACTGTCAGAATACATCAAGGACCTAACGATAAAATCTAAACTACAAACTATGAAAGCTAACACTGAAGTCTTTTGAACTTAGCAAGTTAGCACAAACATTTCTTAGAGTTCTCAAATGCTTACAAATGCTTGTAAATTTTTTTTTAATTTTTAATATTTTTATTACATATTTTCCTCAATTACATTTCCAATGCTATCCCAAAAGTCCCCCATAGCGCCCCCCACTTCCCTACCCACCCATTCCCATTCTTTTGGCCCTGGCATTCCCCTATATTGGGGCATATAAAGTTTGCAAGTCCAATGGGCCTCTCTTTCCAGTGATGGCCGACTAGGCCATCTTTCGATACATATGCAGCTAGAGACAAGAGCTCCGGGGTTCTGGTTAGTACATCATGTTGTTCCAACAATAGGGTTGCAAATCCCTTTAGCTCCTTGGGTACTTTCTCTAGCTTCTCCATTGGGAGCCCTGTGATACATCCAATAGCTGACTGTGAACATCCACTCCTGTGTTTGCTAGGCCCCGGCATCGTCTCACAAGAGACAGCTATATTTGGGTCCTTTCAGCAAAATCTTGCTAGTGTATGCAATGGTGTCAGCGTTTAGAAGCTGATTATGGGATGGATCCCTGGATACGGCAGTCTCTAAATGGTCCATCCTTTCATCACAGCTCCAAACTTTGTCTCTGTAACTCCTTCCATGGGTGTTTTGTTCCCAATTCTAAGAAGGGGCACAGTGTCCACACTTTGGTCTTCATTCTTCTTGAGTTTCATGCGTTTAGCAAATTGTATCTTATATCTTGGGTATCCTAAGGTTTGGGCTAATATCCACTTATCAGTGAATACATATTGTGTGAGTTCTTTTGTGATTGTGTTACTTCACTCAAGATGATGCCCTCCAGGTCCATCCATTTGGCTAGGAATTTCATAAATTCATTCTTTTTAATAGCTGAGTAGTACTCCATTGTGTAAATGTACCATAATTTCTGTATCCATTCCTCTGTTGAGGGACATCTGGGTTCTTTCCAGCTTCTGGCTATTATAAATAGGGCTGCTATGAACATAGTGGAGCATGTGTCCTTTTTACCGGTTGGGACATCTTCTGGATATATGCCCAGGAGGGGTATTGCTGGATCCTCCGGTAGTATTATGTCCAATTTTCTGAGGAACCGCCAGACTGATTTCCAGAGTGGTTGTACAAGCTTGCAATCCCACCCACAATGGAGGAGTGTTCCTCTTTCTCCACATCCTCACCAGCATCTGCTGTCACCTGAGATTTTGATCTTAGCCATTCTGACTGGTGTGAGGTGGAATCTCAGGGTTGCTTTGATTTGCATTTCCCTGATGATTAAGGATGCTGAACATTTTTTCAGGTGCTTCTAAGCCATTCGGTATTCCGAATTTTTTTTTTTTTATCCATAAAAACCAGGAGAAATTCAGACATCTTTTAACTATCAAATGAATATACAGACTCGTACCTTTATTCACAAGAAACCCAAGGCCTTCAAGATGTGAAACGCCTTAGGCAACGTTAACCAAACCAAATCAAACCAAACCAAACCAAACCAAACCAAACCAAACCAAACCAAACCAAACCAAACCAAACCAAACCAAACTAAACCAACAGGTCTTAGAAGGCTGCATTTCCTTAACAGTGTGGAGAAGGCAGACTCAGGACCAGAACACATCACTGCTTGCCAGATGTTGGGTAGGAAGAGGCAGGTGATATGTTGAAGGAAGGAGGAGACCTGGGGAAGGGAATTGAGGTGCCACTAATCAACTGTGTACACTAGAAGGGATGGGTTATCCAAAAGAAGGGTGCATAGAAACTTTAAATCTATACAAATCAGGAGCTTTGGACTATGTTTCAAACTCCATAATCAGAAACAGCAGTATGTTCTCAATGTTATGGTCCTGCATGGATATCTGAAAAAGAAACAACCAATTAGTCCAAACGATGCCTCTGGGAAGGAGACCAGGGAGATGCAATTTTCATTTTAATTTTTGCTATATTATTATTATTTTTCCACATGCATTTGTGATATTAATTAAACAAATAAAATATTTTAAAATCATAAATAATTGATTTGATTTTGCCATAGAAGTTCCTTTGTAAGTAAATACTTTCTGCATATCCTACTTTTTTGCATGTATCGTCTTCACTCTGTAAAATGATACAAAGTAGGAAACCCCCCCTCCGGAAATCAATCTTGGATATATTACAGTACGTTTAATTAGTTAGCATAGAGTAGCATGTGCCCTTAGGAAAGGAGATTGCAACGCAGGCACCTTACGTGGTCAAAGGAGAAAGCAGACTATACATACGTAGGCAAAGCTCTTTGTGACTGTAGTGTTCACGCTTGTGTGTCCCTTTAGAAATGAAAGCATTCAGTCTGACAAGGGAGGGAACACTTAGGAGTTCATGAGTTCCCTTGCCCCATTAACTCTACCGTGAGGCTTACTTACGGAGATTTTTGCTTGTATCTGCAATCTCAGGAATGCCTTTAACAAATCTCATTTTGCTGAGTCAGGTTACTGGTCCTCTCGTTCACTATATTAACATGCCTACAGCAGGCCGTCAGCATTTTCTTGATTATCTTCCGTAGTCAGGAAAGTGACCAGGTCTGTCCTAATCCTCTCCAAGACAATTGCCACAACAGGAGGATGACCTCTCAGGCTACGCTGGCATTTGGTTTGTGCCTGCATTATTAGAGAAGTTGGCGTAGAGAAAGAGAGAACTTGGGACTGATCGTCTATCTGAATAGGTCATGGACAGCCTTGCATTCAGTATGCCAATCTGATTTTGGAGTACCAATTTCAGTTCTGGGACTGTGGGGTGAGACAGCATGGCAGCAGGGCCTGTGGGTGTTCACTCAGACTGCTACCAAGGCTATTATAAAAGACCTTCAACATGGCTGAAGGAAGGCATCCCCATGGCATCTTCAGCTCCTCCATGTGGACAAACTACTTTGGCAGATCAAGGGATGACTTTAACAAAATCATCCTCACGTCCGACTACAGTACTGATAGAGAGTTAGAGGAGTGTGTTGAAGGTCCCCTTCAGTTTCACACCCTCAGGGAGCACCATGCTTTCCAGGTATTTCCTCATAGTCTCTGTGTCAGCGCATTTGTTTGATGATTCTGCTCTTTAAACATTTATAGTTGGCAAGTTCCGCGATAATTACATACTACTAAAAAGGAAGATCTTTTGCAATATTTACATTTCAAAATCTTCTTAAATATTTTGACTTGGGAATACTTCACCTGTTTCCATGTTTTAGTCTTATAAATGACAAGAAACTCCAAATAAACTGATCATTTTGTCTCAAAGGAGAGTTCTACATACAATCTCAAAATTAAACAATATTTTAGGACTATACAGTTTACCTAATTGAACTGGATATGAAGATTATATTTTATCCATCACCTTCCCCTGATTTAAATATATGTATTTTATTTTTTTAAGGTTATAATATAAAAGCATTAGTCCCTCTTCTCTCTCCAGCTCCTCCCATGTACTGCCTACCTTGGTCTCTTTCAAATTCATGGTCTGCTTTTTTAGTTGTTGTTTATACATACACATATGTGTTTACATACTTATACATGTACACATACATATACACACATCTATAGATATATCTCTGTATATATCATCTATCTCTATACTTATCTCTGTCTCTATATCATCTATTTCTATCTGTATCTATATCATCTTTTTCTACTATCTATCTATCTATCTATCTATCTATCTACTATCTATCTATCTACCTACCATCTATCTATCTATATCTCCACAAATATATAAATATAACTTTCTGTGTCTGTAAAATGTTACTTGTATGCATTTTTTTCAGGGCTCACCATTTGGTATTGGATAAACAATTGGCATGCTCTTCACTGGGGAAGACTATTTCTCCTGCTCTCAGCATCATCCCTTGTTTCCAGTAGTTCTTTGTCTAGGATGGGGTCCTCCTGAGACTTCCCTGCTCCGTGTTAGCTTGTCTATTGGTCTTGTTATTGTTAAGACTTTGTTTTGGCAGCTGTGTTGGTGAGACATTATGGGTGTAGCTACTTTGCCATTTCTAGGAAGACAAACTCTTAGAGCAAACTTCCTGTTCCTTTGTCTTCTGCAATCTTTTTGCCTCTCCCTCTGCAATGATCTCTGAGCCTTAAGTTCCCAACAATTTATAGTTATTATAATTTATAAAATCATTTTTAGTTTGACATCAAGATTACATCTTTGAATTTGCTTTCTTCCTTGAATATTAATGGGATTGGCAGGTTTTTATTTCATTTTTGTTCATATACTTTGTTCATTATTCTGTGGAAATGTTCGTAAAATCTAAAAAAAGAAGCCAACTAATTGAGGAGAAATTTTAGTATAATATTGAGTATGAGAATCAGTTTTCCAGATATTTCTACCCTCTGACCATATTCCAGTGTTACTGTTTTGCAGCGTTTCTGTTGTTTTTGCACCACTGGTTTTATTTAATTTATGGTCATATGGCTCTAAAAGCTAGAATTAATCAAAACTAGAAAGATTTTCCAGAACTCTGAAAGTTTTATTTTAAGAAGCAAGGCTTGGGTCATGACCAAAGAGCTGGGAATCCACTATCTGTAATGGTGGGGATTAAAGTTGTAGTTTTAATTTTTTGAGACACATGAAATGTATTGTCTATATCATTTAATATTCAAAACAACCCTGTGGGATAAATTCCCTCCTTATCAGCAGCGTGGAAGACCAGTTTAGAGAGGAGCAGTACCTATTCAGGCCACAGGACTGGTCTAAGAGGGGCTCAGGATTTCAACTATGGGTAGAAAGTTTTTCAAGGCACACTGTCTTTAGTATTAACCTGGTGAAATTCTGACCAAGTTGGACTCAACACAGACAGGAAGACAGGGGTTTTCATTTGTTTGTTAGTTTTCTCATGATTACTTTTGTGTTACATTCATTTATACCAAAGAAGCAGAACAATGTAGGGCAAGCTGTTCCATTTTCTCTGGCTGAGACAGAGCCTGAGCATTCGCAGAGTTCCATTTTTTCTCTGTTCTCTTGCCTGTGTATCTGTAGGCAAGGGCAGTTATTATGTTGAGTGATACTTTGATAGACAGAGAATCCAGGAGAAGCCATGTAACTTCATCTCCTAAAGTGTCTGTGATCATCCCTAGAAGTCTGAGAATTATATTTTTAGAAGTATTTTTTAAATTACGGATTTAAGAAGTTCACCTCCCACTCATCAGCTCCCACTCCTACCCATCTTCATTGCAGATAGGGCCAGGAGCTGATACCCTTTCTTTTTGCATTATATAAATTCTTGTGAGTATCCAGGCTAGATCTATGAGCATTGGGGTCAATATTTGAAAGAGACATGGGATCAGCACACACACACACACACACACACACACACACACACACACACACTTCTCTAATTACTTGCCCTACTCTTCCCGTTTTAACTCCTCCTGTGATGGTTTGAATATGCTTAGCCCAAGGAATGGCACTATTTGGAGGTGTGGACTTTTGGAGTAGGTGTAGCCTTGTTGGAGGAAGTGTGTCACTGTGGGCATGGGCTTCAAGACTCTCCTTCTTGTTGCCTGGAAGTCAGTCTTCTCTTATCAGCCTTCAGATGAAGATGTAGAACTTCCAACTCCTCCTCCTTCCATGTCTACCCGGATGCTTCCATGCTCCCACCATGATGATAACGGACTGAACCTCTGAACCCGTAAGCCAGACCCAGTTACATGTTGTCCTTTATAAGAGTTGCCTTGGTCATGGTGTCTGTTCACAGCAGTAAAATCCCAACTAAGACACCTCCCTTGTCATTCTTTAGCTAGATCCACTTCTTGCTTCAGAGAGCTCCCTGTTATTTCTCGACTCATCTCTTCTTGATCATTTCAGGGGGTGTATATGTGAATTGTGATGTCTCCATGACATTCCTAGGGTGACCATTTCAGGAAGTGAGTCCATGAGAACTCTTGAGGACTACTTCCTCCAGCCCTGGAATTTAACGATGAATTATCAATTGATCATCTGCCTCTCCTTTACAATTTTAATGTCTTCTTTGAAGCAAGACAGATAATCATTCGTCTTCCTACTGTCTTTATTGTTAACTTAGGAGTGGATGCCAGCTTTCTCAAGTCCACGGCATATGTCACACACTACTCTTCTCAGTGCATCTACACTCTTGGGGTCCTCTCGCATTGGGTTCTTGGTTTCTCTACACTTCACTGGATTAAGTATCAGGAGGTGACCTTCATGACTTCAGAGACCTCCAAATGATGAATTCTGATGATTAAGTTCAGCCTGGTCAGGGTAAACTCTCTGGAAACATAATTCTTCCCAACCTGTGGTTCCAACATGGGTTGTCCTTGATTCTCTGAGTGTATTCTCACACACATATACTGCTCTCATGGTATGGTGATACCAGATACCATTGCATGCTGCACTCATCTCTTATAGTTGCAGAATCTTAGACCTTGTCTTACTTAAGGTTTCCATTACTGTGAAGAGATACCATGACCATGGCAACTCTATAAAAAAAAAAAGATAAAATTGGGTCTGTCTTACAGTTTCAGAGGTTAAGTTCGTTATCATCATCGTGTTCCCACCATGGCAGGCAGATGTGGTGCTTGGGGAGCCAATATCTCTACATCGGATCTGTAGGCAGCAGAAGGACACTGGGCAGACCTAAGCATGTATAAGACCTCACAGCCCATTTCCATAGTGACACACTTCCTCCAACAAGGCCACACATCTGAATAGTGCTACACCTTGTGGGCCAAGCTTTCAAACATGTGAGTCTAGTGGGCCATCCCTATTCAAACCACCATAGACCTGAAAGGGAACATTCATGATCATCTAAGAATACCTTCTCAGAGTGACTGATTGAGACATCATCTTAAAAGACTATGTGACTAAAGCGAGGCTTAGACCCTTACATCTAATTTGGCTTTTACCTGTCGTGGCTGGCACAGGACTCCTGAAATGCTGCATTCACTCTCCCATGCAATAGTACATTCTCTTGCTAGAAACTGCATTCTGCTAGAGAGGAGATTACTTGCTGATTATTTTCCATGGAAAAATATTAAAATTGTATATTGGTATACTTGTAATCAACAATTTATCATCAATTAAAGCATATATGAGTAAATTATTTCTGCTCTGTAATAGTTTATATATACATATATATTTATATATGTAACACACACACACACACACACACACACACACACACACACTACCCTTCAAGTCCTGGTAAAGCAACAAAAAGGTTAGGCTGACCAAAAAACAGGATTTGTACCCTACTTCTGACAGAGCCTTTACTGAGAAATTTTGTTACATCAACTTGAAATAATTTCCAATTTGAAAATAGGAAATTGAAATAAATTTAACATTTTTAAAGGATAGCTAGTATTGGCATTTGAAATTTTCCAAAGGTAATCCCTTGATCTTGGACTTAGAACATCCTTATTTGTGAGATGCATTTCCCTCCTTACCTGGTTGGGGACATAACTGAGGAGAAGCAGTTTTCCAGAGTACATGCAGCTTACACTGCAGTGGTGGGATTCTAAGGTTTCAACAAAGGGGAATCTGGGATATGACATTTTATTGTTCGTGATCTGAATAGAGGCCACCTTGGTGTAAAAAGTGGCCCAGTGGCCTGCATACTGCCTTTGCAGCCACTAGGTGGTACCCAGATGCCCCCGAAATCATCCCACCCCTGCAGTCAGTTCCTCTTGGCTGGGCTCTGAGGTAGGAGACAAAGAAAGCAAGCCTGAAGTTTGCAAGGTGGGGACAAAGAGGTGTTCTGTAGTGCCTTACATGGCCGTAGGCGACTCGCGTCCAGGAGGCTCGGAGTCTCTCTTTGCAAGCCAGGGGAAAGGATTGAACATTCCCCGTGGCACAGTCCCTAGGGCCCCCCGTGGAGGCTGGTGACTGGGACACCGGAGGTGGCGATGGGGTGGGCGGCAAGTTGGGAGTCTCTTCCAGCTGGAGAGTGGGAGTGACAGAAGCCGCTGACAGGGAGGGGGCAGGCGAGACACTCCATGCCCGTCTGGTGGGCGAGGGCTGCCGCGGTTTCCCCGGCTGCTGTGGTTTTCCTGGCTGTCTGACAATGCAGAGCTGGCTGCAAAGAAGCTTTTCCGGGTCCCCGTCCAATTGTCTTGAGTTTCTTGTCCCCAGCCCTAGTAGGTTGAAGCAGTGCCCCACCTCGGTGTTCCAACAGCCTGTATTCAAGCATGCTTGTTGTAACACACCAGCCCTTACACCTAGTGGGCAAACGTCCTTTAAGGCATGCTATTAACCTCTGACCTCCCCCACTCTCTTTCTTAACCCAGGGCTTGGGCTATAGCAAAAATAATTTTAAAAATCACTTCGAATGTGCTAAAGAGAAATGTGTATTACCAACATATTCAATACTCATAAAAATTCCATATACACATAAAATTTAACTGTTCTTGACTATTAGTAAATTGGAAGAAAATACTGAATATTTAGAACATATCTAGAGAGAAGATTTGCCCAGGTTTAAGAGAAGGGAGAAATTTCAAGTAAAACATGAGTTTACACGTATGTAAGTATGAATTTGATATAGATTTGGAGACCGCTAATAACAGTAGTCATTTTGGGAATATGAGGATTATGGGTAATTTACTTTCATTTCAATAGCATGCATATTGCTGGATTTGTTTTTGACAAGGAGAGAATCATAAAACCAAAAAGCCAACTACTCATGTTAGAATTCTTGGGCTTCTATCCCTAGCACAGCAAGAAACATGGAGGCAACCAAACGAGAAAAAAGGGGAGGAGGAGGAGGAGGAGGAGGAGGAGGAAGAAGAAGAAGAAGAAGAAGAAGAAGAAGAAGAAGAAGAAGAAGAAGAAGAAGAAGAAGAAGAAGAAGAAGAAGAAGAAGAAGAAGAAGAGGGAGAAGAGGGAGAAGTGGGGGGGGGAGAAGAGAGAGGGAGAAGAGGGAGAAGAAGAAGAATAAGAATAAGAAGAAGAAGAAGAAGAAGAAGAAGAGGGAGAAGAGGGAGAAGTGGGGGGGAGAAGAGAGAGGGAGAAGAGGGAGAAGAAGAAGAAGAAGAAGAAGAAGAAGAAGAAGGAGGAGGAGGAGGAGGAGGAGGAGAAGAAGAAGAAGAAGAAGAAGAAGAAGAAGACAGGGTTAACGGAAAGCAGGCCTATGAAGTGGGGAAGTGAGGAGGGCTTCCATCTTTGCAAATGCTTTTACAAGTTATTTGGAGAACAAAACAGGTTTAACTCCTTTAACTGGGAAGTGAAGATTAGTATAGGCTACCACTGTCACGTGTCACCTTATTTAGATTGCAGGGAACCAAACGCTGACGCTCATCCTGTGGTGCTTTCGTACAATACCAGTGGAAACTTTAACTGGAAAGTCCTTTCACAATAGCTATCAAGAATGTCTAATGTTGTAATCGCAGTCTGCGACACCTGCCTAGCAAACGCTCAGTGCAGGGTTATTTATTTGCAAAAACTGAAAACAATCAAAATACCTAAAATTAAGAAAATGCTGTCTACTTCCATGTTCAGTGATGACAGCGCTATGCGTTCCATTAGATGATTATAACAAAGACAATGTTGTGATCGTGCCGTCAATGGAAGAAATGAATGTATGAGCAGCACCTAAGTTGTGTTAATAGATTCACGTATGAACAACTCATGTGTAAGACTGGAAGAAAACACGTGATGACAAAAATAACTATAGGTTGTATGATTTTTAGCTCTGAATGCATATGTTTTCAGTTTTCTACAAATTGTAGTCCAGCCCATCCCTGTAGTCCAGCTCACCTCTCAGTCCAGGCCACCTCTATAGTCCAGCCCACCCCTGTAGTCCAGCCCACCTTTGTAGTCCAGCCCATCTCTATAGTCCAGCCCGCCCCTGCAGTCCAGCCCACCCCTGCAGTCCAGCCCACCTCTATAGTCCAGCCCATTCCTATAGTCCAGCCCACCCCTATAGTCCAGCCCACCCCATATAGTTCAGCACACTTCTAGCGCACCGGTATCATACAGTGAGACTCTGCTGTAGGTGTTGGGAATATGCTTGGACAGAAATGGAGAAGGCATCATGTTTTGTAACATTTTCATTATTCTGGAACAAATACAATAAATGAACTAATTATAGATTTGTGGGAAGAACCGAGAAAAGCAAGGAACAGATTCCTGATCAAGGGGATTTTGGGAGATTTTACCCAGGTGGAGACATCTGAGCTGAGGCCTGAAGAATTAGAAGGAAGGGGAGAGGTGCTTCGGGTGAGGGTGGGAGGAGTCACTTTATGAGACATACAAAGGAGACCAGAGATCTGAACCCAACATTAAAAATGCATTAAGAGCTCAGAGTTTTAGCCTGTGGACCTCTAGCACTGTTGACTTACTTTATTCTAGACATGACTGGAGACTACTGAGCATTGCTTGTATCCTGAGCAGTGGACAGTACATTTTAAAGGATGGAGGGAGAGTAATTGCTATCCTAAGAGTGTGTCAGAGGAACAGTGTCTCCTGATGAGGATGTGCGTGCTTTCTGATGAGATACTCCAGATTGGGTATTTCCTGTTGTACAAGACTACTACATAATCGAGACTTGGTCAAGAGACTCAAGAAAGTTTGTGCCCTCTCTCAGGGGAAAAGTATTTAGATAATTCCGCACTTTGCAATCACCACACAGGTCCCACCCTGGCTACCCAGCCTGTTGCCCATTGGTGTCTTACTTTCAATGATCTGAAGGAGTGGACTGCCATCTTCCAATCTAACATTTCTATTTTGTATTCACTTATTTTAAGGGATATTTTAATAGGATCTACACAAAAAGTTTTGTCACATATTGGCTAACTGGGAAATACCCCCTAATTGCTGATTTCTGTATGTGGCATATTGTAGGGTCTATGAGGCTAATACTCTAATCTTTTTGAGACAGATCCTTGAAAAGAATCTTTGCTGATAAGCAAAAACATGCAAATGAGAACTTTCTGGTTTTTAAATTGCGTTATAATCTCATGTCACCATAATTATCTTTTCTGTGCCTTGTGACAACTTTGAGGCTATAAGTAAACAACACACTTTGGCCTTACTTACACATTATATTTTGAAACATTATTCGGAAACATTTTTCTTTCTGCATGAGAGAATCTGGAGTCCTCAGATTACTGGGTGTGGAACGCACGAGCTGCCTTTGGTCTTGAGTGTGTGATCTATGACAGTGGGTATACTATGTATGATTGAAGGGTTAAGCATCTGTCTCTGAATATTTAATACCACTCACAGAGCCTGCAAACCTTCAGGTTTCTATCCTTCCCCCTTTATTTCCTTAAAACTTGCAGAGAATAGAAAGAACAATGTCTTCTCATTTGATGTTAGTCTTTTATTAGGTAGATGGTCTTTAACATTGACCAGAGAAGTTTGAATGGATAGTGAAACAGCAGGGCTCTCACACTACCTGAAACATTAGTGCGATTTGAGAGGATCAACCTTGCCTTCTCTGGGTGCACATATGTTTCAACATCAGTGCTCTCTTCCTCTCCATGACAGATAAGAATTGCTAAGGCCCTTACACCGAGATAATGATGCAAGCTCAGAGCAACAGAAACCAGGACTTCTGTTTGGGGTCTGGAAGAGACTAAGAAATTTGACTAAGGCCTGAGTCCTAGCAGTTAATCACTTTTTATTAAATACCGTATTTCCACTGAGGAACTCCAAATGGTCAGTGTGTTGTGCTCTTCCTGAGCCTCATGGCTAGAAGTTAAATCAGGCTTCCCGGATGGGATCCCTCTTGGCAGGTATTGCATTGCTTCTGAGCAAGCAGGCCATGGCTTCCTGAGTTAGAGGCATAACTGCCACATTGAGCAAAAGAACATTTTCTCACAGATAGCCCAACAAATAGAGTTTCTCTGTGACGAGTTTGTATTAAAAGCCCTTTAGGCCAAAGCCATGCGTTTATGTTGCCCATATTTCTTTAACACTGTTTTCTTTTTCAGTCTTGTTTTCTCCTTACCAGTAAGGAAGGCAAAGCCAGATGTGGTTGTATGTACCTATAGTCCAAGCCTTTGGGAGGCTGAGGCAGGAGAATTCCCCAAAATCTAGTATTCGCCTGGGCAGTGTAGTGACATAGTAAGATCAGTCTAAAAGGGAGGTAGGAAAGGGCAACAGGGAAATTCTGTTCAGATTCTCTACTGCCACTTGCCTTGTGTCTTTCCTGTGCACTTTCAGCTCTTTGATGAGCTTGGACTAATCCCCCTGTTATTTTAGAAGTCTACAAACGATGAGCAGGTCACATCTAAAACACATTTTCAATTAAAAAAGAAAATCGGGCTTGATAGCCTGGGATAAAAGTGGAGCTAGTGGACAAAGTAAACTAATTATTGGGGAAAGAGGCGTGAGTATGGAGTCAGATGTTCGAGGTGGTCACTACATAGTTCAGCACATGGTTTCAAGATGTAGGAAACAAGTAAGATAAAGCTGATATACTGAAAGGACTATCCCAAATTATTTGTCAAAAAATTGTCTTTTTAATGACATAGGATCTAAAGACACACAACACACACACACTTTGTAGCTTAATAATTTTTACACTTTGGTCAACAGGGTATGCTAGTCATCATGTGTAAAAATGGGTGAAAATTTACTTTCTGTTTGATAAGGAATGTGCACATCCTTTGGTAGATGTGGGTAACAGATGTCTTTTGGGTAACAGATGTCTTGGCTTTTATAGACTAATTGGCAAAGAGGGAGAAAAAGGGAGATAATTAAAGGGGTGGGAAGAGACACGAGAAAAGTGCAGTCCTCATGTTGGGAAAAGGTCTAATAGACCTCCTTATTACAGATAATTGCCTCTTTCTTCAACTTCATTTGCTGTCTTATACCATATGACTTAAGTACATTGTAAGGGAAAGTGTAAGATAGAGAACCACAAGGAGGGGCTGCTATCTGCTAACGACCAGATTTATCCTGCCATGGAATATTTTAGAAGAACTGACTCAATTAGCATCAGGTTTAAAAAAGCAAAATAGGAAAGCATAAATCAAATCAATAATGGCAACTTCTATTTTAATTGGCAGCTTAAGGTTCTGTGTTGAGGATGGTTGATGTAAATAGTCTCTAATTATACAAGTGCAACTACATAGAGGATTGGTGAGACGTCAAGAGGAGAGATAGGATATGGCATGTATTACGCTTACATCGTAGGTCTCATTTAATTTGCTGTATATTTCTCGTCAGTGCAGGAGTCTGCCAACTGACCTGGAGTAAGTGGGGACATTGAACAGATGTTTGAAACCATTACCATTAACAATCCTCAATTTTGCCAGCGTTTTCTATTATGCAAGGTTTAAAGTCGGGTGTTGTTTTCTGTGTCTTCTCTATGGTCTATATTATCTTGCTTTGTAACTTTTATTTTAAACTGACAGAAATTCTATAGCCTCTTAAGAAATGAGTGGAAATACTATATGATATTGGTAAGAAATACTATATGATAATTTTTATAAAGATCCAGTCAGTGATTTGAAAAGAAATATAGGGGATGTGGTTGGGAGATACACAGAGGCCTACTTAATGCAGAATTTAGATAAGTAATTTAGAACAAATAATTTAGATATTTGTTCTAGCTGTAAGACATATGCTACTGATTTTTATTTGACTATGCATCCTGCCAGTAAACTGGTAGATAGAAAAATATCTACCTGGTTTTGAATTTAATTGAAATAATACTGATCAAAATTTCAGATATCAATAATATTAACTAATTTTTTTCTCTTATATTAATGTTATATTATATTTAGCACCTAGAAACTAGTGGGGGTGACAAGACTAGTTCTTGCCACCATGGCAACTTTGGTGGGACAGAAACAAGATTGCTTGTGTAGGCTAAAGGTTGTTATATTCAGTCAATTACTTGATTTTTTTGTGCCTCATTTCATAGCTGTAAAATGCAGATACTGACAACCAAGTTGCCCTGAGAATTGTACACCATGATAAATGCACATGAAGTCAGCTTAAATGTTGAGATCATGATGGCTGTTTTCAGTCAGTGGGGCCCTACATCCCTTAGTTGGTTGCCTTGACTTCCCACCTTAGCTCCTCCTGGAAACAAAAGAACTAAGATTTTAAGAAAGATGTCTTTCATGTGTATGGGTCCTTTTCTTACATGTATGTCTGGGCCCCATGTGCATGCGGTGCCCAGGAAGGAAGACCAGAAAAGGGCAATGAATACATTGGAACTGGAGTTACAGTTAATCATGAGCATCCATTTGGGTGGCAAGAATCGATTCCAGGTCCTGTGTAAGAGAATCAAGCACTTTTCACTGGTGAGACAGCTCTCTAGCCCAGACAATTTAAGATTTGAATGACCATAGTGATAAAGGGTTTGAACTAGTATGTCATAGGGCTAGTCTACTGACTTCCAGCCCCTTACTTTTGAGGGTACAAACCAGACCTAGAGTGGCTAGTGTTTTTCATGCTTTATAATATCAGACTTTTACAAATTGTAAATTTAGAGTCATCATATCTGTCAAGTGCAGATAGTGCATCCTCCACTGGGGATGTCATGATTTCTGGACCTGGTACACTTACTTTGGTTCACTTACAAAGGATGCTGTTGTTCCCCAAAGTCAGCCAGCAAGTGAGGACCAAAGCCAGGCAGAGATTTCCTTTCTTGTTTGCACGAACTGTGGTAAAATTTAAGAAATGTATTAAAATTTATCAAAACAATACAGATCAACCTTAGTTGTTATTCCTTCACTGCTATTTTTGTTTGTTACATTAGGTTTATATCTTATTTCTAGATGTTAAAAACTAATGGGATCAGAGAAAAACCCTTGCAAAGCACAAGGACACTCAGTCCCACTGGTGGAGACCCATTTCTTTGTTAGGCTTGTTAAGCGGCTGGTATATCTTGCTTCATGTAGCTTACTCCTGCGTGGAGGACGGAGGTCGGCTGATGGTTTCTGTAAGAAAACTAGTTTTACTTTCTTGAGTGTTAGGAGAGGCTGTTACTAATGCTTGTGTCATATTTCCTATGTACCAGAAATGGGTGCAAAGGATTTTTATGATTAATTTACTTTCCATAGCAACAGGATGAGGAAATCTGTTGTCATTGTAGTTAGCACCTTTCAGATGAGACCTAGAGGGACCAAATAATGCCCAAGATCGCAAAGTTTGCACAATCAGGTGCTGAAGACACTTGCCAGGTTGGGAAATGCTATGACTCCACAATTAGAGATACCTGGGTTAAAGGCTGCTCTTCAGGTGGTTACTCTTCTATATAAGGACACTGATTTAATGTGCTTCTGTTATCATTTCTGACAGGGGCTTACTATGGATCTCTGTTGGGCTGGAATTTGCAGAAATCCATCTGCCTCTGCCTCCTGAGTGTTGAGATTAAAGGTGTGCTCCATCTTAATACATGTTTTAGTTTCTTTGGTTGTGAGTCTCAGCCTTTAATGGCTGCGTCATCTCTCCAGCCTCCTTAACACATTTCTTAATCATTTGGTTTTGTACACCTGGCTCTGTGGAATCTCAGCCAACCTAAAATATCTGATCCTACTACAGCTCATTACTATTGATAGAAAGGGTACTTATTCGTGATTAGTCATTTATAAATTGAATATTTTATTAGTATAAAATTGGGTCTAGCTTTAGTAATTAGAAATTTAAAGACTAATTTTATTACCAGTGTTTGTATGGCACAATATTGGATATTAACATAATTTGGGGGGGCAGTTATGATTTAACAAAATATTCATTAAATTCATGACAGAAATACTATGATTTCAGTATTTAGAAATGATCTTTTGAAATGAAAATCTGAATAAATTACAACCTCTGTACTCTACTGACAACATTTCATATCAAGATAGAAATATCAAACCACTTGAGCGTATATTTGTGAGAGTATGAGCGTGTATGCTAAGAAGAATGTTAAGATGACATGTTAATAAACAGATTAATTTAACAATGCCAATGTTTTGAGTGTTTTATTGTCAACATTATATTAAACTCTATTATCAATGTGTTTTCTTCAGTGGAATAGAGGTACACATTAAAAAATTGTCTGAAGGTTAAAGTCTGCATTAAATGGCTGCCATTCTAAAACACATTCTTTAGTGGGAGGGGAGGACAAGTAGAATGGCTCACCAATGCCTTAAAGGTGCCTACAACAACCACCACAGCCTTGAGATGCAACAAATAAAAGCATCACCGATGGTTTTAGACCTATGTGTTTCTGGAATTTGTTTTGTGTTGAGCACATTCATTTAAAAGTTTGGAGAAGTATAAATGAACAGGGTGTGCTGGCTTGTTGGGTGGCAGTTGCCCTCGCCTCTCGTCATTGTTCTGGAAGCCGTGCCAGCAGGCTCCTCTTGTTGCTGAGATACTGTTTCCTAGCATTTCATAGGAGCTATTGATTTGGGAGTAAACTGATGGAGCTCAAGAAGGATTTAGAGCACGGACCCAGAAAACAGTAACTATAGGGGACAACTGTATAAATTATAATAGCTATACAAAGGATGATTAATTGAGTAGCCTGTTTGATAAAGCACAGGATCAAGAGGGCATCTTTATCACATTTATAACCTGTCTTCACGTTTTGTTAAGACTGAGTTTCTATTCTCAAGCACCACACTATAACTCCCTCTGCCGTGTCTGCCTTCTAAAACTTCTTGACTTCCTCTTTCCAGGACTGAAATGTGTGTGTCTTTTGTGTGATTCTTCAAACTTCACCTGCCAAACGGAAGGAGCATGTTGGGCCTCTGTCATGCTAACCAATGGGAAAGAGCAGGTGATCAAATCATGTGTGTCCCTCCCGGAACTAAATGCTCAGGTCTTCTGTCACAGTTCCAACAACGTGACCAAAACCGAATGTTGCTTCACAGACTTCTGCAACAATATCACACTGCACCTTCCCACAGGTAAGATGGTTGCTTAACCACACTCCTTCCTAGTCACATTTCAGTTTGGAAGATGATAGCATGGCAGAAAACAAACTGTCTAATGTTTCCTAAGATAAAAATGTGTGTTTTGCAGCTCTTCTCGTTTTCAGCTGGTGGAATTCTCTAGAGTCTAGCTGAGGTTTTTTTTTTTTTTTTTTTTTTTAAACAATTTTTTTTTTAAATTGCACATCACTGTCAAAATGGTGACAATAGTGTCATAATCTTGGGGGAATTTGACCAAATGAGTTACGGTTTCTTGACATAATTAATGGACCCAAACTAAAATCTAAGTTTCTGTGAATTCTTTTTATCAAAGAAAGAAAAAGAAACTATCTAACCTACAGTGATAGAAGACCATTGGCCTACCCCAGTAGAAGGGAAGGAACCGGGAGAGTGTTTAGAATGACAGCCGTGTCATGGTCATATACCACTTAGGCTTCATCCAACTGCACTTCTAGAGCATGCAGGCTTTATTATGTTAAAAAATCACCCCTCAGGAACACTGCAATGTTAAAAAAACGAGACTAGTTCCTGACTGAGGAACCTAACAGTGTACATTTTATTCGCCCAAGACCCTTTGATTGACCAAGTGCATAGCAGCATCTTATCCTGGAAGAGATGTTGTTAGGTTCCTGTCCTGTCCTCATGCTGACTGACCAAAATTGGCCTTAGGATAGGCTACTGCTATAGCCAATGGACTTCCCTCTTCAGCCCCTGCACCTTTTGGATCTTGTCACTGATAAGACCATCAGTAAATGTAAAGTCTGACTTTAGGATGCCTCCGGATCTCAGGTAAACTAAGGAAGGGCATGTCCATGGGCATTCAGATCATCACCGAGTCCAGGAAAGCTATGTATAAGACAGGGAGAGGAAATACCATCTAAACCCACACTATGGGGCTTTAGCACATGACATTGGCCAACTATAACTTACCAGGTTGAACGATGTGAAGTTATACTTGGAATAGTGTTTCCTAAAGCATGAAATAGGTACCACAGTAGTACTATTGAGAATTTTTAGGTAACTATTAAAGTGGTAACCATGATATTGAAGTTCATCTGTGCACAAATAGGTATGCACTGAAATACCACAATGAACTTTGTTAGTGTGTACAACTCATTTATGTTGATCCAAAACTCTAAACACTTAAAAAAACAAACTATATTGAATAATATTGAATTATAGAATTGGTTTTTCTAATTCATTTAGTTATTTCTTATCAAGAAGTCTTGTTTGTTTATTTGTTTAGTTTGTCTTTCAAGAAAGGGTTTCTCTGTGTAACCTGGCGGTCCTGGAACTCAGAGATTTGTCTGCCTCTGCCTCCTGAGTGTTAAGACTAAAGGGATGCATTGCTACTGACTGGCTCTTTTTAGTTTTTACGTTAAACATTATGTTCAGTTTCAATTTGTGTAAAATGACACAGTACATAATAGTGAGGGAAAGGTATAATTTAATTTATTTTTTCCCATGTGGTAAAAAGTTGATTCAACAACCAGCACAGGTTGTTAAAAGCTCTGGCCTTTGGGTTGGAGAGATGGCTCATGGGTTAAGAGAATTGGCTATTCTTCCTGAAGACCCTGATCTGTTTCCTAGCATCGACAGAGCAACCCATATATCCCTCTATAACTCCATTTCAAACGGCTCTTCTCCCTTTTCTGTCTCCTGTGAGCATTGTACGTACTTAGTACACACATGCAAGCAAACATCTCTATTTATAACATAAAAACAAATAATGTTTTTAAAATCTCTATCCTTTCTGTATAGAGTTTTTTGACATTTAAGTTGAAAATAAAGTAGATTCATGTGTATATGTGTATATATGAATATATATTTAAGTGGGCACATTTATGGCTGCTTTGTGCTATGTAGTTGCTATGTGGCATAGGCTACAACTGAACGGTCTTAATTATTACAGGTTTTTAATAAATATTGAAATTAGGATGTATGACTCTTCTAACTTCTTTTAAAAAACTGATTTGAGTATTATACATAATTTTCATTTAGTCAGTTTGATTATTTCTATAAAACACATACTGAGATTTTGATTAATTGGGTTGAATGGATAGAAAAATGTGGAGAAAATAGTCATGCTAACAATGTTGATCTATGAACATAATATGTTTTCCCATTTATCTTGTTCTCCAGTTACTCTTAGTCATGCTTCGTAGTTGTCAGGGAATATATCTTAGGAATATTTCATCAAGTTTACTAAACTCTTCAATGTGATTGTGTGATTGTGAATGTCATTAAAAAATATTTACTCTCATATAATATATCTCCAGCGCAGCTCTGCCTCTCTCCATTCCTCTCAGCCCCCCCACCCCCATTTTCTTTTCCTCCAAATCCATTCCCCCACTCCTGTCTGCCCCCAGAAAAGAGCAAGTCTCCCAGGGGCTTGCTGGAACTTGGTACAATAAGAGCAGGTACAAACACTCACATCAGGACTGGGTGAGGCAACCTAGTAGGTGGAAAAGGATCCCAAGAGTAGGCGAAAGAGTCACAGACACCCTGAGTCTGACAGCCAGGAGTCTCCCTGAAGACCAAGCCAACAACCATAACATACATGCAGAGGACCTAGCGCAGACCTACGCAAGCTCTGCTGCAGCAGCTTTAGTCTCTGTGAGCCCCTGTGAGCCCTGCTCAGTTGATTCTTAAAACTGAGGCTATGATCTCCCTGTGATCTCGATCCCTCTTGCTCCTACAATTCTTCCTCATCTTAAGTAGGGTTTCACTTAACCCTCAAGAGACTGGAGGCCCTAGGGAGTTTAAAGGCCAGGTGGGGTGGGAGCGGGGGGTGGGGGTGCGGGGGAAGGACATCCTCCTGGAGACAGGGGGTGGGGAAGAGGTATGAGATGTGGAAAAGTTGAAGGGTAGACAGGGGGCGGGGGGAATAAAATCTGGAGTGTAAAAAATAAATAAATAAAAAAGTTAAAACAGAAAAAAACCCACCATTATGCTTACTACTAAGAAGAAAATAATAATAATAAAAAGGAGGGTGAAAAAAAAGGAGGGTGCCCAGACCTCCAAGGGGAGGGACTTGATGGAGACCTCCAAGCTAGACTCTCCCCTGATCAGTGTTTGTCTGTGGGTGTCCGCATTGCTCCTAACAGCTGCTGTAGGCATCTGCTCTGACGGTGACTGAACTACACACGAGTCTGTGAACACATCAGAACATTGGAATGATTTCATTGATTTTTTTTTTAATGCCAGTCATATTTGGTTCTACTCCGGGCTATCCTGGCTTCACTTCCTGATCCCCGAGGCAGTGTAGGACCTGGGCCTTCAAGGGTGGGTGTGTGGGACTCCAATTAGACCAGTCATTGGTTGGCATGAATGGCATTTTACTATCTCAGTTTGTAAATGTTAACTTCTCCCATGTGAAAAAGTAAATTTTGTTAATTGATCTTACATCGGGATTGTGTAGACCGTGTATTAGTTCTAGTGTCCTATAGTCATTTTAAAATTCTACATTCTGACTTGTGTTCATTTCGTTTCTCTTTCTTCTGTTTTTACCCAACTGGGAACCTCTAATGTTTTGGTTAACATTTGGAGGCTGTGGAAGAAAAGACTTGCTGTCTCCCTGGAAAGTGCTTTGCCCCCTTTTTACTTTTTACTTTGTTTGTATATTTGTTGGCGGTTCTGGCTTGAGGTATAGCTTGTTCCTACTCACTTCGTAGCTCAAGCTGCTCTCAAATTCACGGCTGTCTCTGTGTCTCCAGATTCCAAACTACTGAGGTTTGCAGGGTTGTGTCCAGCTATTATGTTAACAGTGTTAATGGAAAGATCTCTCTGTTATTTTTCATTTAGGTGAAACATTTTTTTAAAATTATTAAGTGTATATTCATTTTTATCCAAGCATTTTCATGACTTTATTAAGATTACTCTATGACAATGGGTTGCCGTAATTGAGTTCTAAATATTATCCATAGAAGAGGAAATGTATGTTTTGTAGCCATTAACTATTATGTCTACAAGAAATGCTGTGTACATCATTGAATTCCAACCCCTTTATTGAAACTAAGAATTCGTACCATTTAGTGGCAGTTTATGGTAGATGGGGATTAAATTGAATAGGGCTACTTGTAGGACATGTAGACTCTTTCTATGGTGCTGTTCTGGCCGGGATGGGAGTAAAGGGGTAGGGAGGAGCTAAAAATGGCTATTAGCAATGCATGGACCAGGAGCTATATGAAGAAAGGCTAAAAACTGTAAGCTAAGCATCCGCACAACTGGTGCCAACAATTGCACCATTTTCATGTCCTCAGAGAGTGTGGTCGGTAACCATGCTCTGCCTATTCCGGAGATGTCAGTTTCAAATGTGATCATGTACATACTGAAATATAGAAAAGCACTCTGAAAAGCAGGGTGCTATCTCTGCAGTACTTGACAGCGAGCTTCATGTCCATGGTCAGCTCTGTAGAAAGAGTCAGGAGCTGACCAGAAGCCTTGAGTAGATGTGGAACCTCTCTTTAGGATTGTGAAAGGATCTTTGCCCTCATGCTTCCTACCTTTCATCCATCACCCAGGCCATTTGTGGATGGGTGATTTGATGAAGAACCAAGTCTTTGCTTCAGGTGGCCCTCTTTTTCCCCTCAAGTCTTGTTTGTAGTACCTGGCCTCTTGGTTCCTTTGTGACAAAATTTCTACATTGAATAAAGCTTGTGCCTCCTCCACCCCATTTGCACACTGCTGTGGTCCTAGTAACACACAGCTGGAAACTGCTGGCGCTTACTTTCTTCCTTCTTCAAAATGCTTTTAAATGTTTGATGCTAATTCCTAACAGCTTATAGGGGCTTTCATTCGGGCTTCTATTGTGACACAGAAAGACACTCATTTTGTATAATTTGTTTCACCTCACATGGACATAGAACAAGATTTTTACAAAACAAATCTTTAAAATGTATAAGGTACTTCAATCATTGCTATTTCCTTTTAAAAAAAAGTGCCCGTTGGCTCCCACGGATAGGCTTTTTCACAGCTTAAGAAACACCGCTTTTTAACTGACTTTAAAGGGTAGAATTTGTAAATGGAGCAAGGGCATTTATTATTTTAATTCATGAATATAAAAAACTATTCAAAATGTTAGTTACTATTTTAATTTCACACATTTTTCCTTTAAGTGGCCTAAAATTGATTAGATTTCAGACAAATTAATTCACATCACTAAGACTGAAATTTAATTTAGATCATATTTAAATTGAATCATTTGCTCTTAAAACGTACCTTCTGGTTTAATTTTACACATGGGTATAATTTTCAGGAGTTAGCAGTTTTATTTGATAGAAGTAAGCTTATATTTTGGGAGAAGTGTAATACTAGGAAATTTTCTCTCTTTCTTGAAGTTTATTAAAACAGTTATTGTTGAGATGTTGCTGAAGAAAGAAATAATTTTCCAAGTTCAATATGAGCACAAATATAAGTGTGTTATTTTTTTTTTGAAATTTGGAAAGCAACAACCATTTCACAAACTAACCTTTTTTTTTGGACTAGTACTTAAGTTCGTGCCTTTACAAACAACAAACATGTCAAGCCCACAAAACAAATGTGGTATCATATGTTTAAAATTTTAATATAGATTATGCAAATGAATTAAACAAGAGAAACTCCTGTTTTCTAGAGCCTTCTCTGTCTAATCTCTTTTTCGTGTCTACTTTTAGAGCAGAAGGAAAAACCTGTATTACTCACTGCCTCTTCCTGGAGTTGTGTTTCTCATTTTGACCCTGTGCCCTTCCACCTAGTCCTCCCTACAGATATGACAGTTACAGTTCTCAGTTCTTCTGAAATACGGAGAGATGATATTTTGGCTAGAATATTTTACTTTCAGAAGTAAAAGAAGTAATCCTAGCCCTTCAAGAATATTTCTAGTTCAAAGGGAATATATTGATTTGCATATGTTGGTGTGCACGGAGGCGAACATCTGTGTAGAACAAACAAATAATAGGTAAAAATTTTCTATACCTAGGGTATATTTGTCCCCACAATGACGCCTTTGAGTTCCATAGTCCACTCCCCTCATTTTTTCTCACATTCCTTTATGAATGTTACCATGAAAGCACAGCTCTCACCTCAAAGGGCATCACTGATTGATTGATGAGGAATATTATCTAAAGCTTTTTTTTTTTTTTTAATCTGTTTATCAGGATGTTCAGTTCGGCTTTATCTGCTAGCTCCCTGATGTTAGGTCTGCAATGATTGACTCTAAAGATATTTCAGAGTAAATTGACTTTAGACTCTGGACCTGTGACTTCCAAACTTCTTTGTGTCATTGATATTCTCAGCTAGAGAAGCACAGCTCCTTTCCAGGAATTCTTCTCTACTCCGACTTGGTATAAACTGGACTTTATAAACTCCTCCCTCCTTCCACCCCTCTCCCCCCACCCCTACTTTTGACATTTAACCACTTCAGCATCTACAGCTTCTGTGGGCTGAAGTCTGCAGCTTTGGGGACTGCTGATTCATGCTTTCTGGCTTAATTCCTTGTTTGTGATTTTTGTATGTGCGTTTGTTTTGGCATCCTTAGCTGGAGAAATGGTAAAAACCTAGCTTAAATGAATTTCCTCAGAAAAGACTGAGATTAATTTTTGTCAAGTGTCTCCGGGTGCCGTCCACTCAAATCCGTTCCATGTTGTAATTAACTATTTTGGGTAAATATAGAGAGTGGGTTCTAAGCCTGCTTTTCCTTCCTTCCTCCCCTACTCTTTCTCCTTCTCTTCTTCCTTCCCCTCCTCTTTCCTTCCCCTTCTTTCCCTCCCCTTTCCACTTCTTTTTCCCTTTCCCCTTTCCTGTCCATTCCTTCTCTTTCTGTTCTACTGAAAGCAATGGTTGAGAGAGAAGACTATACTCTGTCTTCCTCTTGAATATTTTTGTTTCCTTTGTTTTCAAGGCAGTGTCACCTGTAGCTGCCTAGTCAGGCATCTCAGGCCTGACTTTTCGTTGTTTCAGGACTAGGTTTTATCTCCTGTCTTTGTGCAATAAGCACTTGGCCACCATGACAGGGCAGACAATTCCAGGGTACATTGGCAGATCCTCCTGTACTTTAAGCACTGTCTGGATTTTCACTGTCATTTTGGCTGCTGAGCAATTCACCCCCTATCCCCCCCCACCTCCTGCCCCAACCATGAAACAGAAGAAAATCATTTCTATTTTACTTAGCATTTCAATGTATACAATACGAGAAAGAGTGCCCATGGCCATCTAAAGAGGAGCTTGGCAAAGATGGAAAACTCTAGAATGACTTAGTTTTGAAAGGATACTGGCATAAATATCTATCCATCTGGAAGAAAACAGGGTTGTATCAAGTGTCACATCATATACAAAAATAAATTACAGCTTGATCAAATATCTAATTGTGACATACAGAACAATTTTAAATGTCAGAGGCAAATTTAGAAGAAAAGAATGTATGACTTTATAGTATGGAAACTGTTCCTAAATAAGACAGGAAACTTAGATCTATAAAAGGAAAAGACAAATATAATTGAGTACATGAAAACTAAAATAAAGTGAATGAGAAAAGAACATAAATAACACTAAAAGATAAATTAAATATCGGGTAGAACTATTTGTAGTATATATGACTGAGAAAAAAAGTGACATAGACTTATTTAGAAAATGTGTGTGTGTGTGTGTGCACGCCTGTGTGCTCTGTGTGAGCTACTAAAGAAAGGAAGAGAGAAGGATTCTAAAGGGAAAACCCAGGAAAGAGCAAGCAAGGATGTGACTAGAAAATTTACAATAGAGGCCGAGAAGTTCCAAAGCAATCAAGTACAGAGCTAGTGCTCAACCTCACTAATAGCTAAAGAGATGCTCATGAATATGGCCATATACAATTTTCTACCCATGAAATTAGTCAAGATGTTTTCAACTAAGAGTCATCAGAAAATTAGATAATAACACCATAAGTAATAAAAAGAGGTTCATTGAACATGATAATAAGAAATTGGGATGTAATAGAGTCTGTGGTTTCTTTTTTTTTTAAACTTTAAACATTTTTTAGTAGATATTTTCTTTATTTACATTTCAAATACTATCCCAAAAGCCCCCTATACCCTCCTCCCCTTCCTTCCCCCCCCGCCCTGCTCCCTAACCCACCCACTCCTGCTTCACTCCTGCTTCCTGGCCCTGGCATTCCCCTGTACTGGGGCATATAATCTTTGTAAGACCAAGGGCCTCTCCTCCCAATGATGGCTGACTAGGCCATCTTCTGATACATATGCAGCTAGAGACAGGAGCTCTGGGGATACTGGTTAGTTCATATTGTTGTTCCTCCTATATGGTTGCAGATCTCTTCATCTCCTTGGGTACTTTCTCTAGCTCCTCCATTGGAGGCCTTGTGTTTCATCCAATAGACTGTGAGCAATGGACTGTGAGCATCAACTTCTGTATTTGTCAGACACTGGCATAGACTCACAAGAGACAGCTATATCAGGGTCCTGTCAGCAAAATCTTGCTGACATATGTAATAGTGTCTGCGTTTGATGGCTGATTATGGGATGGATCTCCAGGTGGGGCAGTCTCTGGATGGTACTTCTTTCCATCTCAGCTCCAAACTTTGTCTCTGTAACTCCTTCCACGGGTATTTTGTTCCCCATTCTAAGGAGGAACAAAGTGTGCACACTTTGGTCTTTCTTCTCCTTGAGTTTCATGTGTTTTGCAAATTGTATCTTGGGTATTCTAAGTTTCTGGGCTAATATCTACTTATCAGTGAGCACATATCACGTGAGTCCTTTTGTGGTTTCTTTAGTATATGTGCTGCCGAAGCGAGCACCCTTTTGTGGTTTCTTAAGTAAGGGAACTGAATGATGCCGCTGTCCTGTGAGCACCTTGACCAGTGAGGACATTCTTACTAAACTTGCTGTCTTCTGGCTCATGTGGATCTCCCGTTGTTAATGAAGCAAATGCATTTTTGTTATTAGGGTGTTCAAGTTTCAAGAGCGATAAATGTCAGGAAGCATAGTTTGCCAAATTAGGCAATCTAATAGAAGCTGACAATATGCAAATGAAATATCAAGTTTCTTTCTTTGATGTAAGTTTAAACCAATCATATAATCTTATCCCCTTCTTACCCTATGTTAAGACCTTTAGTTTAGTCCTACATAGAGCAGAAGAAAGAAATGCTACCATTCCTGACAGACTGTAAGCAGGGGCTGGCTATCTTGCAGACTTCAGGATCTTGTTAGTATGCTGGAGTGATACAGGACCCTCCAGATATAAAAAAAATTTCTTATGCTTCAGAAAACTTCAACCATGCCAACTGCCTCCTGGCAGGAAGTGTACATGTGCTCAGGATGAAGGCACTTCAACATCAGGCCTGCAGGCGACAGAGAAGCACACGATCAGTGCGTAGTGCAGAATAACTAACACAGGGGAGTATAAGAAAGCAAAAGGAAGAACCAGGCTCTTGAGAGATGGCTCAGCAATTAAGAGATATATTCTTATAGGGAACTGGGGTTCAGTTCTTAGCATCCTTATGGTGGCTCATAACTGTCTAATAACTCCAATTCTGTGTGATCTTAGTCCCTCTTCTGGCCCTCATGGGTACCAGGTATGCAGGTGGACAATATATTCGTGCAGGCAAGGACTCATATCCATTAAAAGTTAAATAAGTCTTAAAAGCATAGAAACCAGTATAGAAGAATGCATGTACAGGGAACTCACAGGATGGCTATAGACTCAGTGCTCTCCTTACTTTAAGGAAACAAAGAGAAAATTTGGAAATATGTATAGAGAATGAAAAACCATAAAATTGTGATCTAGAAGATGTGAATAGTAGCAGAAGGAAACATTAATAAAATATACAATTGAAATTAAAAGCTCAAGAAATAGGCTTAACAACTGAAGAGCTAGAAATCTAAGATTCAGGCTAAATGAAATTGATTCCTGTGTACTGTATAGACAATAAATGATGGAAAAAGTTAAGAGAGGTGACAAAGTGACAAAAAGACAAGTATAGAAAAGATTATCACCAGGTAGGCCTTACATAATGATACAAAAGAGCAGAGAGAAAACAAAACAAAACAAAGGAAAACAAAGCAAAGACAAATATCTTTGAGAAGAAGATCTGTCTACACAACTAATAGTTCAACACGGAGGAAGGACATGAGTCCACAAATCTCAGAAATTCAAAAAATATCACCAGGACAAGTGAGAAGAAAGCCCTGACATATTGTATAACTAACTGTTGGATACCAACACAAAGGGGAATGCTTACATTTGTCAGAGGAAAAAAAAAAACCATAAACTAAACTCAGAAGAGACATAGGGAAGATGGACATTGTCCTCTCAATAGTGAAGAGCAAGACTTGCTTATGGAAACATTAAAAATTATTCTTATAGAGAAGATATAACATATCCATTAAATGAAGATAATTGACTTTTGTTAAGTAAATTAGCATATTTAGCAGAGACAGAATAAACATCGATGCAGAAGGGTTGCTAGAGTTTAAAAATGGTTCCAACACCGTAGCTCTGTGGGCTCGCACTACACACACACACACACACACACACACACACACACACACACGAAGAAAAAGAATCAAATTGTGTACAATCCAGAGCATAGTCTCTTTTTCTTGTGTGTATAAGTGCATTACCAAGCATAAGGAAATATAAGACATGTCTCCAATCTCAGAGGGAGATTTTAACAAATAAAGCACAATATAATCAATCAATTAATATTATTTAACTTAATTAATAGATCATGGCAATAGGCAGATATTTTCTATAAAATTACAGTTTACCAATGAGCACAGTCCTGTGGCATTGAAGAACTTGAGTCAGTGATTTAAAAACACTCCTTTAGAGAAAGTTTCACTGCCCTAGAGGATCCACCAGAAAACCCTGCCAAGCTTCCAAGGACAGGTAGTTCCAACCCAGACTCTTCAAAGCACAGACACAGAGGAAGTAGAGCAAGTAGCCCATAACTCATTTTATGTTTGTTTCAAGAGACTAATCTGAAAGGATTAGTGCTGTGATGTGGGGCCCTTGAGGAAGTAATTATGTCAGGAGGGTGGAGTCTTCAGGAGTGGGGTCAGTGTCCTTATAAAGGATGTCTGAGGCAGTTCCTTTGAAACATATGAAATATTTGAAAACAGAGGAAGGTGTCGGCATGAGCCAGAACACAGGTTTTCAGCAAACACAAGATCTGATGGCAATTTGGCTCTGGACTTCCTAGCCTCCAGAACTAAGTATGAGGCAAAATTTATGCTGCGTATGAACCACACATAATTCCTCAAATCAACAGGTTAGCATAATATATTTCTCTTTCTTTCTTTCTTTCTTTCTTTCTTTCTTTCTTTCTTTCTTTCTTTCTTTCTTTCTTTCTTTCTTTCCTTCCTTCCTTCCTTCCTTCCTTCCTTCCTTCCTTCCTTCCTTCCTTCCTTCCTTCTTATTTATTTATTTATTTATTTATTTATTTATTTATTTATTTAATGTATGAGTGCTCTATCTGCACACCTGCATGCCAGAAGAGGGCATCAGATCTCATTACAGATGGTTTCAAGCCACCATGTGGTTTCTGGGAATTGAATTCACAGGATTTCTGAAAGAGCAGCCAGTGCTCTTAATCACTGAGCCATCTCTTCATCCCCTATATTTCTTATTTTAATATATCGAATTGTTCAGGTTAGTACAATTTCATACCTTACTTTTTTCCTTAATATCTAAGAAAATCTTTTCCTATGGGAACAAATATACTTAGTTTTAGACCCCCCCTCCCCCATAGCTAGCCTGCATTTCAGTTTCTAACAAATGTTTTCTGGTGACTCTTAGTACTGATATCGAGGACACCTAGAGAAATAGTTGTGCTATCAAGGCATGTCAAAAGCCCTCTACAGTCTGTGAAAACTCAAGCAGCACACAGTGAGGCCGCTTGGGCTAGAGGAGTCGGTTATTAGGGTTCATTGTGAGAGGAACTGCTTACACTAATTACCGCTCTTCATATGGAAATAGACTATTCACCACCACCAACCTTCAAGCTACACAATCTTTATTTCTAATCTGCTACCAAAATATAGTGCCGCATAAAGGCAATGGACCTGTGATGTCTCATTTCCCCCTTCTACCTTACAGCGTACTACTTTAAAACAACTACCTTATTTTTCACTAATTTAAGTAGTCATTTTAAATTAAAAAAAGAACTAGGTACAACATTAAAAGGGGTGTGCTTCGATAACTTTTGACCAAAGCTTATTCCCTGTTCTGTTCTTAATTGTGTAAAGAAAAAAATAAAAGAAGATACACTTACTTGTATCAGTCCTGTGAGGTGTGTGACGCCCACTCAGAAGGGACATGTCTAAATGAGACTTTTCCTGAAATGAAAGGCTTTTATCTGAAGAAAGAGAAACTGTCCAAAGGGTCAATTTTATTAAATATCAATTATTTGAAAATATACTCTGATTTGTGGAAAATGAAGATGTTCCTAGAGAATGTGTTACATCTATCCTTGCCTTCTGACTTTGGCTTTCTGTGTGAGACACAAATTCATTGCTTATAATCAGAATGAGGGAACGTGTGCATGAGAAACCACTCCTGGCCCCTTATGGGATTGCCCCACCATCTCAGGAGCAAATCCCTTCACAGCTCTCCTGAAGGGCGCTGTGCACACCTGACAGCTGCGCCAGGCAGGATCCCCCCACCTCACCCCAGAAAATGAAAGGTGCTATCTTTTAATTTTTTCCCTAAGTTCAATTAACTCTAACATTCCAAGAATTCAATCTTGTGTTTTGGAGATTGAATAGAAGAAACATTTCTAGCTTCCAGAAACAAAGTACACTGATTTATATGAGAAACGTTTCTTCAGAAGGATGAAACGGGAGATTGAACATAAAATTTATAACCAATTTTCAATTGAGTTTTCTATACTATGCAAGGCTCTATGCATGTAAATACCTTTATGCCTCACTCAAATCTGTTTTGGTAACACTGATGAGACCTTGAACGAGGTCAAAATGTGCTTCTTAGTCTTTTCCACGCAAGCAAGCAAGCAAGCAAGTTGCTTTGTGGAATACATTAGAGCTTACTCCAGTGAAGACTTTGGGACAAAGACATGTAGCTTTTCCTTCGTCATCAATTTGTTAGGAACCTTTGCCTGAGCAAGGCAGTCTGCTGTGAGCTAGGGAGACTTTCATCTTTCTAACAGAAAGGACTCTTTTTGGTGGAATATAGCCTAGACTATTTTCAAGAATTGGCATCTAATGTCCTTATAGACACCCACTGCTGACATAGATCTTGATTGCAGAAATGAAAGATGATTGCCCTTTGCTGGCCTGAAGTGAAGGAAAATAAATTTTGAAACCTATTTGGGTTTTCTTCCAATATTTTATGTTTTTAATGATCAAAAGATTTTGTATCCTTATGTGCATATCTGTGTGATTGTATATCATATGTAAGTCGGTACCCGTTGAGATCAGAAGAGGGCATTGGAACCCCGGGATCTGGAGTCATAGGTGGTGTGAGCTGTGGCCATTTCCCATCATGACTGCTGGCTCTCTGGAATAGCAAGAAGCACTTTCAGTAAGCATTTCTTTCTCCATCTTCCAACAGTCTATGAATCTCACCTCTCCTTGAGTGAAGGTTCTATCTATCTATCTATCTATCTATCTATCTATCTATCTATCTATCTATCTATCATCTATTTATTTATAAATACTCTTAGGTCAATAATTATAATCTTTCAGCCCAATGCTCTTATTTCCTTAAAGCATAAAAGCATTGGGGAAGAGTTTGCAGCCTTTTGGCATTCTGTACATACCCCCACCCACCCCAAACCAGATGTGCCACGTAAAGCTGTCCAGGAAATATTTTTTAATGTGTGATGTCACCTGCCTACAAAAAAATTCATGAAATTTGGCTAGATTATAATAGTGTATATAAGAAGAGCTTTTCTTTCTTTTTCTTTTTTTTTAATTTATTTTTTTATTAGGTATTTTCCTCGTTTACATTTTCAATGCTATCCCAAAAGTCCCCCATACCCACCCCCCAATCCCCTACCCACCCACTCTCCCTTTTTGGCCCTGGGGTTCCCCTGTACTGGGGCATATAAAGTTTGCAAGTCCAATGGGCCTCTCTTTGCAGTGATGGCCGACTAGGCCATCTTTTGATACATATGCAGCTAGAGACAAGAGCTCCGGGGTAGTGGTTAGTTCATATTGTTGTTCCACCTATAGGGTTGCAGTTCCCTTTAGCTCCTTGGGTAATTTCTCTAGCTCCTCCATTGGGGGCCGTGTGATCCATCCAATAGCTGACTGTGATCATCCACTTCTGTGTTTGCTAGGCCCCGGCATAGTCTCACAAGAGACTATATCTGGGTCCTTTCAGCAAAATCTTGCTAGTGTATGCAATGGTGTCAGCGTTTGGAAGCTGATTATGGGATGGATCCCTGCATATGGCAATCACTAGATGGTCCATCATTTCGCCACAGCTCCCAAAAGAAGAGCTTTTCAAGACAGAGCACCAGAGCAGTGAAACTTGCTTTCATCCAGGCATTTCTCTATATTGCCTCATTGTACATCTTCATTTTAGTCACAGTAATACCATTTCAAGGTAGGAGAGAAATGAGTTTGCAATGAATTGAATGTAGACTTAGACTAAGATTTTCAAGGCAAGAGCAATGTGGATTTATTTTTTTTTTGAAATACTTAAGCAAATGCCTTTAACCACACTCACTTAACCATAATTCTACTTAGTCCTAATCAATTTCCTATAGCATCCCACCAAGCAATCTCAATACATACCAAGGGAATTGGTAATCTGGGGCCATATACATCTAATGAATACAAATAACTTTTTGTCCCTCTGATAAAAGACACAAGGTCAGCGGGGGTTGAGAAACCATGAGAACCATGCCCATGTTGTCTCCTCTATTTCTTTGCAACTTGTTGAGTTTGCTTCCCAAAGCAAGAAATGGGAAGTGGTGGGTGGGAGCTGACCTTGAGCAGCAGTTCAGGGAGAGGATGACAGAGCTGATCTCTCTCTGCTACAGGTCCTGGTGACTTTCACCACCAGCTCAACCTGGCATTGAAAGATGCAAATTCACAAGTGAAATTCCTTCCTTCCTTCCTTCCTTCCTTCCTTCCTTCCTTCCTTCCTTCCTTCCTTCCTTCCTTCCTTCCTTCCTTCCTTTCTCCCTTCCTTCCTTCCTTCCTTCTTCCCTCCCTCCTTATCTGCTTACTTCCCTCATTCCTTTTCTCCCTTCCTCCCTTCTTCGCAACCTTTCTTCCTCCCTTCTTCTCTGCTTGCTCTTCCTTTACCCCTCCTCTATCTTGTTAATCCCTCTAGCCCTCCGTACCTATGAATTCTGCTTCCACAGATTCAGTCAACTGCATACTGAAAATATCTAGGGGGAAAATATGTTTAACCACATCTCTACAGACTTTTTCTTTCATATTATCCTTTACACAATGTGACCATGACATAGCATTTACATTGTATTAGTTTTTAGAAGTAATCTAGAGACAAATTGAAGCGCGTGGAGGAGTGAGTGGTGTGTGGGTTATGTAAAAGTCCTATTGCATTTTATATAAGGGATTTGAGTGTGAATTTTAAATGACTCCCCATAAATACCACAAGAATCTTGTATTTGTCTTCCCAGTTCAAGGTATTTCAGAGCCCTGGAGAGATGCTGAGAGCTAGTTTTTCACACACCTGGGCTAGTACTTTTGCATTCCCATTCTCTTTCATCTGATTGGCTTAGGAAGTAAGTGCTTTGACTTAGTGATGCAGCGTTCCCCAGATGTCACTTGTGCCCTCATAGTCAATGCACTCCGCCCCCCAGGCACCAAAGTATCATCTTCACTAGCAACTGTCAAATAATAACTTCTCCTGTGAACTCATTATTGTTCCAAAAGTAGTGTTTGTATCAAAGCTATCTTCTACCATGGTCTTCTATCGAAACTCATTGGCTGTAGGTATACACTTGCTTTTTTTCCCCCTTTCGCATTAGGATTACAGGGAACATTTAGTTTAAGGCAAGGGCTTACAAACATTTGCTTTTAGAATTGCTCAGTGTTTAAGGAATCCTTTCTGATTGGTGTTGCTAGCCTGTTTCTAGCTGAGTAATCTTTTTTTTTTTTTTTTTTTTTTTTTTTTTGTCCCTTACTAACTCGTATCTGTAGATCTGTTCACAAAGGGAGAAACATTGGCCATCCACAGTAAACATCTCTGAGAGCAGTTGCTGGCGCCTTGGCAGGTGACTGATCTCACGTTTGCTGACCTTTTGTCTCTATTAGTTGCCATAGTGATGAGCTGAGCTCTGCTTAATAGAGCTTTACCCAAATGGAGACAATCAATAGCTTTTAAAGGCTAGTGTTTATGTTGGTGGCTCCTAACAGTAGATATCAAAATTAAATGTAGCTATATGAATGGCTTTAATGCAGAGCTGAAGGTAAAAGATGTTATCACATGGAAATGGGTATTTTAAAAAAAGTTAATTCAGAAGATGAATTCACCCAGTGGTTTTTTTTTTTTTTTGAACACCTACGATCCTCTGTGAGGATACAGAAAAATAGAATGATCGTTGTAGAATAGGCAGGTATGTTCTTTTACAATAGCAAGCTTCAAACGTCACAAGGACTTGGTTAAGGGTTTCTGAAACCTAGTTGTCAGAGAACACTTTTTAGCACCCCTTGGATAATATTCCAGGCTAAGCTCTTTCCATTCTTCTGCACAGCTGCTAATGATCCCAGAGGAGTCCTGAGACACACAGATATGTGGTAGGCAGTTCACTTGTACTGTGGAAGCACAAGAGAATGGACTGAGCCCCAGAGCCCTTTGCCTGCTGACAGCTGAAAGGCAGCTGGTGGGTCTGTGGTGACACACCTAAGAGCACACCAGGGAGGAAGTTGATGTCTTTTCTGTCAAACCTAATTGTTCTCAAAGGTTTCGAGTATACTTTTGCCATATCCTGAGTGAAATGCAAGTATCAGTAGTGCATGTATTGTCCACTTTTGACAGCACAAGGGTAGCATGATTCACAAAGTTCATTGTCTGTTATTTATTTGAACTCTCTATACAGGCGCTATGCCCTCGGTGAGCTGTCCCTAAGCCTTTCCTAGCCAGGCTGAAGTGAGCCTTGGATGTGGAGGGAGGGTGTGGTTATCCCCAGGTTCAGGATGCCAAGGAAGTAACCCACAACTGAGCAGGACTCACCTTTCTCCAGGAGTTTGAGATGTTTGAGAACTCAAATCTCCTAAATTCTGTTGTAACAGTTTGACAAACACATCCTGCGATGGAGAGATGGCTCCATCAGTGGTTAAGAGTGTGTAAAATTTTTTGCAAAGGACCTGCATTCGGTTCACAACTGTCTGTACCTCCAGTTCCAGGAGTTCCCACATCCTTTTCTGGCCTCCACAGGCACCTGCTTGCATATGGTACAAATACAGACAAACAGACATACGTATAAATAAACATAAATAAAAGTTTAAAACAAAACCAAAACAGTAGAATTCAGAAGCGCTGGGGGTAAGACATGACTATCAAATTAGATTGGCGCAGAGGCAATCTTCAGTGAACCAAAAGGAGGCAAGCAACACACCAACTTAAAGGGAGAGATTAACTTAAATAGAGAGAGTATCTGTCATCATGCACCTTTCATGCATCACTGCTTTTGTAAATTTGTAAAAGAAAAATCAGAAGTGCAGGATTAATGTTCCATTAAGAGGATGGCCACAAATGTAATTATATCTTTTTTCCTTGTGTGTGTATGTGTGTGTTTATGAAGCCAAAGGTTGGTATTGTGTGTCCTCTGTGATTGATCTCTGCCTTATGCATTGAGGTAGCATGTCTCTCGGAATTCAGACCTTGGCAATTTGGCTAGTCTAGTTAGGCAGCCTGCTCAGAAGATCCCATCTCTGTCTCTTGATACTAGGATTACAGACAGGCTTCCATGCCCTCTTGAACTCCAGTCCTTACACTTGTGAAGTGAGTGTTTGTCCCACTGAACCAGTGGTTCTCAACCTTCCTAATGCTGAAATCTTTTAATACAGTTGTGATGAACCCCAACCATAAAATTATTCTGTTGCTACTTCATAACTGTAATTTTGCTCCAGTGGAGAATCATAACATAAATATCTGTGCTTTTAGATGGTCTTAATTGACCCCTGTGAAAGGGTCATTTGACCCCTGAAAGGGTTGTGACCCACAAGTTGAGAACCATTGCACTATACCATCTCCCCTTCTCCTAACTGTGTCTTAGTATTATTTGATTTCAGTGACCACATCAATATTTCAGAAGGAGAGATTTCTTATTTATCAGGAATAAAATGTTTCAGTGACCCAACAGTTAAGAGCTATTTACTGGTGACCCGCTGTAAGTAGGGCACTGTTGTAAGCACTGGGGACTCAGCTAGGAATATCACAGGCAGTTTCCTCCTGTTACAAAGCTCATGGTCCTCAGAGAAAGTCAGATAATAGATGAACAGGCAAAATGTCAACTAACGGGCAAATGGTGATCTTAGCCAGGAATTGAAGCATCGCGGGTTTCCAGGAAGTGAGAAGAAACTAGGATGGAATTCTTTTAAAATCTCTACAAGTTTTATTTGTTTATTTTTATTTTGAGAAGTTTAAATTATGTAGTTGAAGGTGGCGTTGAGTTTTCAATCCGACTGTGCCTGGGATTATAAGTATGTTGCTCCCTCTTCCGGTCAGAAAAGCACCAGGATAGCTAGGGGGCAGGGTCGGCTGACACTCGCCAGCTACCCACAACACCCGCCACAGGATCTTAAGACTTCTGGTGAGTGGAACACAGCTTCTGCTCCAATCCAATTGCTCGCAGGACCTGAGACTGCATTAGTTAGGGAAGCAGAAACCGGCCTGAGTAGGGCCACAGGCCTCATCCGGCCGGACCAGCACCAGGGTAGCTAGGGCGCAGGGTCAGCTGACACCCGCCAGCTACCCACAACACCCGCCACAGGATCTTAAGACTTCTGGTGAGTGGAACACAGCTTCTGCTCCAGTCCAATCACGCGGGACCTGAGACTGCTTTGGTTGGGGAGGCAGAAATCCGGCCTATGTAGGGCCACAAGCCTCTTCCGGTCAGAAAAGCACCGGGGTAGCTAGGGCGCAGGGTGGGCTGACACTCGCCAGCTACCCACAACACCCGCCACAGGATCTTAAGACTTCTGGTGAATGGAACACAGCTTCTGCTCCAATCCAATTGCGCGCGGGACCTGAGACTGTATTAGTTAGGGAAGCAGAAAACCGGCCTGAGTAGGACCACAGGCCTCTTCCGGCTGGACCAACACCGGGGTACCGCCAGCTACCCACGACCCCCGCCACAGGATTTTGAGACTGCTGGTGAGTGGAAAACAGCTTCTGCTCCAATCTTTAAACAGTGACAACGACAACAACCCCAGAGATTACCAGATGGCGAAAGGTAAACGTAATAATCATACTAACAGAAACCAAGACCACTCACCATCATCAGAACCCAGCACTCCCACTTCACCCAGTCCAGGGCACCCCAACACACCGGAAAAGCTAGACACGGATCTAAAAGCATATCTCCTGATGATGGTAGAGGACTTCAAGAAGGACTTTAATAACACACTTAAAGAAATACAAAGGAACACTGGTAAACAGGTAGAAGACAGTAAAGAGGAAGCACAAAAATCCCTTAAAGAATTGCAGGAGAACACTGCTAAAGAGTTACAAATCCTTAACGAAAAACAGGATAACCTAATCAAACAGGTAGAAGTCCTTAATGAAAAACAGGAAAACACATTCAAACAGATGATGGAAATGAACAAAACCATACTAGACCTAAAAAGGGAAGTAGACACAATAAAGAAAACCCAAAATGAGGCAACACTGGAGATAGAAACCCTAGGAAAGAAATCTGGAACCATAGATACGAGCATCAGCAACAGAATACAAGAGATGGAAGAGAGAATCTCAGGTGCAGAAGATTCCATAGAGAACATCGGCACAACAATCAAGGAAAATGTAAAATGCAAAAAGATCCTAACTCAAAACATCCAAGAAATACAGGACACAATGAGCAGACCAAACCTACGGATAATAGGAGTGGATGAGAATGAAGATTTTCAACTCAAAGGATCAGCAAACATCTTCAACAAAATTATAGAAGAAAACTTCCCAAATCTAAAGAAAGAGATGCCCCTGAACATACAAGAAGCCTACAGAACTCCAAATAGACTGGACCAGAAAAGAAATACCTCCCGACACATAATAATCAGAACAACAAATGCTCTAAATAAAGATAGAATACTAAAAGCAGTAAGAGAAAAAGGCCAAGTAACATATAAAGGCAAGCCTATCAGAATTACACCAGATTTTTCACCAGAGACTACGAAAGCCAGAAGATCCTGGACGGATGTTATACAGACACTAAAAGAACACAAATTCCAGCCCAGGCTACTATACCCAGCCAAACTCTCAATTAACATAGATGGAGAAACCAAAGTATTCCAGGACAAAACCAAATTCACACATTATCTCTCCACGAATCCAGCCCTTCAAAGGATAATAACAGAAAAAAACCAATACAAGGACAGGAACCACGCCCTAGAAACAACAAGAAGGTAATCCCTCAACAAACCTAAAAGAAGACAGCCACAAGAACAGAATGCCAACTTTAACAACAAAAATAACAGGAAACAACAATTATTTTTCCTTAATATCTCTTAATATCAATGGACTCAACTCCCCGATAAAAAGACATAGACTAACAAACTGGCTACACAAACAAGACCCAACATTTTGCTGCTTACAGGAAACTCATCTCAGAGAAAAAGATAGACACTACCTCAGAATGAAAGGCTGGAAAACAATTTTCCAAGCAAATGGTATGAAGAAACAAGCTGGAGTAGCCATCCTAATATCTGATAAGATTGACTTCCAACCCAAAGTCATTAAAAAAGACAGGGAGGGACACTTCATACTCATCAAAGGTAAAATCCTCCAAGAGGAACTATCAATCCTGAATATCTATGCTCCAAATACAAAGGCAGCCACATTCATTAAAGAAACTTTAGTAAATCTCAAAGCACACATTGCACCTCATACAATAATAGTGGGAGACTTCAACACACCACTTTCACCAATGGACAGATCATGGAAACAGAAACTAAACAGGGACACAGAGAAACTAAGAGAAATTATGAATCAAATGGATCTGGCAGATATCTACAGAACATTCTATCCTAAAACAAAAGGATATACCTTCTTCTCAGCACCTCATGGTACCTTCTCCAAAATTGACCACATAATTGGTCACAAAACAGGCCTCAACAGATACAAAAATATTGAAATTGTCCCATGCATCCTATCAGATCACCATGGACTAAAGCTGATCTTCAATAACAAAATAAATAATAGAAAGCCAACCTTCACGTGGAAACTGAACAACACTCTTCTCAATGATACCTTGGTCAAGGAAGGAATAAAGAAAGAAATTAAGGACTTTTTAGAGTTCAATGAAAATGAAGCCACAACATACCCAAATTTATGGGACGCAATGAAAGCATTTCTAAGAGGAAAACTCATAGCTCTGAGTGCCTCCAAAAGGAAACTAGAGAGAGCACACATTAGCAGCTTGACAACATACCTAAAAGCACTAGAACAAAAGGAAGCAAATTCACCCAAGAGGAGTAGACGGCAGGAAATAATCAAACTCAGGGGTGAAATCAACCAAGTGGAAACAAGAAGAACTATTCAAAGAATCACCCAATCAAGGAGCTGGTTCTTTGAGAAAATCAACAAGATAGATAAACCCTTAGCCAGACTCACTAGAGGGCACAGGGAAAGCATCCTAATTAACAAAATCAGAAATGAAAAAGGAGACATAGAGCCGGGCGTGGTGGCGCACGCCTTTAATCCCAGCACTCGGGAGGCAGAGGCAGGCGGATTTCTGAGTTCGAGGCCAGCCTGGTCTACAATGTGAGTTCCAGGACAGCCAAGGCTACACAGAGAAACCCTGCCTCGAAAAACCAAAAAAAAAAAAAAAAAAAAAGAAAGAAAAAGGAGACATAACAACAGATCCTGAAGACATCCAAATCACCATCAGATCCTTCTACAAAAGGCTATACTCAACAAAACTGGAGAACCTGGATGAAATGGAGAAGTTCCTAGACAGATACCAGGTACCAAAGTTGAATCAAGATCAGGTTAATGATCTAAACAGCCCTATATCCCCCAAAGAAATAGAAGCAGTCATTAATAGTCTCCCAACTAAAAAAAGCCCAGGACCAGATGGGTTTAGTGCAGAGTTCTATCAGACCTTCAAAGAAGATCTAATCCCAGTTCTTCACAAATTATTCCACAAAATAGAAACAGAAGGTACTCTACCCAACTCATTCTATGAAGCCACAATTACTCTGATACCTAAACCACAAAAAGACCCAACAAAGATAGAAAACTTCAGACCAATATCCATTATGAATATTGATGCAAAAATCCTCAATAAAGTCCTTGCTAACCGAATCCAAGAACACATCAAAGCAATCATCCATCCTGACCAAGTAGGTTTCATCCCAGGGATGCAGGGATGGTTCAATATACGGAAATCCATCAACGTAATCCAGTATATAAACAAACTCAAAGACAAAAACCACATGGTCATCTCGTTAGATGCGGAAAAAGCATTTGACAAGATCCAACACCCATTCATGATAAAAGTCTTGGAAAGATCAGGAATTCAAGGCCCATACCTAAACATGATAAAAGCAATCTTCAGCAAACCAGTGGCCAACATCAAAGTAAATGGTGAGAAGCTTGAAGCAATCCCTCTAAAATCAGGGACTAGACAAGGCTGTCCACTTTCTCCATACCTATTCAACATTGTACTTGAAGTCCTAGCCAGAGTAATTCGACAACAAAAGGAGATCAAAGGGATACAAATTGGAAAAGATGAAGTCAAAATATCACTTTTTGCAGATGATATGATAGTATATATAAGTGACCCTAAAAATTCCACCAGAGAACTCCTAAGCCTGATAAACAGCTTTGGTGAAGTAGCTGGATATAAAATTAACTCAAACAAGTCAGTGGCCTTTCTCTACACAAAGAATAAACAGGCTGAGAAAGAAATTAGGGAAACAACACCCTTCTCAATAGTCACAAATAATATAAAATATCTTGGCGTGACTCTAACTAAGGAAGTGAAAGATCTGTATAATAAAAACTTCAAGTCTCTGAAGAAAGAAATTATAGGAGATCTCAGAAGATGGAAAGATCTCCCATGCTCATGGATTGGCAGGATCAACATTGTAAAAATGACTATCTTGCCAAAAACAATCTACAGATTCAATGCAATCCCCATCAAAATTCCAAATCAATTCTTCAACGAATTAGAAAGTGCAATCTGCAAATTCATCTGGAATAACAAAAAACCTAGGATAGCAAAAACTCTTCTCAAGGATAAAAGAACCTCTGGTGGAATCACCATGCCAGACCTAAAGCTCTACTACAGAACAATTGTGATAAAAACTGCATGGTACTGGTATAGTGACAGACAAATAGACCAATGGAATAGAATTGAAGACCCAGAAATGAACCCACACACCTACGGTCACTTGATCTTCGACAAGGGAGCTAAAAACATCCAGTGGAAGAAAGACAGCATTTTCAACAAATGGTGCTGGCACAACTGGTTGTTAACATGTAGAAGAATGCGAATCGATCCATTCCTATCTCCTTGTACTAAGGTCAAGTCTAAGTGGATCAAGGAACTTCACATAAAACCAGAGACACTGAAACTTATAGAGGAGAAAGTGGGGAAAAGCCTTGAAGATATGGGCACAGGGGAAAAATTCCTGAATAGAACAGTAATGGCTTGTGCTGTAAGATCGAGAATTGACAAGTGGGACCTCATGAAGCTGCAAAGCTTCTGCAAGGCTAAAGACACCATCAATAAGACAAAAAAACCACCAACAGATTGGGAAAGGATCTTCACCTATCCTAAATCAGATAAGGGACTAATATCCAATATATATAAAGAACTCAAGAAGGTGGACTCCAGAAAGTCAAATAACCCCATTAAAAAATGGGGCTCAGAACTGAACAAAGAATTCTCACCTGAGGAATACCGAATGGCAGAGAAGCACCTGAAAAAATGTTCAAGATCCTTAATCATCAGGGAAATGCAAATCAAAAAAACCCTGAGATTCCACCTCACACCAGTCAGAATGGCTAAGATCAAAAATTCAGGTGACAGCAGATGCTGGCAAGGATGTGGAGAAAGAGGAACACTCCTCCATTGTTGGTGGGATTGCAAGCTTGTACAACCACTCTGGAAATCAGTCTGGCGGTTCCTCAGAAAATTGGACATAGTACTACCGGAGGATCCAGCAATACCTCTCCTGGGCATATATCCAGAAGATGTCCCAACCGGTAAAAAGGACACATGCTCCACTATGTTCATAGCAGCCCTATTTATAATAGCCAGAAGCTGGAAAGAACCCAGATGTCCCTCAACAGAGGAATGGATACAGAAATTATGGTACATTTACACAATGGAGTACTACTCAGCTATTAAAAAGAATGAATTTATGAAATTCCTAGCCAAATGGATGGACCTGGAGGGCATCATCTTGAGTGAAGTAACACAATCACAAAAGAACTCACACAATATGTATTCACTGATAAGTGGATATTAGCCCAAAACTTAGGATACCCAAGATATAAGATACAATTTGCTAAACGCATGAAACTCAAGAAGAATGAAGACCAAAGTGTGGACATTGTGCCCCTTCTTAGAATTGGGAACAAAACACCCAGGGAAGGAGTTACAGAGACAAAGTTCGTAGCTGTGATGAAAGGATGGACCATTTAGAGACTGCCGTATCCAGGGATCCATCCCATAATCAGCTTCTAAACGCTGACACCATTGTATACACTAGCAAGATTTTGCTGAAAGGACCCAAATATAGCTGTCTCTTGTGAGACGATGCCGGGGCCTAGCAAACACAGGAGTGGATGTTCACAGTCAGCTATTGGATGTATCACAGGGCTCCCAATGGAAAAGCTAGAGAAAGTACCCAAGGAGCTAAAGGGATCTGCAACCCTATAGTTGGAACAACATTATGAACTAACCAGTACCCCGGAGCTCTTTTCTCTAGCTGCATATGTATCGAAAGATGGCCTATTTGGCCATCACTGGAAAGAGAGGCCCATTGGACTTGCAAACTTTATATGCCCCAATATAGGGGAATGCCAGGGCCAAAAGAATGGGAATGGGTGGGTAGGGAAGTGGGGGGCGCTATGGGGGACTTTTGGGATAGCATTGGAAATGTAATTGAGGAAAATATGTAATAAAAATATTAAAAATTAAAAAAAAAGAATAATTGCAGGTATGGAAAGCGGAGGGGAGGGGAAATACAGTCAAAATACATGATATACTTTTATAAAAAATGACCGTAGGAAACTCACCAGTATATACAATGAATTTACATCAATTAAAAAAAAGAATACAAATAAATAAAGATTGGTCCAACATTGTGGGGCTACGGAACGTCTCAGTTTCATTATAATCCTAAGGGACCTCCATCACAGATGGGACCCATCAAAAAAAAAATAAGTATGTTGCTCTGGGCCCGGCTTCCTGAAAGCACTAGCTGAGACCATTACTTTCTACCAGGCTTATTGACCCAGGCTTCTGGCCGTTCTCCGTTTTCTTTCTTCCGGCTCCAGCATCTATTGACACAGTGGCCACTCAGAATAAAACTTCAAACATATCCCAAAACCTCACATCTGCCTCTGTGTGAAACGAAACTCATATTCCTTTGCTTAGCCCTCAACACATGGCACAAGGTTTCCCTTCAATTCCCCGATCCCATTTCCTCCTGCTCCCCATTTCCTGCCCTCTAGGACATGTTTTCACACTGACCAGTCAGTCCCTTATGTGTATAATACCCGTGGGTCGTGACCCCCTTAGGGGCTCAATGACCCTTTTACAGGGTGTGCCTAAGACTATCAGAAAGCACAGACACATTATGATTCATAGCAGTAGCAAAACTGTAGTTATGAAGTAGCCATGGAAATAAATGAGTCCCTTGCACTGGCTCCCCTCTCTCCCATGCAACTCTGCCTGCCATTCCTTCTTTGTCTGTGTCATTGTCTCCAGGACACTTCCTCAGAGGACCTTTCGTGGTCCACTCAATCTAAAGTGACATTTCGCTCTCATGATGTTCTGCCTGCTGATTCATCCTCGGAGCTCTCATCCCATCTTCTGTCTCTGCTACTATGCAGCGGTCTGCTTAGCTGTCTATGTTTATGAGAGCATGCATGCTCAGAGAGTAAGGCCTGGCCTCTTCACTCCTTGATTTCCAGCATCCAGACTAATAGCATCATATATTCCAAGAGCACGAGGATTATTTGTGAAACGAGTGAATGGATGGACAGGTTTTCTCTAAGGACGAGACTGTTGAATAACAAGAAGATAAAAATAAAATTATCAAATATTTTGGAGGATTTTTCAAAATTTCCCAGCCTTTGCTTCCATATCCTTACCTCTGGCTCCCAAGGCCATTGTCACAGCAGCAGCCAGCTCACATCTTGCTCTTATCTTTGCTTGCATTGTAGCCTTTGGCAATGAATTTAAATCTATATTTTAGCGGCTGTATAGTTTACTGTAGTCACCAATATTGGTGACAGTACTTGGATATCTGAAACATTTTCCAATGTTAGTACTTTTAAACCATTGTTTTCAACTTTCATATAAAGTAATTAATGGATTTTGTTGAGAAAATTTCATATGCATATGTCATTATGCCTTGTGGCACATGCCTATAATTCCAGTGCTGGTGAGATGGAAGCAGGAAGATTAATTAAGAGTTCAAGGCTATCTTTGTTTGCATAGTTTTGGGCTAACCTGTGCTACATGAGACCTTGTCTCAAAAATATAATAATCTTTGGTTTTAGAGTTACTACAAAACTCTCCAATACTCACTGTAAACAAATTCTAACAATATATAGACAGAATAAGAGTTGATTTATGGTTTCTTCCATCTTTCTTTTTAAATGGCAGCATCACCAAATGCCCCTCGACTTGGCCCCACAGAGCTGACGGTTGTTATCACCGTGCCGGTTTGCCTCCTGTCCATAGCCGCCATGCTAATGATATGGGCGTGCCAGGACCGCCAGTGCACATATAGGAAGACCAAGAGACACAACGTGGAGGAACCGCTGGCAGAGTACAGCCTTGTGAATGCAGGAAAAACACTCAAGGATCTGATCTACGATGCTACTGCCTCTGGCTCAGGCTCTGGTACGTGCATGTTTGCAGCAAGCTGACTCTTGTTTAAAAATAAGTGAACAATGGTTTTGATCAAAGTGTCCCACATGAACTCATCAACTAAAGTGCTCAGTGTGGGACAGAATAAATGAAGTCATGGATAGAAATCGCCCGAAGGATTACAGTAGAAGGTTTCTGTTTAGTTTTTCAAAAGGCCTTTAGTTTCTTCTTTATCGTTTTACTACATTCTATTTTATCTTCTGCTTTTCTTCTGTCTGTGTGTGTGTGAAGTTATAGGGGTTCTCTCTTCCCATCTGAATTTCTTGAAATCCCTAGCCCTGGCTTTGCAGAAATATGACCAAGAGTATACTCAGAAGAGCCACTTAATATGCCCTTACAACTCTCTTTGCTTTAGAAAGATCATTAGTGTCTTATTTCCAGCCAGAGACAGTGGTACCTGTCTGAAATATAAGTACTTGGGAGGCTGTAGCAAGAGGCTCCTGAGTTAGAGACCAGCCTGGGCTCCATGACAAATCCTTGCTTTGAAAAAAAAATGAAAGGAAACCAAAGCAAAGTGAACCAAACACACAGCTTCGAGGACCTCTCTCACTCGTGGGTGTGGGCAGAAGCCAGGCAGACAGTGTTAGAGAGGCAGGAGGGAAACCACACCACATCATTCACACACACATATTTAACAGGAAGCACTCTGGATGCATCAGAAAGGAACACCATTTTACTGACCTGAAGAGTCTAACGGTCCAAGCCATCACTATATCATCACGTGGGATGTTTTCAAGAGAAAACTGAGAGAAGACCAAGTCCTGTAATTACAAAGCATATGAAGTTGGAATCCAAATTATGCCATCGTATAGAAGGTTTACCTTTTTATCTTAAAAGCAATATTTCTCAGTACTCAAACTCTGCTTCTTAGACACTACGCATTGAGATCTACTCTACCCCAAGGTTTTGAGTACTGGCAACATTCAGGCATGAAGAAGTCTGATTTATGCTTAATTGCTAGAAACATATCGTCTTTTCTTTTTCTGTTTTTTTTTCCCCTTTGAGACTCTGTTTCTCTGTGTAGCCCTGGTTTTCCAGGAACTAATTCAATAGATAAGGGTGGTCTTGAGCTCAGAGATCTTCCTGTCTCCTGAGTTCTGGGATTAAAAGAAAGAGCCACCACTACCAGGCAAACACATTTCTTTTTAACATTCAAAGGTCTGAGCAATGTTCTGCTTAATTTCCACAAAACCAACTTAGGTCCTTTGACAATGTTAGGTGGTGCCCTGGTTAGTTTTTTATTGTCAGCTTGACACAGCCTAGGGCTATCTGAAAGGAGAAGCCTCGGTTGAAAAATTGCCTGGGTTAGTTTGGTCTGTGGGCCTTTCTATGATGAAATTGTCTTGATTGCTGATTGATGTAGGAAGACCCAGCCCACTATAAGTAGTACCATCCCTGGGCAGATGTTGGTCATGGTGTGAGTTTATTTTTCTACTCTCTAAGTATATTGAATCTGACCCCAAGGATTTCTTCTCCAAGTTAAGTGATACAAGTTAAGAAGCAGACGAGTAGACGTGTCATTTAAGAAAGGAGTAATGACCTCCATTGTTGGTGAGATTGCAAGCTTGTACAACCACTCTGGAAATCAGTCTGGGGGTTCCTCAGAAAATTGGACATAGTACTACTGGAGGATCCAACAATACCTCTCCTGGGCATATATCCAGAAGATGTCCAAACCGGTAAGAAGGACACATGCTCCACTATGTTCATAGCAGTCATATTTATAATAGCCAGAAGCTGGAAAGAACCCAGATGCCCCTCAACAGAGGAATGGATACAGAAAATGTGATACATTTACATAATGGAGTACTACTCAGCTATTAAAAATGAATTTATGAAATTCCTAGGCAAATGGATGGACCTGGAGAGCATCATCCTGAGTGAGGTAACCCAATCACAAAAGAACACACAAGATATTCACTCACTGATAAGTGGATATTAGCCCAGAAACTTAGAATACCCAAGATATAAGATACAATTTGCTAAACACATGAAACTCAAGAAGAACGAAGACCAAAGTGTGGACACTTTGCCCCTTCTTAGATTTGGGAACAAAACACCCATGGAAGGAGTTACAGAGACAAGGTTTGGAGCTGAGACGAAAGGATGGACCATCTAGAGACTGCCATACCCGGGGATCCATCCCATAATCAGCCTCCAAACACTGACACCATTGCATATGCCAGCAAGATTTTGCTGAAAGGACCCTGATATAGCTGTCTCTTGTGAGGTTATGCCGATGCCTGGCAAACACAGAAGTGGATGCTCACAGTCAGCTATTGGATGGAATACAGGACCTCCAATAGAGGAGCTAGGGAAAGTACCCAAGGAGCTAAAGGGGTCTGCAACCCTATAGGTGGAACAACAATATGAACTAACCAGTACCCCTGGAGCTTGTGTCTCTAGCTGCATATGTATCAGAAGATGGCCTAGTCAGTCATAATTGGGAAGAGAGGCCCCTTGGTCTTGCAAACTTTATATGCCTCAGTACGGGGGAACGCCAGGGCCAAGAAGTAGGAGTGGGTGGGTAGGGGAGTTGGGGGGGGAGGGTCTGCAGGACTTTTGGGATAGCATTTGAAATGTAAATGAAGAAAATATCTAATAAATAAATAAAAGAATGAAAGAAAGAAAGAAAGAAAGAAAGAAAGAAAGAAAGAAAGAAAGAAAGAAAGGAATAATGAGCTGTCAAGATGGCTCACTGTCTATTGGTGCTTGGTGCCAAGCCTGAAGACTCAAGTTTATTTCCAAGGAGTCACATGGTAGGAGAGAGCCGATTCTCATTGGTTGTTCTTTGAACATACACTCCTTATAGTTCCCCTCCACACAGATTACCATCAATATTTTTTTTATAGGAAATAGTCAAGAACTGAACACGAAATACAAAACTTCTATAAGTGGCACAGACCCAGAAGGAAGTAGGAAGGTTATTTTTTTTTCTTCAGCTGATGGAGACCATTTCAGAGAGCCACAACTGTTCAAATTTCACAGAACAACTGATCATGGGGTACCTAGTACCAGAACATACACCCTCAACACAACTCCTACAGCCAAGGCTCAGGGAACATCCCAGAAGTTGGAGTAGAAAGATTGTAAGAGCCAGAGAAGCAGCAAGTCTTCTGCGAGATTGTGCCTCCTGGAATCAGCAGAGAAATTTCACCTGTGAGATCTCAACTACTTGGCTGCCCAGACAAGGCCAGAACACAGACAGCACCAATAAACATGTTAATGTGGAAGGGCAAAATCTCATGAAGCCACCAAATCTCATGGGGACCCCAAGTTCAGACATACCAAATGCAGTCATCAGGTTGTATTTATATATTTGTATGTACTATACATGTAACAATAAAAATTAAAAAAAAATCATGTTGTTGAATGTTTTTTAAAAGCATGTTTCGGGCATGGATATGAATTTGTTGGCTTCTGAAATGTTCCCTTTGAGAACATTCTAAGACATTTTATGAAAGGAAGAAGAAAACATGCCCAAACCTGGATAATTTCTTTTTGTTTTTCTGTAGTGAAGATTGAACCCAGTGCCTCACACATCACATGCTGGGCAAGTGTTCTTACTCTGTGCTGCATCCCCAGGGTTGCTCACTCACTCACTCACTCACTCACTCACTCACTCACTCACTCACTCACTCACTCACGCATGCATACATGCATGCACGCATGCACACACACACACACTCACTCATTCTATCTATCTATCTATCTATCTATCTATCTATCTATCTATCATCTGTCTATCATCTATCTATCTATCTATCTATCTATCTATCTATCTATCTATCTATCTATCTACCTTTCTATCTATCTACCTGTGTGTGTGTGGCACAGGGTGGGGATAAGGTGTCCCTAACTTCAATCTGTAAATTGGTATCACCAGGCTCCGCTTATAGATAAATTTCCTTAAAGACAAATTTGAACAAGCTTTAGGCATATTGTATAGCCACAGCTGTTTGGCAGTGACCCCTAGCTAAAAGCCCACGCCTTTGATCATTATAGAACAGTTTTGCCATCAGCAATGCTTCTGCCACAATAGGTTGCCTGTGGGGAGGAGACTGGACCAACCTGCTTCTTCTCTGCCTTTCTCAATTGGTTGGTGACCTTGGATCTGAGGCAGCTTTGTCGAATATTGAAAAACCCTGATTACGAAGCTTATCCATGACCAGGTCAGGGACAAATTTCAAAGAGACGGAGAGCCTACAAAGTGAAAACAAACGATGTTTTATTGGACTCTGCTTGAGAGTGAGCTTTGTCTCCGGTGGCTTTTTAAGGAAGTGGGGAGCCTGCTTCTTTGTTTTACTGTATAGCATTCTGACAGACGGTGACACAAGCCAGACATCAGCTTTCTATAATCCCTGGTGAAAAGATTCAAATGAACTCATAGCAAGAGACAAAGTTTCTGTTCAAATGCAGCCTGGAGGTGTATAGCATTCATTTTGTGATTTGCTTTGTGAAGCAGCTCTCGTTCTCCTGCCTCACCCTGCTCACCCCACTGACCCCCTTACACGTTCTTCTTTGTCCATCAATTGGCTGTTGCATCAACCACAGTGTGAAAACTTCACTGGTTCCTTTCTTTCTTTGTCAATGATGATGCAGAGAGGGGTTAATTGTTAGTATCACGTTGTGCCAAACACATTGAGTGATAACAGGTCTGTCTCCTCTGGGGGACAAAGCAGTCTGGGCCAGCCTCTGGCAGCAGCAGACTCCCTTTAGGTCTGATTACTGTCAAGCTCCAATTTTTTCATCGATAGATGATGAGGCTGAACCAGATGGTCCCCAAAGAACTTTTGGACTGTGGGGCTTGGTGACTAATTGTTGAGGCTCATACCAGTGAATTTATAGTCTGTGCCTCTTCACCGTCGTGGGTGGTTCTACTGGAGACGAGAACATCTGTGTAGACACTGGCTCATTCTTGGAGCAGGGGACAATGCCCAGAGGAGCCACATGGCCATTGTTTTGTCCAGCCACCTGAGGACAATGACAATTACCAAGCTGATTTTCTACAATACGCTTATGCTGTCCCTATCTGCAATACAATTATAGGAATGATAAAACCTCATGGACTTTATATTGAAAATGCAGCAAGTGAGAAGAAAGAGTATTATAACTCACTCCGATTCTGTCATGTGCTTCAGTTTCTTTTCTATCCATAGTCTGAAAAGCTACAAACTCATAGAGTTAAAGTTTCCTACCCTGTTTCCAATTAAGAGTGTAGCAAAGCAGCCTCCGGTGTCATTGGAATACCTTTACTAACAGCACTATCAGTGTTCTTCTGACATGATCCATTCTAAACCTGCTGTAATATTAAGAGTGTAGCTGTTATTTATCATGCATTATGCCAGCTACAGTGCTAGCTGCTCAGTCTCCACCTTAGCTCTTATTTTGTCTCATTTCCTGGAGAACAGGGCTAAAGCTCACAGAAGATGAGTATCCTGCTTGTAGTGACTAGATGATGTATCTATGCTAGCACATCTTCACCATATTTCGCATTTCAAAGATCTCCTTTTTCTTTAGTATAAATAGCAATGTATTCTATAATTTTGCATAAATTCTCTACATTTTGCATTAATTCTATAAAATAGAATTTTAGAAGTAGAGTTATTGTTTTAAAAATACAACTGGTTCAGACATGGTGCAATGTACTCTTTGTTAGTTCTAGCACTTGAGAGTCAGAGGCAGATAGGTCTCTGGGAGCTTGAAGCCAGTTTGCTCTGCACTGTGACTTCCAGATCACCCAGGGATACATATTAACCTGTCTTAAAACAACCACAACAAAAATCGATGAGCGTTATACATATACAAAGAATGTGTTTTCTTGGCATTTATTTCTCAGAAACATATTCTTCGTGTAGCATTTCTATCTTACTGTGTCATTGAATTTGATTACTTACATGTACATTTTAATTTTGTTTTGAAAAAAATATCATGAAGAAGGTTTTCCCTTTGCAGTAGTACCAGAGCTATGCATTTCAAGTGTTAGCCGTGCATGGTTTCCTTTGAGTCAGACTGGCTTTGTGAGGAATTTAGCAGGATTTGTCACAATTCTTAGAAATCAGATATCTGCAGCGGCATGCTGTGTTTAAAAAGTTTTGTTTGTGAATAAGAGAAGAGAAATTAATAATTTAGGACTTTTTTTTTTGAGACAGGATTTCTCTGTATAGCCCTGACTGTTCTGGAACTCACTCTAGACCAGGCTGGCCTCGAACTCAGAATTCTGCCTGCCTCTGCCTCCCAAGTACTGGGATTAAACGCACGCACCACCACTGCCCGGCTTAATTTAGGACATTTTATAGGTCACGCCTTAGCATTACAGTTGGTTGTAATGATGCTTATTTCTTCAAATTTAGCATACTTGCTAAAGTGCCTAAGTGTTTGCTTTCCATGTCACAGCGACCGTCCCTGGCATTGTGACTTTTGTTGGAATGATCAGGCTGCCCTTTCTTTGACTAGGTCTGCCTCTCTTGGTTCAAAGAACAATCGCAAGGACAATTGTACTTCAAGAAATCGTAGGAAAAGGTCGGTTTGGGGAAGTGTGGCACGGAAGATGGTGTGGAGAAGATGTGGCCGTGAAAATATTCTCCTCCAGGGATGAGAGATCTTGGTTCCGTGAGGCGGAAATTTATCAGACGGTGATGCTGAGACACGAGAATATCCTCGGTTTCATTGCAGCTGACAACAAAGGTCAGGTCCGGCTCGCCAGGCCCGGCAAGCAACAGTGTTGGGTCGCTTGCCTGGGAGCATCTTCACCAGTGTTTCAGGAAAACACATACAACTCTATCTTCTTTATTAAGAAAATCCTCTTTTCTTTCCCACATATAAATGCACATAACTAAACAGTGAAGTGCGGCAGCAAATGATTGGCGTAGAGTCATGATGACAGAGCAAGGCTGATATTTGCACATTTGATAAGTTGTATTGGGCAGGAACCAGCCTTCCTCCACTGGAACCAATCCTAGGAAAATCTACTAGTCTAGTTGTCACGTCTTTAGTAGTCTAGTTGTCCTGTCTTTAGTCACTCTGGGCCACGGAAAGATCTAGAGCATTTTGGAATGTGGAGGGAGGGCATTTAGGTGTGCTGGCCAGTGGGATGTTATTGGAAGTTTGAATGGCTGGGTTTATCTGCTGGGTTTATCGGCTACAACACAGGCTATTCCTGCGGGTGTCCAGATCTTAGCCCATGTACCCCTAGACAGTGTGAGAATGAGTTAAGAGATTGTTAGTGGGGCTTGCTATCATTGTTAGTTTAACCATGCCTCAGGATTTGAAGTTTAACACTGTCAGATAATAATTATGAGTTGTTTTAGTGTCCCAGAGAAAAACAGCTCATCACCTATCTGGTATATTTAAAGCCAGTACTCTCAAAATATTGTACACATGCTGGGGTAGTGAGGGAAGGATGGGGTTGGTGGATCACCTCTGTGGCTTCCCACTTCCTACAAAGCTTTGGCTCATTTTATTGTACAAAAAGAGGAAATGCAGGCAGAAATGAGGAAACTCAATCCGGTCAGATTTCAAACTGGAACTTTAATAATTTTAATGTAATGAAGAACTTTGATGCAGCCACAGTTACATTCTCATAAAAAAGCAAAAGTGTTTAAACTAAATTATGTGTGAGTTTTACACATTTGCTATTTCATGGAAAATTTAAAAAACCTTCACTTTTGTCTAATAGAAACACGATAATATTTTATACTCATTATTATTATTGATATTAATAGTAGTAATATCAGCAATATATTATATATTATGTTATATGTTATGTATTATATATAATATGAGATTGATATATAATATATAATATATTGTAATAATATCACTGTTAATATTAAGAATGGAAATATTAATAATTTTGGCATTTCTTATTAATTAGATGGAAAAAGAGATCTTTAGCAGTTTTGCATATTTTGATTATAATTTAGTTTTCTAGTTAGGATTTGTTGAGAGAGTGAAGGAGAGCTGAGATAAGACAGAAAACCTGTTCTTCACAGGTTCTAATCTATCTATCTATCTATCTATCTATCTATCTATCTATCTATCTATCTATCATCTATCTATCTATCTACCTATCTATTATGATTATTATTTCAGTGTTTGGGTAGTTTGTCTGTATGCATGTCTGTGCCTAGTGCCCAGTGAGGCCAGAAGAGGACACTGGATCCTCTGGAATTGGAGTTACAATTTACTGTGAGCCACTATGTGGATGTTGGGAATTGAACCTGGGTCCTGTGGAAGAGCAGCCCATATTCTTAACTGCTGAGCCATCTTTCCAGTCCATCTTTCCAACTTCTTAAGGACATATACTTTAACACTATATCCCAGAGTTTTGAAAACATTTTGTTACACAGCTAAGGACCCACTTTCCAAACCCCTGCTAATGTTGAGCTGAGTTATTTCCTCGTCAGGTTACCCAGCAGTGATATTAGTGCAGCAGGAACCAGCCGCACAGCTCATCTTGATGAACTAGTTTAAAGCTAGTGCCCTAAAGAGGCCATTCTAGTTTCCTTGCATGCAACTGGATTGTCTTGGGCATATCTTGACTTGTCAGTCAGTCTGTACAGATCCCACCTGGTCTTTGATATCACTTTCACAAATTATTTATTTCGTATAACAGTCACACCTTTAACTTATAGCCCAGTGTAGGACAAAACCCTTGTTGTGAGAGACAATGCCTACGAATGGGTGTCAGCGGGGAGTCCGAGGGTGGGTCTAATGTGTGGAGGTTGTTAATGAGCTTTAGAGTTAGTGAGCTTTTGTAAGTCATGAAAATTTCTCACTGCCTGGTTGTGGAAATGAGATCTTTGGACAACCTCCTGCCCCCGAACATGTAGCATCCAAGCAAACTGCTCAGGAATCTCGGGACTGGTCAGGGTTGCCCAAACTGTCGCAGACACTGTTTAGAGAGCTACATCTAATGGTTGGAACCCTAAACTAACTTCTAGTCTACTTAAACAGTCTTTTTAAAAAAAATGACAGGTTATTTTTTGTTTAAATGGGCATGCTCTCTGTGAATATCTAGCAACATCTTGGCTCTTTATAAAACTGTTTGGAATGCATAACTTCCTAGTTTTAGAGGCAAATTTCTCAGACATTGTTAGAATGTCGGCACTCCTATGGTAGTAATTATGGTGTGCATTTCTTCGGATTTATTGCCATAATCTTTCTTAAATACTTAATAGTAATGGGCAAGGCCATACTGAGGCCAAAGTTGCCTCTCGGAAGTTTCTCCCACAGTGCCTCTTTCAGAAGGTTGCCCTGCACTGCTGTAACTGTCACCAGCAACTACTGATGAATGCATACAGGAGAAGGATCACTCATTTGTTAGAACTACCTTACACAACTTCCTGTTTCAATGGAAGCTCCCACGGTGCCCACATCTACAAGAGTTGAAAAAGTGTTCTTTTTCTTCCTCAGCATTTACAACAACAAATGATATTCTCTCGACAGATAATGGAACTTGGACACAACTCTGGCTTGTGTCAGAGTATCACGAACAGGGCTCCTTGTATGACTATTTGAACAGAAACATAGTGACTGTGGCTGGAATGGTCAAGCTGGCGCTTTCCATAGCGAGTGGTCTGGCTCACCTGCACATGGAGATCGTGGGTACTCAAGGTCTGTATCGCCTTCCAGAAAGCTGGCCTTTGTATTGACTTTATTTTCGTTAGTACCATCACTAAATGCAGAGGAACAGTGGAAGTCCTTCACAAAAGTGAGGTTCTGGTCATGATGAAAGCATCTTTCTTGTAGTCTCAGCACCACACATGATATTCCTGATGTATTTTCATCTCAGTAGCTCCATCCTTGCCAGTAGACTGCATACCTGGAATTCTTGTTTTGGTGGTCAAGGCAAATACAGTCATCTATTGCAGATGATTTAAATGCTTGCTTTTGATAATTAAAATGTAATTGGTAAAGATAATGTGATCATGCGTAGAAGCCGGGCGGGGGAAGCTGGGACAGAAGGATTGCCGGTGAGTTTGAGGTCATCCAGGACTACAGAGTGAGTTCCGTGCTAGGCTGGAACTGTCTCAAAAAAGATAGAAAAGAATATATGAATATCATACTGAAGGCCAAAAGATATGCCCTGTCTTGTTGATTCGCTGAGCCTACTGGAAAGTGACTCTCATGTCATTAGTTTAAACAGGCCACTAGGTTCATGACCCCTTTATACTCTTAAAAATTATTGAAATCCACAAGGTTTTGGTAAATGTAGGTTATATTTATTAATAATTTCCACATCAAAAACTTTTCATTGAGAAATTGAAAGAAATGTTTACTTCAAGGAACTGTAATTAGCCAATTAAATATTAATGTGAATAACAGCTTCCAAATGTTTTATAGCTTTTTAATGTAATGTAGTAAAAAGAGTGGTTTTTGTTTTACATTTTTGAAAATATATTAAATATCTAGCTCATTGTCTGAAATTTCACACATGCTCCGCTTTATACTATTTGTCTTCCTATATGGTTTTGTTTGAAGTAAGTGAAGAAATGGTGGTGTAGATGTACAGTGGTTTTAAGGACCCCCTTGGTCCGTCTGTTCTCATTTGGGAATTACTATTCTCGGGCAGTAAAAGTTTGAGTAAATGTTTCATTAGAAAACATTTGCTTATTGTAATCACTCGAAATAGTAGCTGTAAGTCATTTATTGAACAGTCTGGTTATTAATGTTCACAATGGTTACCTGGTGCTCCTCATATTGGAACTGCTTGAGCATAAAGCAAGAGTCTGCCCTCACTTGGCTTGGAGGTTGAAGAGGAGACTGCTTAGAAAGATCAGCTGGACTTGGGTGTGCAGTCAGAGACAATGTGTCTGAGGAGGTGACATTTGAACTAAGTCTTCTAAATGGTTTGCTTCAATAAGAAAAAAAATTAACACACTTTTCTTATGCTTTATAGGTAAGCCTGCTATTGCTCACCGAGATATAAAGTCAAAGAATATCTTAGTCAAAAAATGTGACACTTGTGCCATAGCTGACTTAGGGCTGGCTGTGAAACACGATTCTATCATGAACACTATAGACATACCCCAGAATCCTAAAGTGGGAACCAAGAGGTAAGATGATTTTCCTTGGTGGATTACTAAAGTTTAAATGGTTGATCAAACACCCTGAGCACTTGTCATGTGTCATGTGTGTCAAAATGTGAAAAAAAATGTTAGGCTGAAAAAAAAACCAGTCTTTCTGGAGATATAGAGACACCAGTGACCACAAAGTGGGATTGCAAAGGCAGAGGGTTGACTTTTTAGCCAGGTAAAGTAGCCAATTGGCCGTGGCAAAGAGACAATCGTCATGCCCCGGCAATGTGACACATTTTTTTGATGTCTTTCTTGGAAATATCAAAAGAAACCACCTTGGAACTCTAGCACCCTTGTGTATCATCAGTGAACTGAAATTCAGGGCTTGCTGTACAGGCTCGAGTTTTAAAGAACCCAATCAAAACCAGTGCACCGGAGTAGATAGGTTAGGGACGATATATAATAAAGTCATTTATGTGATAGTCCATGCTCTTAACACACAAAGATATTGTGTATCAATTTGTATCTTACCGATAGCGGGACTTGCCCTTAGTCTCACAGAATGAAGTGTTTTGCGGTAATATTCATTTGAATACGATTTCCACCTCCAAGGAACAGGGTATGATGTCACCAGGGGGGAGGCAGCAAGTAAAAGGAGCACGCCAGCTGTGGCTGTGACAGGCTCATCAGTCGCCACGTGTCTGCTGTGTTTCCTTGTGTGACCAGCAGGTGGCTCCTCAGCTAGTTCACTTCCCTGTCCTTTACTTGGGTTCCGGGATTCGTGGTACTTTTTCACAATTCCAGAGTTCTTGACCTTGGAATTACAACCATCAACTTATTTTCCTGGACACACTAAAGCACTTGAGAACAGAGAATTTCTAAGGAGGTAGAGCTGGCTACTGAGCCAGCTGAGATTTCAGGACAGTGAGTGCAAGCCATCTGCTATCTGCTGTAGACTTCACCAAGTAGGCAGTCACCCCAGCGAAGCACGTTCAGAATGAGCAGCCCTAACGGACATCTCTTCTTTTCTTAATAAGGGCATCTCTCTTACTATCCCTCCATCAGGGATACTCAGGCAAGGCTTGGGTGCTGCTTTCCTTTGGAGGATCCCAATACTTTGAAAAGATCCCAAAGATTATATAGTCTGGAAAAATGCTCAACTCTGTATGGGCCAGTTAGACTCTGTCAGATCTTGTGAGTCTAAGCCTTCTTCCATTAAACTTTGTTTGAACAAGGATATACTTTTCTTGGCCATAGTATGTAATAAAATTCTTCATTCTGATAAAATATTTGTGGAATACCATGTAGCTGTGGGTTGGCAATTGGGCCCCCTGTGGTGAGGGAAATCCCCTGCTTGTTAGAAGGGAACTTTCTTTTTTTTTTCATGAATTTTCTTCCTTTGAAATTTTATTTAATAAACCTATAAACAAACATACATAGAACATGACTTTTTCATTTTTTTAAGTAATTGTTGGTTTCCAATGTAATTTACTAGGTTACTGTAATTGAAATTTTTAAGTTTTCTAAAACTTATGGTAGTGTTTAAATTGTAGATTTGTTTCTTGCCATTTAGGAGATATACAGGCTTTGTTATGCTTACATAGTATTTTAAATTTATGTATGAATTATATAATTATGAAAATGTTTCTTTGTAAAGTTTTTAAAATAATCAGAGTTGTCAGTATATATCAAAGAGATTTTAAAAGTACTGGATGAATATTTATCCATTTCCATCATTATTATTATTTTTTTAATATTTTTATTACATATTTTCCTCAATTACATTTCCAATGCTATCCCAAAAGTCCCCCATAGCGCCCCCCACTTCCCTACCCACCCATTCCCATTCTTTTGGCCCTGGCATTCCCCTATATTGGGGCATATAAAGTTTGCAAGTCCAATGGGCCTCTCTTTCCATTGATGGCCGACTAAGCCATCTTTCGATACATATGCAGCTAGAGACAAGAGCTCCGGGGTTCTGGTTAGTACATCATGTTGTTCCAACAATAGGGTTGCAGATCCCTTTAGCTCCTTGGGTACTTTCTCTAGCTTCTCCATTGGGAGCCCTGTGATACATCCAATAGCTGACTGTGAACATCCACTCCTGTGTTTGCTAGGCCCTGGCATCGTCTCACAAGAGACAGCTATATTTGGGTCCTTTCAGCAAAATCTTGCTAGTGTATACAATGGTGTCAGCGTTTAGAAGCTGCTTATGGGATGGATCCCTGGATACGGCAGTCTCTAAATGGTCCATCCTTTCATCACAGCTACGAACTTTGTCTCTGTAACTCCTTCCCTGGGTGTTTTGTTAGAAGGGAACTTTCTATGATGACAGATTCTTGAGGCGTTGAGCTGCATTTCTGTTATTGAGTGCTTTCCCGTGGACCTACCCAATTTACTCCTTCCAAGTACTGGGCTGCTGTTGATCCGGCCACATTGTGAAAATTTAAAACCTCTACCTTTGTTTAAAATGTTTCAAAAATGATGGCTGTGTCAATACTGTGCTATTTATTTTTATGCCACCCTATTATGGTATCTGAGATATTCTCTTGAGACTGATGTATTACTTTGACTTATGTTTTGTATCAAAATGTATTAAAGTTGTGTTTCACTGCACCAAGCTCAATGTGCACATTTTTGAAGGTATATGGCTCCCGAGATGCTTGATGATACAATGAACCTGAGCATCTTTGAGTCCTTCAAGCGAGCTGACATCTATTCGGTGGGGCTGGTTTACTGGGAAATAGCTCGAAGGTGTTCAGTTGGAGGTAAGCTTTTGGCAATACCCTTTGTTCCCCTTCCCTAGACACTTAGGACAAGATGTGATTTTCCTTATTTTCTCCTCACCACACTGAACTGTTTCTGAGTAGTTAAGAGAGTTCCATTCAGTGATTTCTTTGCAGAGGCAAAAGAGGAACCTCCTGTGGAGCATGTGTGGAGGTGATCTTTTGAATTCTGCTTAGATGAAGGTGACAGTTCTGATTATTCTGATGCCCACATGATTATTTTGAGTCATTTGAAAATTATCTGATTGGAGTCTGGAGGCAGCTGGTATCCCTACACTACCCCGGGAGAAGCTAAATGGCTTGCCAAGGCAGCAGGTCTGTGAGCCTTCTGTTTCCCAGGCTTTCCTTCCTCTTACTCCTGTGATGTAAACTGCAACACCAGAATAAATAGAGTGGAGAAATGAGTGGTAGCTCACCTCTTGCCCGCTACTGCTCCGCAGAGCTTAGGAATTAGTAAGAGAAATGAGAGTAATGAAATTGCTGCGTCAATGGAGAAAAGTTAAATGCTGCTTAAAGCAGTTTACAGATATTCCCTTGTAAGTGAGATGCAGGTAGGATGCAGCTTGGTTTAGGACTTCCTATGTGCATGTGTGTGTGTGTGTGTGTGTGTGTGCACATATGTGTTTGTGTATGTGTGGATCATTTAGAAAGGTTTGGCAGTAGAAATATACTTGATGAACCAGATACCTCGACATTCTAAAACCAGAACAGTGGTTTTGATGGTAAATATACTCTATTTACAGAGCAGTGACGTTCTGCTATAAACATTGCAATTAGGGAAATTAGGATTACATTTTTAATTATATAGTGACAATTTATGAAATTAAAAAGTCACAATGCTTTTATTGGCGATGATATTTGTTTTATTATATATTGTAAAATTATGAACATTATGCAGTGTTTTATGTCTTACATATGATACCTTTATTCATTTTACATCTTATAAAAGTTTACTTTATAAGTATCATAACTCTATGTAAGTATTTAATGGAGTGATTTGAAGTGAAGTCTGTTTTACAGAGATATATTACTATTTTAACAAATGTGAGGCTCTATTTTTCCAGGATACCGCGTGTGTCGGGCGGAAGTCAGTGTTATTAGCTTGAAATATGCATCATTACTGATGATACATGTAGGAAACTGTATTTTCACCTTTCTTCTAGGAGTTGTTGAGGAGTACCAGTTGCCTTACTATGACATGGTGCCTTCAGATCCTTCGATAGAAGAAATGAGGAAGGTTGTTTGTGATCAGAAACTCCGACCAAATCTCCCAAACCAGTGGCAAAGCTGTGAAGTAAGGCTACTATGTTCTCTTCCTTTCTCTTCCTCCTCCATCATGCTCCTCCCCAGTCATCCTCCCCTGCCTCTTCCTCCTCCATCATGCTCCTCCCCAGTCATCCTCTCTCCTCTGCCCTCCACCCCTTCTCCTCTCTTCCCCTTCTTCATCTCCTGAAGAACAACATAAACTATGTTCTTACACATTCCTTTCTATTTAGTTGTTCAGACTAGCATCAGCAAACATTTTCAGAGAATATGTAGTTTTTATTTTTTCTAAACCCAGTTGCTTAATTCATTCCATTATGAAGGGTACCTTTGTTTTACATCTTTAGAGGGATTTTATTCTCTCTTGTAGTATGTGTCTATGACACAAACCCTGAAGCTCAGATGGTTTCAGACAACAGGACATTGAGTAGTGCTCCTCTGAAGTCCTCTCTGGCTTGGGTGATTGTTCAGGATGTACGTCCTCCCCAAGGTGGCCCAATTCTCATCCTCACTGCTCCCTGACATCCAGGTCTGGACATCTGGCCAGCAAAGGAAACAGAGGTGCAGCATGGCTCTTCAGGGTTCCCCACAAGGAATACAAAGTTTCCTCTTTTGCCTCCTAGCAGAACCAGTGGCATGGCCCCATCACAGGGCAAGGAGTTGCGAACTGAAGGGCATGAGCAAAGTCCGTGGGCAATTGTACAATAGCTGGTACTTTATGCTTGATCTCAGACTATCTGAAGCTTAATCTCCCTCATATGATAAACCCCCTCACCTTAGATCCAGTTGTTATCTGTCTTGTTTGCACAAGCAATACTGGACTCTGACCAAGCATGATGGGCACACAGTGCTCATTTTGCTGCTCGTAAGCTCTTGTCAGACAGAGGGGGGCAGCACTCCCCTCTTCTGTGCCTCCACTTCTCAGTCCCATTCACTGCTCTTTATTTTCTACCATAGTTGAACATAATAACTTAGCCATTTAGGTGACTTGTTACTTTTTGTTTTCTTATAGGATTGTTTTACTTAGTTGCTTTTTTACTTCATCTGTTGCCCTCTTCCAGGATTTTAATTCTTTCCTTTAAGGCAAGTGTTAGTATTTTTTGTCTTTTGTCTACTTACCTCAACTCTATATTTACCTGAGAAGCAGACTTAGAGACTTGTATACCATACTGAAAGAATTAATTTTTCTGATATTGTTAGTTGTAGTCACATGAAGGATATAAAGGATAATAATTAAATGAAAACCTGTGAATACACAGTTTGAAAAGCAGATTATTTTCAGAAATCTTTGAGGAATTTTCTGCTTGAGTTGTTAATGTTGATAATAATGATTTTATTATTCCCTGGCTTTATTTAGATTTTACCACATATATACATATATCCTGAAAAATACTTGCATTTATGTGTTTATGAAAATTAGGAGTAAAACCTGTTACATGTGTTCTTATTAAAAAAATAAGAATTTTTTTAAATACACACAGACATATAAAAATCTGTCCATTTTCATTGCTGTGTAGCATTTTCCTGTGTGGATATTTCTTTGTTCTAGTATTAGTTATCATATGTGATTCATAGTTAGCATTGTTAAAAAGGATGCCGCTAAATGTATTAGTGAATATATTATAGTTGCTGTGACAGAATACCTGAGGACAAGAACCTAAGGAAGGAAGTGTTAAGCTTAGCTCTAAGCTTGAAGGAAACAACATTATGATGGGAAAGGCATGTCATCAGGAACACAAGCAGCTAGACACACTGTGTCTTAGTTAGTTTTCTATTGCTGTGAAGATACACCATGACCGAAGCAACTTAAAAAGAAGGCATTTATCTGGAGTCTCATGGTCCCAGAGCATGAGAGTGCATGACCATCATGGAGGGGTGCATGACATCAGACAGGCAGTCATTCAGCCCAGGGTATCAGCCCATGTGATAAGGTCAGCTACATTTCAGGTAGATCCTGTGCTTTCTATTAATCCTTTCTGGAAATAACCTCATGAACATATGTAACCAATGTGTTACCAAGGTGATTCTAAATTCTGTCAAATTGACATATAAGATTATCCACTTTGCAGGACTGGAAAGATGGCTCAGTGGTTAAGACCACTTGCTGCTTTCACATAGGACCAGAATTTGGTTCTCAGAAGCTCACGACTATCTGTAACTCCAGCTCAAGGGTATGTGACCACACACACACACACACACACACACACACACACACACACACACACTTAAAAATTATAAAAGGAGAGTGGCCTTATATAAATATATATGTCCAACAAGTTTTGACGCTATTAGTTCTTCTGATGTGTCCACTTAGACAGATGAGACTTCTGCTCATTCTTTCTTCCTGTGATTTTGGAATCTCTTACCTGAAAGTGGTATCAGGTAACCTTTTGCTCTTTAAAAGATTTTTTTTTTAAAAGCTACATATTTTTCCTTTTAGCTTAAAGGAAAATAGACTTTGATGTTGATTTGAGTTTGCCTCAGTGTCATTTCTATTTGCTTTAAATGTGTGTTAGTTTTTATGTGAATGAGTGTTTTGCCTGCATGTATGTGTGTATACCATGTGTTGGCCTGGATCCTAGGGAGCCCAGAAGAGGGGTTTGGATTCCTTGGGACTGGAGTCATGGGTGGCTGTAAGTCACCATGTGAGTATTTGGAATAGAACCCAGGTCCTCTGTAAGAAGGAGTGCTCTTAACTACTGAGCATTTCTCCGGTCCTCTACTTGCTTTTAGGAACATTTTTGTCCTTAGTGTTCTTCAGGTTTTTTTTTTTTTTTTTTTTTTTTTTTTTTTGTTTTGTTTTGTTTTTTTGAAGCTCTCTCCATGTAGCCCACACTCCTGTTGCGGGAAATATTAAAAATGACCAGCAGGCATCCCACGCTACTGCTGGCTACTCTCTGCCCTGGCATGGTCCCTGTGCCTTTGCCTCTAGACCAGCCCCATCAGCAACCGGCCACGTGATTCATTTTGCTGCCTCAGTACCAGCCTCACCCTTTCAGCCATAATCCCTCTGTGGTCAGCAGTCCCACCTTCCAGTAATCCAGTAAAACAAAGCTCTAGAAGCTTATAATTAACAAGTCCGATTTATATATCAATAAATTCTCAAGATGCCCACACAATAATTTCAGAGCCAAATGATAATGATACAAGCTGCCCACCTAGATCAGACAAGCTATTCCAATTATTCTATCCCTAGATGATACTCATAAGTACTTGTGGCTATTTAAAACCACACGGGATCGGAATCTTCTTCCTGTCCATCTGCCTCCATCTTGGCTTCTCCTCTCTCCAATCCTCTCTGCCTCTCCAACACTTAGCCCCACCTCCCTTTTCCCTGTCCAATCACAGGCCTTCTGCTACACTAATATTTAAATAGGTTGGACGTGGAAAATTCTGCTACTCCGCCTGGGTTAGCCTCTGAGTGCTAATGTCACAGTGTGCACCACTGAACCCAGTTTTGCGGTTAAACTTGTTTGAACAAAGACTGCTCTAGTTCTAAGGACTTGTGACCTTCCTCTGTTCTAGAAAATTCTGTAAGAATATGTCTTCAAATAATTCTTCTCTCATTGTCTTCATTTCTATTTTTGGAAAACTCAGTGTCTGCTCTTAAACCTTTCAGATTCTACTTTGTGTCACCTGTATTTCCTACTTGTTCTAGTGGATTCATTTCCCACTTCTTTGCTTCTGCCTCAGGTTTGTCTCATTTGCCACTTAACGTATCCACGAGATTCTTAAGTTTCGTACCAAGAACTTTTACTGGTTCTGAAAGAATTGTCCCCCCCCCCCACCCCGCCCCAGAGAGTTGGAGTTCTATTTCTTTTTTTTTTTTTTTTTTTTTTAAGATTTATTTATTTACTATTTGTAAGTACACTGTAGCTGTCTTCAGACACTCCAGAAGAGGGCGCCAGATCTCGTAACGGATGGTTGTGAGCCACCATGTGGTTGCTGGGATTTGAACTCTGGACCTTCGGAAGAGCAGTCCGGTGCTCTTACCCACTGAACCATCTCACCAGCCCCTATTTCTTTTTTTAATATGTTTCTTATCATTGATTCTTAATATATTTTCCTTTATGGATCTGATTCTGCTGTTTATTGTTTTGATTGATTTTTTTTTTTTTTATTTTATTGGCAACCCTTCCCCTCCCTCTCTGAATGCAGATTTCATTATGAGTTCAGGTTTACTGAAAAAAAATTAGGACAGACTTTTTTTTTTTTTTTTTTTAATTTACCGAATTTTCTTAGGGACTTCCATTTGGGGGAAGATTCACATGCACACATTTATTTTTATTATGTTTGTTTTCTTACATGTATGTGGACATGCATGGATGTGCCAGAGCATAGTGGCAATGACCAAAGGACAACCTGCTGGGAGCAGTTTTCTCGTTGTGCATGCGGGTCCTGAGATTGAATTAGATTTCCAGGCTCAGTGGAAAGATGCCTTTACCTGCTGAGCCATCTCACTAGTTCAAGCTTCCTGCTTAAATCTAGGGCCTCCCCTTCCCATCTGCAACTTCCTCTCTGCTTTGTGTTGATTTTCCTGTCTTTCACATGTGTTCCCTCATCTCCGAGGTTCTACATGAGTAGTTGAGCATATGCCACTGGGGTGCCCATCTTCAGCGACTCCCCAGGTCTCTCATGTTTCTTGCTTTTATGTTGACTTCTCGTCTAAATGGACGTCTTTTTTATTTCTTTGACAGCTCGTTTATCCTGAGTTTTTCTATTTACCTTCAGACCATCGTTCACCACACACAATTATGAATGGTGAAAGTATAAATCTTGGTTGCTAGTCTGATGACTTTCTTTTCACGCATGTGCACATCTGATTAAATATGACTGGGAATTGATACTCTTTCCACAGCCCTCCACAGCTCATGACGCGTTTTAGTTGTTCTATCTGAGAAAGGATTCATGGAATTGGCCTGACCTTGAATTCCTGCTGCTTTTGCCTCCGCCTCCCCAGTACTGGGACTGTGAGCTTGTACCGCAGCACTCAGTTATCATCGCCTGTCTTAGCGGAGTTAAAAAATAGCCATCATTGCATCCCAGAAATTTCAGCTAGTCTTTGCAAGGTTAACATTTGTGCCGTTATAAGGATTTTTACAGAAGTTTGGCCCAGTTTCCTCGATCATCCCCTGATCTGTGACTTCACTTCTTTTATCCTCTGTTCTGCACACCTCAAACCTTTGCTGTCTCTCTCTCCTGAAGGCGCTGCGGGTCATGGGAAGAATAATGCGTGAGTGCTGGTACGCCAACGGGGCAGCACGCCTGACGGCCCTGCGCGTGAAGAAGACCATCTCCCAGCTGTGTGTCAAGGAAGACTGTAAAGCTTAGCTCTACGTACAGGCAAAGGAAGAGCGCTCACAGCTTTCCTTCCTGTCTCCCGCTTTGTGTAAATGTTTTTGCTTCTTTTCTGCTGTGTTTTATTTTAGTTCTACCTCAAGGATGACTCACTACAGTGTTGAAGTGTCCCAAAGGCAGCATGAAAAGATAACGCTAAAGTTAAGCATGGGCAGGTCTTGACTTTCCCAGTTTCCATGTTGTCCTTAGTTTTATGTTTAAAGGGGACACGACTCATTTTTTTTCTTTTTATTTAAGGAGGAAGATGTTATGAGTATAAGATAAGCTACATACAATGGTAAAAAAAATATTAAATTTTTGTTGTACTTGAACCAAGAGCATCCACAAATAAGATGAAGACATATTTAAAATGTGAACTACCGCATATTATGGTGAAATGGAACTTTAAAAATTAACTGGGTCATTGAAAAGTAAATTTTGCTCAGAATTTTAACATCTAAAGACTGGAAAGGTGGAGTATCAAAGTGACACCATGTTCTCAGGACTTGCTTTCTCTGCCTATTTGCCACTCTGCATCGCTACGACAGCTGTCCCTAAGTAGTTCGAAAGCCACTTGAGCCATAACTCCTCCTGATACATAACAGAGGTCCGGATGTCTCAAACACTGTGAAGTGGCCCAGAGTCACAGAGCTCTAGCCAGAGCTGGTCACGAACCCTGTGACAACTAGCACTGTGAAGTTTGCTGGCCATTATAGTCCCTTGAATTCCCATAGAGCTTTTCTTCCCAAGTGGGAAGATCAATCATCAGTTATAATATTTTAAATTTAGTCACATAGTGAATGCATTGAGTATTTTGTAAGACCATAATAGATTTTCTAGAATTTCAGAACCAATCTATTAGAATTTCATCAAAGAAATGCCATCATTATCCCATTCGATAATGAAAACAAATGTTTTCTGAACATTGCCAAACATTGACCAATTATAAGCATCCATTTTCTAAAGATGTATGTCTTAAGATGTCATTGCTTTTGAGGTTCATGGTTGGAAAGAAAATGACAGAAAGGTAAACAAGGAAAGAATTTGAGGAAAGTTCAGAGAACTCTCCCGAAGGAGTGTAACCCCTTACTGGTAACAGAAGATCACATCAGTGACTACAAGGCATTCCTGGCCTTTTAACAGGGAGCATGCATGGAAGGGTTTGGAGGATCTACCTCTATTCTCCATTTTTGAAGCTCAGAATATTTAACAGGACACCAGATATTTCTTTCAAATGTCCTATAGGCTTTCGCGAAGGTGATTTAACTCAACGTCTTTCAGTGTTCTGAAACAGTTTCCCAAACCCCAGTCCTTAGAACTTTCTAGAAAGTTCTAGAAATTCTAGAAGTTATTAGAATGGATGTGCTCTCTAACAAGGTCTTGAAAAAGTGATACATTAACATATTCTATTCTTTGATACTTCTAGCAGTAAAGACACATTCCATGGATATTTTTAAGGGCAAGTATTTGATTGTAGCCTTTCTATTATAAAGAAGGTGAAGTTTTACTATCTAGCATCCTCTAAAGCCCAACATGGTAAATGATGCTGTGAAGAATACAGTTATGTGTCCCATAAGAGGGTAACTTGATGTCTACATATCACTATGGAGATATGCTACTCGATCCATCTCATTTGACTAAGTGGAGATAAGAGAAACAAAAGCTGACAGCTGTGGAGTTTGCATGTACTTCCATTCTCAGTCATGTCCTCATCCATTTATAAGCACAGGGCACCCCATAACTTGCTTGCCACAATATTGGGTACAAGAGGGAATAACAAGATAGATAGGTCCTGCCCTCGGGGATTTTAAAGTCTAATTTGGGAGTGGGGAAAGACATGTGAGTATGAGGGAAGCGAGTAAATTGACAGATAAAATATGCAGTGGGATGCCTTTGAGTTCTGTGTGACAATGGCTTCTAGAATAGGTCTGAAAATCACTTCCAATTTGCAACACATTTAGAAGGGATCTTTATTTAGAATATTACAGCCTAATTATATCATCAGCATCAAAAGGTGCACCTACGTGAATGGATGCTAAGAAGAACTGTGCGAGGGGAGAGCTGGCTTATGTCTATTATCTTATTTCACAGTTTCTACATGACGGCAATGGAATTATTTACTTCAATGATTGTATTCAGATATCCAATGAAAAAAACCTACTCTATCCTGTTCCATTCACCACTGTTAGGGAAGTATATTTACTAGATTTTAAAAGAGAGGGTGTTGTAACATCTTTATTTTGGTCATATGTTTTATAATTTATTTCAGAGTATATACAAACATAACTTATATTTTCTTGGTTCAGATTTCACAGTGGAGAAATCTGCACATTGGTACATTTTGAGGCTTTTGCTCATTATTTTGTTGCTGAACTGTAATCCCTAAGTGAATAATCTTAAAGAGCAGAGCCGCAGAAGTAGTCAGGGAACAATAGAAGTTGTAGTTTTTGCTTAACTCTCAACATAGTTCTACATAGATACTGCTCACTTATAAAAAAAAATAGAGTAATGTTTAGAGCATAAGGCAGATTTACTGTACATATCTATGCAGTTCAATTTTATATTACATGTTTTTGATGGAATCTCATGTAACACTTGGTCCTTGTAAATTTTGTTACGAGCAAAAATATCTTCTTAGGTTAGGTGCAAAGTAACACCATTGCTTTGCTCCTTATGGATATTTTGGCTCTGGGTATAACATAGAGCTTAGGAATGCTATTATGAATTTTTAGTACTGTATGCAAAAAAACAGTGGGGTTTATATACAGCATCACTTCTTGAAATACAGAACACATTATTTGTTGTCTACATTTGAGCATGAATTTGTTGCCTTATAAGTCCTGCGTTTTGAGTTTGTAATCAGTACTGACTCTGTTGTATGCATTCTTCCTCGTCTAAAATATTTGGCATGTCACATCTAGAATTCTTAATTTATGTTCTGCCATGAGAGTTAAGTGAAACATGACTGTCATGCTCTATTTTAAGTGCAGCACTTGCTTTTCATCTTTATACTTTTCAATTAACTTTGCATTTTAAATTTCCATAATTGTATGAAAATAGTAACCTGATCGCAATGTCTGAAGAGTTTCAAATCGGCGTTTATTTTAAAATGAAAAAAAAAAAAAACTACAACACATTCATTAGATCAGAAGTTCCACAATCACTTATTGTTTTGAGTGCTTCTACGATTGCAGAATGATTAAATAAAAGAAACGTCTACTGTCCTGGAATTTTGCCACCATGGGACTTACTGAGACAGCAAACTCGGGCAATCTTGGAGTGGAAGCAAAAGTCCCAAGGAAGAACGCAGTGCACTGCCTGAAGGCAGGGAGCAGGCATCTGCCATCATACAAGGAGCAAGAGAACAACTTGAAATTACTTGGCAGGCAATGATTTTTGACTGATTCTTGAAAGGAAATATGAACATTTACATGGCTAAATTAATTCATTTAAAATGTGGAAATTTTGACTTCTATCAAGCAGTTAGGGAACAATAACAAATGCATCCAAGTTGGTAGCTGAATTCTTCAGTATTCGTTTCCTTTATGTAACTTGAAAAGCTAATATTATCAACCACTTAGAAATGTTTATGCTTAGTGTCCTAAAATGGTGTCACTGTAGTTTTTGAAGCTCCCCTCTCTCTTTTTTCACTTGTGGAATGTATTATCGCCATGAATAACAATACTGTGTTTTAATTCCAGATCCTGATATTCACTTAGATTTTATTCACTGTCTTAATGAAGAGTGTCATCATTTTAAGGGCTTTTAATTTTTTTTTGCAGGATTCTTTAAAACTAAACCAAAAAAGATAGAGAAACAGACAGATGGACAGAAAGAAAGAAAGAAAGAAAGAAAGAAAGAAAGAAAGAAAGAAAGAAAGAAAGGAAGGAAGGAAGGAAGGAAGGAAGAAGAAAGAGACAAAGGAAGAAATTTTAGAAGGCAAAAAATTTATTAAGTCTAGTATTAATCAGAATTTCTATAGTGTTCACGTTCTTCCAAGGATACTGATGCAAACTTCCTGGTGCCTGGCTTTCTCTTTACCCTCCACCTTACCTTTGTTTCATTATCTTTCTCCTACTATTAAACTTAATGTTCTTTCATCATCTTCCAAAATTATAGTTGCTTCCTAATTATTTTTAAACATAGCTATTATTTAACTTAATCATTATAGAATTGCACATTTATAATGGAGAAGAAATCCCTTAGTGTTCTAAATTCTTTCATATGTGCCACAGCACAAAATGAAAACGAGAATGTAAAAGTTAAATGGACTCTGAGCCTCAGACCTTGGTTCTAATATTTTGTAGATGAAGAAACTGAAGACCAGACATTAGATGGCTGCTAATGGTTGTAGAAACACAGTGGTGACACCTACTTCTGCAGCCTCGCCCACGTTTACAAGTTGAAAGGTCAATCAGCATGGATTTAACATTGCCTCATGCACATATTAACATCACATGCCATTCAGTGCTGGTGGTCAGACCCTACTTGTTGATGCATTTCTATTAAAATAGATGGCTTAGGCCAAGGTCACTAGGGAAAAAAATGAAAATAGACAAAGCAAAAACCTAAAAGTTGTTATCGAGATAGGCAGAAAAGCCATGGAGCACTGATGAGTTTGGAAATGTAATTGAAGAAATTTAGTGTGTGGAGGGTTTTAGTGCTGGCTGGAGGTGTAGAGCAGAGGCAGAAAGAGAGAGAGGACATGCCTCGCAAGTGAAAAGATTTGGGTTCAATTTTCAGCACTGGTAAGAGAAGGAAGATAGGAAGAGGTAAGAAGGGAAGAAAGGAAGGAAGGGAGGAAGGAAAAAAGAAAGTGTTCTTAGTATGAATAATAATTATCGAAGCTTCTGGACCTTCCTTGCTCCCTTCCTGAATGCATTGTTCCTTTCCCTTGTGTGTTGGAATGGTGAAAGGTGATTTGGTACACGAACTGGAGACTATGTTTAGTGTCATTTATAGTCTCTCTCGTGTTTGTTTTGTCATTGGCATCATTGTCTCCTGGTGGCAGATTTCCTGAGCTCTGCCCCCACCACTCTACTCAGCTCTGTCCTTTCATGTATTTGAGCCCTGTCCAGACTGTTACACACGGAATGTCTTAACAAGGTTTTAATTTCCCCACTGTGTATAAGAGGCCTCGGCTCACCAGTTCATTAGTGATCGCTCTCCTGACACTGGGAAGAGGGCTCTGTTAATGGCAGACATGACTTTCTCTTCCATTTTAGTCAGACTGTCTGGTTATCTTGTAGCTTTTGGCTAGTGAATAAAGAATGTCAGCTTCTGCTTTCATGCTGAACTCCGCTTCAACAGCGACTTGAACAAAGACTGTGAAATACATATCCCATAATGTGATTGCTCATGTTACGCCTGTGATAATTGAGCCATTGGTTTGTTTTATTCCTGCCATCCTTTGAAATATTTTTATTTATTTATTTTTATGTGTTATGGGAGTTTTGATTGAATGTGGGTCTGTGTACCATATGCATATCCGGTGCTTGGGTAGGCCAGAAGAGTCTGATCTCCTGGAACTAGAATTACAGGTAGTTGTATGCTGCCATGTGGGTCCTGGAAACCAAAACTTGGTCCTCTGGAAGAGCATCAGCCAGTGCTTCTAACTGCTCAGCCATCTCTCTTCTGCTTCTGCCATGTTTTTAGACTAAGCCATGTGCCATGCTGCTTAGAATGCAGATTATGCTGAAATTAGGTAACAATCTCCACTTTAAAATTTGTTATTGATAACTGCCAGGATTCTCCTCCAGTTAGTCATAGATGAACACAACATTTGGGAGAATATGAGCTCCAGCTCATCATTTTAATAATGCCAGGAATGTATTTTTCTCCTTGTTGGTTTATGTTACACTACAAGAAATTTTCCTCCTGGACCCAACACTTTCATTGGAATATGCAATTCTTCCCTGGGTTTTAGGAACCTGACTGTTCACACAGCCTGAGTGTGGTAGGAAATTCACCTTTCTTTCCAGCATCCCACATATAAATTCTCCACAGGGAATTCAACAGCTTGGGGCAGCTGAGGACTGAGGTGAGCGCTGGAACTAGCTCTTCCCTATAGACACAGTTCTAGACCTTACAGAAAAAAGACATTGTGTGTTTCTATATCAACATAAAATGCCCAGGCTTATCCATCATTATGAAATAGATGCTAAATTTAGAAATGGTTCTTGACATATGCAAACTGAACACAGAGTTTGGAAGGATAGAGTACTCTGACTTTTCTTCTCTGTATTCCCAAGAGTGACAATAGTCACGAGGTGGACTCTTTATCCTGGTGATGGATGTATCTTTTCCCCAACCTAAGTCATTGGCTGCAAGGCACAGTAACCTCAATTTCTATACATCTACTAACTTTTCATTCTGTGGATGAACCTACTCATTTGCTTCACCTGTAAAGGGAGGTTTGAGTGTCAGGCTCTAAGAAAGTTAACCATACTAAAAGATTTATCAATATGTTTGGCTTTTCATTGGCAGAACAGTAGTATCTAGGCAATTTTAAAGATGTAGCAGTTTCCTGTTCTCTTTACCAAATGAGAGAATCTGAGTAAAATATTAGACTCTAGTTCATTTTCTAGAATGGCTTATATCAAGCTCGTGTACTCTCCTGACCCTGAACTGGATAGGATTGTTCACACTTGATTGTTGTTTCAGGTTTTAAAAGGATCTAAAAAGAGAAAATTGGATTCAGGTCTAAAAAAAAAATAAGAGGATTTTGGATTAATTTTTAAAGCACTAATACTAATTATGCTTTTCTTGAGGTAGTGATTCTCTTCTTATACCTAAGAACATATTACACATGTCAAAACCATTGCATTTTGACATTGCGAAAACACACCTTGAACTCTTGAACTACTGTGAGCAGAATCACTGTTGTAAAGATCTTTTTTTTTTTTTTTTTTTTTTTGGTAAGCTTGCTGGTATTAAGTATGTAAAAAAAGATGTCGACTTCCACAGGCTCAAATGAATGTACATAAGGACTGTGAAAAATAAATAAATTGGGTTTTAAAATAAGAACTGGGAGATAAATTGTATCTAAACCGCGCAGATGGGAATTGTCGTGTGGCTGTGTTTTCATTGTTGAAGGTTGAACAGAGTTCCACAGAGTCATGGATGACATTCAGATGTTTCATGACTTTTGGATCTGCGAACATATGCATTTTATAGTCATGTATACTTATATTGTTAAGAAATAATCATATTTTAGAATTTAGCAAGAACTCAGTGATAGCCTTCATACCAAAATGTTTAACTTTGCCAACAGCTAGTCATAAAAAAGTATTTATTTTAAAGCTTTTTAATACAATTGCATAACTTCTTGCCGCCTCCAGGTGTACATTCTTCTCTGCCTAAATGTTATATTTTTATGTATGCATTTTCAGAAAGCATATTGTTTTGGAAAGTGGCAAAGACAATGAATTAAGCACTCGTTGCACTTGTTTCTGTAAAGCATAAAGAGCTCTATTTTAAATAAAAGAAAACGTGTCATATGTTGGTGTCCATGTGCTCATATTCTCGTTCACAACTGTGTTTATATTTGTATGCCGAGTGCAGGCAGGGGACTGGGGATTGAGAACTGGTTCTGGTAGTGCTGGAATCTCCTCCTTCCCTCCCTCCCCCCTCTCTTTCCTTCTTTCCTACCGAGTTTTATAGAATTCTACAATTTCAAAGCCAGAGACACCCTTATTTAAAGCTTTTTTTTTCTTTTTTCTTTTCTGAATGACACGTAGGACAATATATTCTTCAGGGATTTATCTTTTCAGTCTTTTGCATTCATTTTTTTTCCATTTTTAGTTTTGATCTGTGTGCTTTGCCTACATGTGTCTATGTGCACAAAGTGTGTTCAAGAGACCAGAAAACAGCATTGCATCCTCTGGGACTAGACTTACAGATGGTTGTGGGTCACCATGTAGGTCCTGGAAATGGAACTCAGGTCCTCTGGAAGAGAAGCTATTGCTCTTCTCTACTGAATCATCTCTCCATCTCCCTACCCCATGTTGAATTTTAAACATAATTTATTGAGAAAGTACCAGTTTAACCTGCTTCTATCCCATTTAAAAGTGACAACCACTCAAGTCATTGATGGGCCTTCCCAGAACAGTGCAGACTCAGTGGCTTCACTTCTGGGGTCCCTATCTCCAGATTCTGCCTTCCTGCTGTTTCTTGGGCCTTCCAAGCATAAGCCTGTCCTGGGCGTTTTCCCAGAATGCCCATTCCTTAGATGTGAATGCACTGTGGATGCCAGGGAGGGTGCTGCCTTTTCTGTCTTCTCTGAGCATCCACCATGAGCTGCGTCCTCCAGGTGTGCTTTATTGCACTTAGTACTACTTGGCGTTATTTTTCCAACCTATACCTAGTGGATATAGACTCACAGAGTCTAACTCCCTGAGTGCTGACTTATAGAACTTGAAGATACAGTTTTAAAACCTTAAGAGTAGTGTATTACTTTACCTGATGAGAAAACTCTGTGGACCTTATTACCCCCAACCGTCTCTAATAACCAGGAGAACTTTTGACCCTAACTAATGGTGGTTATTTGGAAATAATATTACAGTTTTGATGCTTTGAGCACTTGGCATAACTGGCAGGATACTATGTTGTTGTTTTTTTTTTTCCCTTGGTAAAAGCCCTGAAATTCTTTTGCTACTTTTTAATTTTATTTTTAGGGATCATCATTTTTTTTAATAGGCACCCCCATGATCTTGCATTAAATACGTACTAAGCAGATTTGTAAGCAATTATTATTTATAAAAACTTTTATTTTTATCTACTTATAGATTTAAAAGAACTTGCAAATAAAAAATGATAGAAAGAAAAGAAAAATCACACACCCAAATTAACCGGACCCAAAGTCTATGTAGCTCAGTGAACTGTACTGTTAAAGCTGTGGAGGTTCTGGTTAGATTTACACTTCCACTGATCTGGACCAGTAGGTGGTTCTTTTGCAACACATTCCTGAGAGAAAGGACCAGGAGATAAGAAAAGATGAAAGTAGAAAAGCTGTGTTCAGGAGGTCTTGCTTACTAAATCTTGAATTGGGTAGCTTTCTTAAAGTCTATTTAATTACAACAGTTTCCCGAGCGGGTGGTTCTTATTACAATATCTAGCAACATTATAATTATAATTATAATCACTCTGTAATTAAAATATTTTAATATTATTTTTCTTTCATCTATTATTCAATCAATGTTTATCAGATACTATTGCAATATAAGAGTCATTGTCAGAAGATTTCAAATCTGACTGATGAGTTAAGTACATACAATTTGGAAAGCCAGTCCAGGAAAATATATATTGTTTTTGTATTATGTAATAAAAAATGATATAACACCCACAAGATATACAAAGCAAACATTTATTTAAATAGGATGGTTTCCAAGAACTTTCAGAGAAAAATTAAATAACTCCCAAAATCTTGATGGTAAAACATACCTAATGTCAAAACAAGGCTGCAGATTTGAGAAGTGGAAAGGCTGTCTTGACTTTAGAGGGTGCAAATGGATCTACTCTAAACAAAATCATAACCGTGCTTGGCATGGGGACAAATATTAAACATCAGAGAAGACATAGGACCTGAGTGTCAATTCCCATGAAAGATCAGGGAACTTGGCAAGTTGAACCTTGCAGGGAGGAAACATTGACCTGAGTCCAATATGAGAAGAGAAAACAAACAAACAAATAAACAAACAAACAAAAACAAAACCACCAAAACAACAATATAAAAAAACTTTTGGATAGGAAACTTCCCCAAAGAGATGCAGGAATGTCATATGTCATTTATGCATGGAGACAGGTGTGTACAAGGATCAGATCTTTGTGTTGGATACTGTTGTTGAGGGAGCTTCTGAAGGCTTTAAAGGAGCACTAATTGCAAAGCTTGCATTTAATAAATGCAGATGAAAGCATTGCCTTGAAGATCTTCTCAAAATAATACGAAGGCTCCTCAGTATCCTATCTCCTCTAATCAGTAAATCTTTAGAGATATTGTTACATTGGTGCAGAATTTCAAGATAACCTGCTGTTTCTCTGAAGCAATACAATGTAGTATCTCAAGAGGCAGAAAAAGAAGTAAAATATTTCATCTTAAAATCATTTAGCATAGTAAATATGACCCAGGTAATTTTTAAAAGCACACACACACACCCCATTGGAAAAAGACTACCTTATCATTTTCTCTCTGCATGAAGAAATTTCCAGGTGCCACTGAACTGTGTGCATTAAATTTCAAATACAGTCAAATTGGATTTAGAGCTACTAATGGCTATTCCATAGAAGAACCCTTGCTTCAGCAACTTAGGAAATTACACTTGATTTTCTTTTGAGTGTAACTCAATTGTGCTTGAAATTGTTCATTTGAACCCTTCTAAACAAGAAGCAGGTGGTTAAATGCGGGGCCCTATTTAACATTTACACAAAACGTTCCCAGCACAATGTACTGTTGCCCTTTGAATATCAGCTGCCTTTCCATTCACTATCACAACCTGTCCTTCCCTGGTCATTTCATTTGACCTTGCTACATCCCTGAAAAGAGAATTGGCTTCACTGTAGTTACCTGCTAGGTATCTAAGCTATTTTTTATAGTCTTCCAGCTAAAGCTTCTAATATGGCAAGTGCTGGTTATTGAAGCGGTGTAAGAAAAAGGAATTGCTGAGTTTGCCTTATTTTTAATGGAGAAACACAGAGTGACATAATCATATAAGATAGTGAACCAGAACGGGGAAATACAGCCCAGGTTCACTGTATAGCTAAAGCAAGGCTTTGCAAGAACTCGTTTCGACCTTGTGCAGCAGACTAGAGCTTTACATTCAGGAAATCCATGAGCTAGTTCATGAAGTGTTCATTTCTATAGTTCAGCTTTTCCTTTGTCAGAATATATGGGTGATACCATAACATCCCACTAGAAGCCTGCCTCCCAGAGGCACTTATACATGGAAAGTTTACAGGCAGGTAGGGAGGTAATGTTTGGAAATGTACACATCATATCCTTCCTTCCTTCCTTCCTTCCTTCCTTCCTTCCTTCCTTCCTTCCTTCCTTCCTTCCTTCCTTCCTTCCTGCCTGCCTGCCTGCCTGCCTGCCTGCCTGCCTGCCTGCCTGCCTGCCTGCCTGCCTGCCTTCCTTCCTTCCTTCCTTCCTCCCTCCCTCCCTCCCTCCCTCCCTCCCTCCCTCCCTCCCTGCCTGCCTGCCTGCCTTCCTTCCTTCCTTCCTTCCTTCCTTCCTTCCTTCCTTCCTTCCTTCCTTCCTTTCTTTCTTTCTTTCTTTCTTTCTTTCTTTCTTTCTTTCTTTCTTTCTTTCTTTCTTTCTTTCTTTCTTTCTTTCTTTCTTTCTTTCTTTCTTTTGTAGTCTTCTGTGGGTGGAGGATGCAATTATCTCTTCTGCTTTTCTTGCCTCTCTGCCCCACCCTGCCCAGAGGAGAACTCTTGTTCCCTCATCTGAATGCTTTCTTTTCTCTGTGCTCACCAAGGACTGTCTCCATGTTTCTAAAGTCTAATGTTTACCCAGGACTAATGCTTGAGACTCTTCTCAAATACCCCTTCTTGCTGACTTTCTTTAATTGTTGTCTTTACCATGGCTGGGGACTCCCTAATCTGTGAATTTGTTCCAGTCTTCCTCCTAAGATCCAGAACTGTTGATGGAACCACAATGCTCACCTCAAAGTGAACAGAGGAGAGTGTATTCAAACACGGAAGACCGTTGTTCAGAAACCTGCAATCCTGTTGCCCCAAATGATATGTTTCAATGCAGTAACAGCTTCATGAATTTTTTATAGTTATAGAACAAAAATGCATACACTAAAGTATTTAGAATGTGATGATGGAAGAAGCATTAGGTGTACTGATTATAGGAAATCTCTGTTACAGGTTTCTGATGGTACTTAAAAAAATTAGTTTAGTGGAAGCTTTCGGTCTACAAATAGAATGCAGGTAACCATCTTCAGTGTTAAAGCTACAAGGATGCTAGTAAGACATCAATTAACTGTTTATCAAGGGAGCTAAACAAAGCCTATAATAATTTGGCTCTGGATCAGCCACATTCCAACTCTCTACAAACCTGAAGTTCTAGCCAGTCAGCCTTGAAGAAGTGTCAGCCTAGGAGAGTGTGTCCTCCACACCCCCTAGGGAACTCCATTTCACAGGCCTGATGCCTAGCAGCTTTCTGATGCATCGGCTTGAGTATGATAGCATCCTTTCAGAGGAAAGGATGCCTTTTGGCTTTCACCTTCCTTGGCTTTGTATATAGATTTTGAGATGCTATTGGGCTGTAGACTGTTTTAGTGCCTCACTGGGTGTAATCCTGCTCTTTGGGCACCTCTCACTAGTGTTCCCCTTCACCTGATGAATATTTAGATGGTTTCCAGTTTGAAGCTGTTATGAATATATCTGCTACAAACATTCATGTGCTAGATTTTAGAAACTCTGCTTTTTTGTTTCTCTTGGGTAAATACTTAGGGGAATAATGATTGGTGTAGATATTAATTCAGTGGGAATTGTAACTGGGTTAGTCCAGTGTTATTTTGCTTGTCATGCATGAGGGTAGCAGATGCCCAGGCTGTCAGTTTATCTTCTCTGATGAGAATGTAGTACCTCACTGTCATTTTAATTTATCCCTTGACAATCATTAACTCTACCTGGCTTCTTTTCCTGTAGACACTGACTTCATCTAGCATTTGGGTCATTAAATTACTTTGTTCACATTTTTGGTTGATTGATTTGTTTTTTTTTGTTTGTTTGTTTTGTTTTGTTTTTACTGTTGAATTTCAAGTAAACATTATATTCAGAATAGGGTCAGTTTCTTTCCAACTGGAGCTCAGTTTCTTTAATGATAGACCTGCCTCAAGTCCCTCTTCTTCTGCTCCATAGCCATGTCCTTCTGTTCCTATGTCCTCTGTCTGTCTATCCTTTCCTATGACTTTGTGGTCTCCACTCTATGACTCACCACTACACTGGAGTCAGGAGTGGTCCATTTTGGTTTACCTTGCTATACATTTGCCAAAGCAGGCACATGGTGATTTTTGGTTACAAGTATTATCTCACCTGCTCTTTTAAAATCCTGTTTAAAAATGTTCCTTTTACTTCAAGGCACTAGAATTTAAATGGCCATTCTTTTTAAATTTTTGTTTTTTTAGTGTAGGTGTGTGTGTATTTGTGTATGTGTGTGAGAGAAAGAGAGATACACACAGACACAGACAGACAGACACACACAGACAGACAGACAGACAGACAGACACATACACACACACACACACACACACACACACAGAGAGAGAGAGAGAGAGAGAGAGAGAGAGAGAGAGAGAGAGAGAGAGAGAGAGAGAGAGAGAGCACACTATGGAAGAGCCCTTAACCACTGAACCATTTCTCCAGTCTGGATATTAATATTTTATAATAACTCACTTCCTTTCATTTGTTGTGTCCAGGATCAGCCCCATTTCTTTCTCTAATATGTCTGTTAACCTCAAATACCAGAACAATCCATGTTTATTATCTATGATTTTGGAATTTTTTTCTTATGTTTCTGGAACTTCCTTGTATAACCTACCTGATTATCATATATTTTTCTTAGAAAATTCACTCTAAGTGTGTTTTTCAGTTAGATATTCTGCCACTATTCACTGTTAAAGTAGCTAAGTCTTAGCAGCCTTAGAAAAGTACCAGGGGAAGGGCTTGGATGGTGATGGTATATATATATAAAATATATATATATATATTTAGGAGATACAAGGTGAATGTAGTAAAAAGATAGACTCACACTGTAGGCCAAACAAAAAAAAACAGAAGATAAATAAACTTTGTATGTATGGTTGGATCCTTGTATTGATTTTTAAAGAAATAAGCGTGTCTTTATTTCCAGCATTTGGGAGGAGAGGTAGGTGGATCTGTTAGTTCAAGGTCAGCCTAAGCTACAGAGTGAGCTTCAGAACAGCAAAGAATACACAGAGAAACCCTGTCTTAAAGCAAAACAAAACAAAAACCAACCAAACAAAAACCAAACAAGAACAAAACAAGAAAGCAAAACAAAACAATAAAACCAACCAAACTATGGACCAGCAATAGTTGTCATATATATATATTTTAAGGATTTATTTATTTATCATATGTAAGTACACTGTAGCTGTCTTCAGACATTCCAGAAGAGGGCGTCAGATCTCATTATGGATGGTTGTGAGCCACCATGTGGTTGCTGGGATTTGAACTCAGGACCTTTGGAAGAGCAGTCAGTGCTCTTACCCCGCTGAGCCATTTCGCCAGCCCCCAATAGTTGTCATATTTAACTATTGGAAACTGAATGTCTTTTCCTTAGATCAGGGATGAGCAAATAATGTTTGTTTTTCCAATTTCAATTTAGCATCCCACCAGAGAAATAACTCATTAAATAAAATAAGAGAAAGAAATAAAGTAACACAGATTGAAAAGGAAGAAATAAGTGGTCGATAAAGTGATTATGTATATGCAAAAATCTTGACAAATCTGCTGTAACAACTCTACTAGAATTAGTAAAAATAATTTAACAAGGTTCCAAGGTATGGCCAATCTGCAGAAATAAATGTAGTGTAAATAGAACTCTATGTAAGACAGAATTGGAAATATCATGCAAAATTGAGTTCTCTATAATTCAAATATGTTTTAGTTGATAATTTAATTTTAACTTACAGTGTTTTTTTGAAAAGCAGACATTTGAATTTATAAGATCACTAAGAACCATTTGTTAGTTGTATATGTAATGTGTGGAGTAACTTTATGTTTTAATTAATTTCTCTCTACTCTAAAATATTAAAGAATTCTATTCTACGGATTCTAGATGGTTCAGAGTTCTAGATTTTGGGTTGAAGTGTTCCATGCATCTTATTCTAGTTTCTGTGCATGGTGGGAAGAAGGCCATCCCTGTATGCAGGCCTGATTACTCCAGCATCTTTCAACAGGAGTATCTTCCTATATTTAAATATTGACAATGTTAAAAATTACTTTGATGTGTGGTTTTGGCTCTGTTCTTTATAACTGCATGTCTATAAATATGCTACTCAAGTATTATCTGTATTATTCTTCTAATAAGTCTCTAAAGAAGCAACACAATGCCCCCAACTTTGTCATTTTATTTTGAGCTTGTTTTGTGCTGTGATCGATCCTTGAGCTTCAGGAGACCTTGTCCAATCAGACTTCCACTTCTATTTTTATTTTTCCATCTCCCTTTTATGAGCCCTCATCACAATCCACGACATTCAATTATTGCTTTATTTCAGAATCATGATTGGTCTTGTCAGCTTAGTCTTGTATAGGTGGCCATAGATACAGTGATTGTAATGGCTATGTAACCATTCCCCAGAACTCTTCACCATCCTCTGGCTCTTACATTCCTTCTTTCATAATATTCTCTATACCTTAGGTTGATACCGATGTTCATTCATGGCTGAGAACTCTGAGGACTTTCTCAGCACTGTGACCAATTATGAGTCTTATTATGAATTCCTGACCACTGCAGAGAGAAACTTTTCTGGCCAAAGTCAAGGGCAGCACTAATCTTTGGATACATACATAATGTGATAGACATTTAGAAGGTAGTATGACAACATGACAGTTTAGCAAAACAACAGGAAAAGGTCCTTTCCTTGGGTCTCTCACATGCAGAGGTATATACTTCTAGCCAGGTTTATAGTACCAGATACACATTTCCTCCTGTGGAGCAGGCCCCAAACTAAATTCAAAAGTAGGTGGTTATCTCCATAGTCTTCTTGCCACTATTGTGCTATTGGGCAGAACGTGCCTGACTGGTTAGTGCTAAAGCATAAAAGTTCACTGATGAGGAATACCATGAATTGTTGTTCCCCCTCCCCCCTCCCCGCCCCAGAAGCCTGAATAAGTACCTTCTAGCACCATGAAAGGTAGCCAACATGAAGGAAGGAAATCTTTAGGTTAGTTCTACTTGAGTTCTCTATATCTTGCAATCAGCTGTATTGGAATCTTCAGCTGTAGGCTTTGAACAACTCATGAACAAAACATATTGTAATGAAAAAAACCCCAAAACAATAATAGCCCTTTGGGAGTGTGAGGATGTGGGGGTGGGGGTGACTTGGTGAGTTTTTCTAGCTAATAACTCAGAGGGAGGTATCCCATATCTGTTACTAAGTTTAGTCCAATAACTCAAATCTTCTAGGGGAAGACATATATGAAGGATATCTTTGTTTCAACTCTGTTCTTTGGTTATGTTTTAAAAATTAGTTTACAAAGTAATAGCTTTCCATAGTGTTCTTCATATGTCTTTAGTTTTGGTTAACCTGGCTTAACCCTTCTCTCAGATTTAAATTTTCTAGAAAAAAAAATACCAAGATACTTTGATTGATGCCATAGCTTAATTTGGAGAAAATGGCTTTCTTGAAACTATGAGGGCATCTATCTAATTGCTGTATCTCTTCATTTCTTGTGTTTAATTTGTCTCAGGAATGTTTTAGGGGTTTTCATCTCTTAGTCGTGCACCTATTTTGTTTAACTTTCTTCACTGTGTTAATATCTGGAAATGAATTAGTTTTACTAGATTAGTTCCTCATAGGTTTAGCTCTCACTGTAGCAGTCTTTCACTTACTATAGTTGCAAGGATGGCAAGAAGTCCTGGGACAGTTAAATTTCCACAACATTCTTTGTTTTACAATGAGAAAGCTTTGCCTAGTATTAAATCGCTGGGAAACTTTTAATGACTGCTTCATTTTCACTAGGGCTGATGTAGGTCTGTTTAAATTTCTTTTTTTTTTTTTTTTGAGATATTTCTTTTTTTTTGCACAATCTTTTTTTTTATTTTTAATATTTTTTATTACGTATTTTCCTCAATTACTTTTCCAATGCTATCCCAAAAGTCCTCCATACCCTACCCCCCCACTTCCCTACCCACCCACTCCCACTTTTTGGCCTTGGTGTTCCCCTGTACTGGGGCATACAAAGTTTGTGTGTCCAATGGGCCTCTCTTTCCAGTGATGGCCGACTAGGCCATCTTTTGATACATATGCAGCTAGAGTCAAGAGCTCCGGGGTACTGGTTAGTTCATAATGTTGTTCCACCTATAGGGTTGCAGATCCCTTTAGCTCCTTGGGTACTTTCTCTAGCTCCTCCATTGGGAGGCCTGTGATCCATCCAATAGCTGACTGTGAGCATCCACTTCTGTGTTTGCTAGGCCCAGGCATAGTTTCACAAGAGACAGCTATATCTGGGTCCTTTCAGCAAAATCTTGCTAGTGTATGCAATGGTGTCATCGTTTGGAAGCTGATTATGGGATGGATCCCTGGATATGGCAGCCTCTAGATGGTCTATCCTTTCGTCACAGCTCCAAACTTTGTCTCTGTAACTCCTTCCATGGGTATTTTGTTCCCAATTCTAAGAAGGGGCACAGTGTCCACAATTTGGTCTTCATTCTTCTTAGTTTCATGCGTTTAGCAAATTGTATCTTGGGTATCCTTATATCTTGGGTATCCTAACTGTTTAAATTTCTTATCTGATCTTGATTTAACTTTGATAGGTGGTATATATCAAGATAATTTCCCATTTCTTTTAGGTTTTCCAATTTGGCGGAGTACAGGTTTTTCAAGTTATGCCCTTAAAATTCCCTAGATTACGTCAGTGTTGATTATTTTGTCCCCCCTTTTCATTTCTAAATTTATGAATTTGGGTCTTCTCCCTCAGCTCTTTAGGTAAAGTGGCTAAGAGTTTGATAATCACATCGATTATCAAAGAACCAACTCTTCTTTTGATCAATTCCTCGTTTTATTTTTTTTTTTCTGTTGGTGTTTGTATGTTATTGATTTCAGCACTGAGTTTGATTATTTCTTGCAATAAGCCCCATTTGGGTGTGATTTCTTTTTCTTTTTCTTTTTCTTTTTCTTTCTTTTTCTTTTTCTTTTTCTTTTTCTTTTTCTTTTTCTTTTTCTTTTTCTTTTTCTTTCCTTTTCTTTTTCTTTTTCTTTTTCTTTTTCTTTTTCTTTTTCCTCTCTCTCTCTCTCTCTCTCTCTCTCTCACTCTCTCTCTCACTCTCTCTCTCTCTCTCTCTCTCTCTCTCTCTCTCTCTTTCTTCTTTTCTTTTTTTCCCTGTTTTTTGTTCCAGAGCTTTCAGGTGTATTAAGTTACCAGCAGGAAATCTCTCCAGTGTTTATGTAGGCACTTCAGCACTATTCAGTCAGTTGCCTCTCAGAACTGACTTTGTATTCTCCCCTAAGCTTGTGTATGTTGTTTCTTTTTTATTAACTTCTAAAAGTTTTCTGTGAAGCCTTAGCTGTGACCAAATGCATTCTCTAGATCAGACTGGCCTCAAGCCCACAGAGATCTGCCAGTCTCAGCCTCCTGAGAATGGGGATTAAAGATGTGCTTCACTGCTACCTGGTATAATTCTAAGTTTTAATTTTTCTTAATCTTGGTCTTTACCCATTTTTTCATGCTATAGTGAATTAATCTGTTTCTATGTGCTTGTGAATCATTGTTGTTCTTGTTGATATTCAGTTTTAATCCATGGTGATCACATAGAATTCAGGGTGTTGTTTTAATTTTCTTATATATGTTGAGACTTCCTATGTGTTTTTGCATGTGGTCAATTTTGGAAAGTGTTCTATGGGGTGCTTAGAAGAAGATGTATTCTTCTATGCTGGTTGAAATGTTCTGTGAATACATAAATATCTGTTAGGTCCATTTGGTTTATGATGTCCTTTAGCTCCAGCATGTTCTCTGTTTAGTTTTTTATCTGGATGTTTGAAGTTGTCCATAATCACTGTGTGGAGGTCAACATATGATTTTAGGTGTAGTCATGCTTCTTTTATGAACTTGAGTGACCTTTTTATGGCATAGATGTTGAGATTTGCAGTGTCCTCTTGGGAGTTTTTTCCTTTAATGAGTATGTAGTATCCTTCCTTATTTCCTCTGATTAGTGTTGGTTTGAAGTCCATTTTTTTTTTTCAGATAGTAAAATGGATACAAAGTCTTGTGGGTCCATTTGCTTCGAATATTTTTTTCCATCCTTTTACCTTGAGGTGATGTCCATCCTTGATGTTAAAGTGTGCTTATTAGATGTCACAGAAGGATGGATATTATTTTCTAATCTGTCATCTAATTTGATGTTTTCTAAGTTGTTATCTGGTGTCTTTTTGATTAGGGAACTGAAGGTTATTAATGAATAGTGTTTGCTGATTCCTGTTATTTTTTGGTTGTGGTGTAGATTTTTTTCTATCTTTTGATTTGTTCATCTGAGATTTAAACCTTGTGTTTTCTTAGGCATGTTTGGCCTTTTCATGTTGAAATATTTTTTCTAATGTCTTCTGAATAGCTATCTTTGTCTATAGATATTATATAAATTTTATCATTGATTTTTTCCATTTATTGTGATTGAACATTTTGTTGGGTATAATAGTCTAGACTGGCGTTTGTGGTCTATTAAAATTTGTAGAACATCCTGCCAAGTCCTTGGAGCTTTAGAAGTCTCCACTGAGGTATCAGGTGCTATTCTAGTAGGTGTTCCTCTATATGTTACTTGCTGCTTTTAATATTTTTTTTCTGTTTATGTGATGTTCTCATTATTATGTGTTTGGGAATTTATTTTCTAGTCCAATCTAGTTAGTGTTTTGTTTCCTTCTTGTACCTTTATAGGCATCTTCTTTTCTAGGTTATGGAAATTTTCTTCTGTGATTTTTTTAAGAGTATTTTCTGGGCCTTTGACTTGGGTTTCTCTCTCTCTCTCTCTCTCTCTCTCTCTCTCTCTCTCTCTCTCTCTCTCTCCCCCCCCCCTTGTATTTTCTTTGAAGTATCCATTTTTTTCTAGCTTTTCTTCAATGCTAAACCTTTTATCTTTCTTCTCTCATAGTCTCTTGGTGAGGTTTACCTCTGCAGCTCCTAATTGAGTTCCTGATTGAGTTTTATCTCTAATTTTCTCTTTATCTCTAATTTAATCTCTAATTATCTCTTTGGGCTTTCTTTACAGATTCCTTTTCTACTTCCATGTCTTGCACAGTTTTCTTCATCACTCCACTGCTTTTGTTTTCATAGATTTTATTAATGCATTTGGATTTATTCATATCCTCTGTAATATCTTTGGAGATAGTCAGCATAGCTATTTGGAAGACAAGATTCCTATTGATTCACTGGCTCTGTGTTTCCAGGGAGAGTTGGTGACAAGACAAAGAGATGGAATGAGCAAAGAAGGTGTGGGAGAAAATCTGTTTCTTCTTGTACTTACCATACAATTTAAAATATTGATAATTTTCATCTAAAACAATTATAGCTTACATAATTAAAAATTTAAATGAAAAATATTTGTTTTAACAGTATTTATGGAAGCTTAAATTCTCTCTGCATCTTCAGTTTGCAAATATCTTAATTTTAAAGGTTTCTTTTACTGGGTATAGAATTGTTACTAGGATATTTTCAGATTGTGTTTATAATTTATGGTATGTATGTTCATGCATGTGTGTATATGCCTATGTGTGTCTGTTGATACATGTGTATGTGTATTTCTGTATGTGTATGCATGTGTGCCTCTGAACAGAGGACTGAGTTGGATGGTGCCTTCTTCCATTGCTTTCAATTCTTTACTGAGGCATGTTCTTGAGTTCACCAATTCCTGCTAGGCTAGCTAGCCAGCTCATCCTAGACATCCCTGTCCTGTCTTCTGAATGCTGGGATTATACCTGGCTTCTATGCTTGTCTTGCTTTTAAGTGTCTTCTAAACATCCAAATTCTGGTCCTCATATTTGCCTAGCAAGCATTTTATGAATGGAACAATCTCCATGACCCTGTATTAATTTTGACTTTTTTCTTTTTTTCTTTTTAATATTTTTTATTACGTATTTTCCTCAATTACATTTCCAATGCTATCCCAAAAGTCCCCCATACCCTTCCCCCACTTCCCTACCCACCCATTCCCATTTTTTTTTTTTTTTGGCCCTGGCGTTCCCCTGTACTGGGGCATATAACGTTTGCCTGTCCAATGGGCCTCTCTTTCCAGTGATGGCCGACTAGGCCATCTTTTGATACATATGCAGCTAGAGTCAAGAGCTCCAGGGTACTGGTTAGTTCATAATGTTGTTCCACCTATAGGGTTGCAGATCCCTTTAGCTCCTTGGGTACTTTCTCTAGCTCCTCCATTGGGAGGCCTGTGATCCATCCAATAGTTGACTGTGAGCATCCACTTCTGTGTTTGCCAGGCCCCGGCAAAGTCTCACAAGAGACAGCTATATCTGGGTCCTTTCAGCAAAATCTTGCTAGTGTATGCAATGGTGTCATCGTTTGGAAGCTGATTATGGGATGGATCCCTGGATATGGCAGCCTCTAGATGGTCTATCCTTTCGTCACAGCTCCAAACTTTGTCTCTGTAACTCCTTCCATGGGTGTTTTGTTCCCAATTCTAAGAAGGGGCACGGTGTCTACACTTTGGTCTTCATTCTTCTTGAGTTTCATGCATTTAGCAAATTGTATCTTATATCTTGAGTATCCTAAGTTTCTGGGCTAATATCCACTTATCAGTGAGTACATATTGTGTGAGTTCCTTTGTGATTGGGTTACATCACTCAGGATGATGCCCTCCATGTCCATTCATTTGCCTAGAAATTTCATAGATTCATTCTTTTAATAGCTGAGTAGTATTCCATTGTATAAATGTACCACATTTTCTGTATCTATTCCTCTGTTGAGGGGCATCTGGGTTCTTTCCAGCTTCTGGCTATTATAAATAAGGCTGCTATGAACATAGTGGAGCATGTGTCCTACTTACCGGTTGGGACATCTTCTGGATATATGCCCAGGAGAGGTATTGCTGGATATTCTGGTAGTACTATGCCGACTTTTCTAAGGAACTGCCAGACTGATTTCCAGAGTGGTTGTACAAGCTTGCAATCCCACCAACAATGGAGGAGTGTTCTTCTTTCTCCACATCCTTGCCAGCATCTGCTGTCACCTGAATTTTTGATCTTTGCCATTCTGACTGGTGTGAGGTGGAATCTCAGGGTTGTTTTGATTTGCATTTCCCTGATGATTAAGCATGTTGAACATTTTTTCAGGTGCTTCTCTGCCATTTGGTATTCCTCAGGTGAGAATTCTTTGTTCAGTTCTAAGCACCATTTTTTAATGGGGTTATTTGATTTTCTGGAGTTCACGGTCTTGAGTTCTTTATATATATATAGGATATTAGTCCCCTATCTGATTTAGAATAGGTAAAAATGCTTTCCCAATCTGTTGGTGGTCCTTTTGTTTTATTGACGATGTCTTTTGCTTTGCAGAAGCTTTGCAGTTCCATGAGGTCCCATTTGTCAATTCTTGATCTTACAGCACAAGTCATTGCTGTTCTATTCAGGAATTTTTCCCCTGTGCCCATATCTTCAAGGCTTTCCCCCACTTTCTCCTCTATAAGTTTCAGTGTCTCTGGTTTTATGTGAAGTTCCTTGATCCACTTAGATTTGACCTTATTACAAGGAGATAGGAATGGATCGATTCGCATTCTTCTACATGATAACAACCAGTTGTGCCAGCACCATTTGTTGAAAATGCTGTCTTTCTTCCACTGGATGGTTTTAGCTCCCTTGTCGAAGATCAAGTGACCATAGTTGTGTGGGTTCATTTCTGGTTCTTCATTTCTATTCCATTGGTATATTTGTCTGTCACTTTACTAGTACCATGCAGTTTTTATCACAATTGCACTGTAGTAAAGCTTTAGGTCAGGCATGGTGATTCCACCAGAGGTTCTTTTATCCTTGAGAAGAGTTTTTGCTATCCTAGGTTTTTTGTTATTCCAGATGAATTTGCAGATTGCTCTTTCTAATTCATTGAAGAATTGAGTTGGAATTTTGATGGGGATTGCATTGTATCTGTAGATTGCTTTTGGCAAGATAGCCATTTTTACAATGTTGATCCTGCCCATCCACGAGCATGGTAGATCTTTCCATCTTCTGAGATCTTCTTTAATTTCTTTCTTCAGAGACTTGAAGTTTTATCATACAGATCTTTCACTTCCTTAGTTAGAGTCATGCCAAGATATTTTATATTATTTGTGACTATTGGGAAGGGTGTTGTTTCCCTAATTTCTTTCTAAGCCTGTTAATTCTTTGTGTAGAGAAAGGCCACTGACTTGTTTGAGTTAATTTTATATCCAGCTACTTCACCAAAGCTGTTTATCAGGTTTACGAGTTTTCTGGTGGAATTTTTAGGGTCACTTATTTATACTATCATATCATCTGCAAAAAGTGATATTTTGACTTCATCTTTTCCAATTTGTATCCACTTGATCTCCTTTTGTTGTCGAATTGCTCTGGCTAGGACTTCAAGTACAATGTTGAATAGGTATGGAGAGAGTGGACAGCCTTGTCTAGTCCCTGATTTTAGTGGAATTGCTTCAAGCTTCTCACCATTTACTTTGATGTTGGCTACTGTTTTGCTGTAGATTGCTTTTATCATGTTTAGGTATGGGCATTGAATTCCTGATCTTTCCAAGGCTTTTATCATGAATGGGGGTTTGGATCTTGTCAAATGCTTTTACCACATCTAACGAGATGACCATTTGGTTTTGGTCTTTGAGTTTGTTTATATAATGGATTACATTGATGGATTTCCATATATTAAACCATTCCTGCATCCCTGGAATAAAACCTACTTGGTCAGGATGGATGATTGCTTTAATGTGTTCTTGGATTCGGTTAGCAAGAATTTTATTGAGGATTTTTGCATCTGTATTCATAAGGGAAATTGGTCTGAAGTTTTCTATCTTTGTTGGATCCCTCTGTGGTTTAGGTATCAGAGTAATTGTGGCTCCATAGAATGAGTTGGGTAGAGTTCCTTCTACTTCTATTTTGTGGAATAGTTTGTGCAGAACTGGAATTAGATCTTCTTTGAAGGTCTGATAGAACTCTGCACTAAACCCATCTGGTCCTGGGCTTTTTTTTGGCTGGGAGACTATTAATGACTGCTTCTATTTCTTTAGGGTATATGGGATTGTTTAGATCGTTAATTTGATCCTTATTTAACTTTGGTACTTGGTATCTGTCTAGAAATTTGTCCATTTCGTCCAGGTTTTCCAGTTTAGTTGAGTACAGCCTTTTGTAGAAGGATCTGATGGTGTTTTGGATTTCTTCAGGATCTGTTGTTATGCCTCCCTTTTCATTTCTGATTTTGTTAATTAGGATGTTGTCCCTGTGCCGTTTAGTGAGTCTAGCTAAGGGTTTATCTATCTTGTTGATTTTCTCAAAGAACCAACTCTGAGTTTGGTTAATTCTTTGAATAGTTCTTCTTGTTTCCACTTGGTTGATTTCACCCCTGAGTTTGATTATTTTCTGCCGTCTACTCCCCTTGGGTGAATTTTCTTCCTTTTTTTCTAGAGCTTTTAGATGTGTTGTCAAGCTGCTAGTGTGTGCTTTCTCCAGTTTCTTTTTGGAGGCACTCAGAGCTATGAGTTTCCCTCTTAGAAATGCTTTCATTGTGTCCCATAGGTTTGGGTATGTTGTGGCTTCATTTTCATTAAATTGTAAAAGTTCTTTAATTTCTTTCTTTATTCCTTCCTTGACCAAGGTATCATTGAGAAGAGTGTCATTCAGTTTCCACGTGAATGTTGGCCTTCCTTTATTTATGTTGTTATTGAAGATCAGCCTTAGTCCATGGTGGTCTGATAGGATGCATGGGACAATTTCAATATTTTTGTATCTGTTGAGGCCTGTTTTGTGACCAATTATATGGTCAATTTTGGAGAAGGTCCCGTGAGGTGCTGAGAAGAAGGTATATCCTTTTGTTTTAGGATAAAATGTTCTGTAGATATCTGTTAAGTCCATTTGTTTCATCACTTCTGTTAGTTTCACTGTGTCCCTGTTTAGTTTCTGTTTCCACGATCTGTCCATTGATGAAAGTGGTGTGTTGAAGTCTCCCACTATTATTGTGTGAGGTGCAATGTGTGCTTTGAGCTTTACTAAAGTGTCTTTAATGAATGTGGCTGCCCTTGCATTTGGAGCATAGATATTTAGAATTGAGAGTTTCTCTTGGAGGATTTTAATTTGATGAGTATGAAGTGTCCCTCCTTGCCTTTTTTGATATCTTTGGGAGGAAGTCGATTTTATTCGATATTAGAATAGCTGCTTCAGCTTGTTTCTTCAGACCATTTGCTTGGAAAATTGTTTTCCAGCCTTTCACTCTGAGGTAGTGTCTGTCTTTTTCCGTGAGATGGGTTTCCTCTAAGCAGCAGAATGTTGGGTCCTGTTTGTGTAGCCAGTCTGTTAGTCTATGTCTTTTTATTGGGGAATTGAGTCCATTGATATTAAGAGATATTAAGGAAAAGTAATTGTTGCTTCCTTTTATTTTTGTTGTTAGAGTTGGCATTCTGTTCTTGTGGCTGTCTTCTTTTTGGTTTGTTGAGGGATTACTTTCTTGCTTTTTCTAGGGCTTGATTTCCGTCCTTGTATTGGTTTTTTTCTGTTATTATCCTTTGAAGGGCTGGATTTGTGGAAAGATAACGTGTGAATTTGGTTTTGTCATGGAATACTTTGGTTTCTCCATTTATGGTAATTGAGAGTTTGGCCGGGTATAATAGCATGGGCTGGCATTTGTGTTCTCTGAGTGTCTGTATAACATCTGCCCAGCCTCTTCTGGCTTTCATAGTCTTTGGTGAAAAGTCTGGTGTAATTCTGATAGGCCTGCCTTTATATGTTACTTGACCTTTCTTTCTTACTGCTTTTAATATTCTATCTTTATTTAGTGCATTTGTTCTTTTGATTATTATGTGTCAGGAGGAATTTCTTTTCTGGTCCAGTCTATTTGGAGTTCTGTAGGCTTCTTGTATGTTTATGGGCATTTCTTTATGTTTGGGAAGTTTTCTTCTATAATTTTTTTGAAGATATTTGCTGGCCCTTTAAGTTGAAAATCTTCATTCTCATCAACTCCTATTGTCTGTAGGTTTGGTCTTCCCATTGTGTCCTGTATTTTCTGGATGTTTTGAGTTAGGATCCTTTTGCATTTTGTTTTTTCTTTGATTGTTGTGCTGATGTTCTCTATGGAATCTTCTGCTCCTGAGATTCTCTCTTCCATCTCTTGTATTCTGTTGCTGATGCTTGCATCTATGGTTCCAGATTTCTTTCCTAGGGTTTCTATCTCCAGCGTTGCCTCACTTTTTTTTTTATTGTGTCTACTACCCTTTTTAGGTCTAGTATGGTTTTGTTCATTTCCATTACCTGTTTGCATGTGTTTTCCTGTTTTTCTTTAAGGACTTCTACTTGTTTGGTTGTGTTTTCCTGTTTTTCTTTAAGGACTTGTAACTCTTTAGCAGGGTTCTCCTGTATTTCTTTAAGTGAGTTACTAAAGTCCTTCTCGGTCTCCTCTACCATCATCATGAGATATGCTTTTAAATCTGGGTCTAGCTTTTTGGTTGTGTTGGGGTGCCCAGGACTAGGTGGGGTGGGAGCGCTGTGTTCTGATGATGGTGAGTTGTCTTGATTTCTGTTAGTAGGATTTTTAAGTTTGCCTTTCGTCATCTGGTAATCTCTGGAGCTAGTTGTTATAGTTGCCTCTGGTTAGAGCTTGTTCCTCAGGTGATTATGTTAGCCTCTATCAGCAGACCTGGGAGACTAGCTTTCTCCTTAGTTTCAGTGGTCAGAGTACTTTCTGCAGGCAAGCTCTCCTCTTGCAGGGAAGGTGCCCAGATATCTGGTGTTCGAACATGCCTCCTGGCAGAAGTTGTGTTCCACTCTACAGAGGTCTTAAGATACTGTGGAGGGTCCTGTGAGGACCTTGGGGGTGTCCAGAGACTTAGTGGGCCAGGAAACCCGGTTCTGCAGTGGACCAGAAGGGACTTGTGCCCCTGACCAGGCCGGGTTATCTGCTTCCTTAATTAATGCAGTCTCAGGTCCTGCATGGTTGGATTGTAGCAGACACTGTGTTCCACTCACCAGAGGTCTTAGGATCCCGTGGGGGGATCCTGTGTGGGTCCTTGCGGGTATCCAGAGACTCAGTGGGCAAGGAAACCCGGTTCTGCAGTGGACCAGAAGGGCAGTTTTTGACTTTTTAATTTACTGGTTTGTCAGGATCTAAATATATTTCATTAAGTCAAAATTCTCATCGTTTCTGAGGTCAGTGGTAATTTTTTTATTGCTGTTGATTCATTTTTCCATTTTAACTTTAGTTAAAATCAATTAATCTTACTCATTGACAAATTCATATATATATATTTAGCTCATTTGGATTACTCCTTCTTCTGTACCCTGTCTTATCTTCTTCCAGTCCCTATCAACATATGTCTTCTCTCTATTAGTCACTTCACACATTCATTTATTTTTTAAACAAGTCTTCTTTCTTCTGCCTCCCCTCTTCTGCTCTCTGACCCGGAAGTCCCGCCTACCCCTTGCTCAGTGATTGTTCCCTTGAAATCTTTGTTCCTTAGGGTAAGGTTCTGCCACAAGAATCAACAATAAGGGCAGGCCCACAGTATACCTTGTTTATACACGTTTTACTTGAATATAGACGGGCCCATTCTTGTACAGACCTAGTGCAGTAAACTGCAGCTGATATGAGTTCCTGATTGCAAGATTGTTTCTTGCCCTATTCTGAAGTGCTTTTTGTAACTCCTGCCTTGAATTCTGTTTCCTCTTCTGCAGTGTTTCCAAAGCCTTTTAGAGTAGGGTAGTACAAATGCCTGGCTTAAAGCTGACTAGTCAGCTATCATTTATTGTCACCACCATAGCCATGAGCCTCAGTATCCATTGCCTGTAAGAGCATATTTATAGCTTTTTGACCAGATTTCTAGTACCAGGCTAGGTTTCCCTCCTGTGGAAATCTCAAATCCAATCAAAGAGTTTTTATTTCTATAACAGCCATGTCTCTATTGCACAAGAGGGCCTTTCATGCCTGTTAGATTGCTCTCATGGTGTGTAGGATTCACAGATGGGTAAGGGTGCTGATGGGTTGTGTGTGTTTTGTTCTTTCTTCCACTTCCCCTGGGTAACATGCATAGTACTTCCTGTCACAATGAAAGTTAATGGTGGGGAGTAGACTTTCAGCTCAGTTTAAGCCTGATGGTTTAAATCTTGTAATCCAGGCATGCCATGTCAGCAAGAAGGTCTTAATACTTAGATTTTGAACAATAAGATTATGAGTTTAGTGAGCTTCTTGTTTGTTTGTTTGCTTCTTAACAAACATTCCTTTCATTAAACTTCTTGCTTTCTGTTTACAACTTTCAATGACTTCTGGAAAATTTTTCTAGACTCCATGTGCATCTATATATATTACCCTATTTTCTCTTTGAGGTACTTGAAATACATTGAAGTCGTATAACTTGATATTTCTCTAGAGGTTTCTGAGTCTCTGTTCATTGTTCCCTGGCTTGCTTACCATGTGTCATAGCATTTCAGATCTTTGGTTTATATTACTGACTTCACCATTGCTTTATTTTGATTTTCCTTTTTAAAAAAGTGTTTATTCATTTTCTTGTGTGTATGTGTGTGTGCATGCACATGTTCATGCACCACCATGCTCTACTCTGTGTATGTTGAGGTCAAAGGGCAACTTTTCGGATTTAGTTCTCTTTTTACAATATGGGATCTAGGGACTAAGCTTAAATCATAAGACTTAGCTACCAAAGCCTTTACCCATTGAACCATGTAGTTGATCCCTCTTTGTGTGCTAGCTAATCCAATATATCCTTCCAGTAGAATTGTATTCTTTATGTGCCTATCCTGAAATAAAATGGTATATAAAAATATCATTTGGCTCTTGACTTTTAATGCTGTCTACTTGTTTTCCCACTTATTCTTATGCTAAAACATACTCACAGTGCTGTCACTTTCACTGGCATCCTTTCTGAAGTATTAAGATTAAATTGTAAGCATTTTAAGGGACATGGAGAATAGTTTGTTCTTCTCTTTCCTTCCTTCCTTCCTTCCTTCCTTCCTTCCTTCCTTCCTTCCTTCCTTCCTTCCTTCCTTCCTTCCTTCCTTCCTTTTCTTCCCTTTCTCTCTCTTTCTTTTTCTTTCTTTTTCTCTTTCTTTCTTTCTTTCTTTCTTTCTTTCTTTCTTTCTTTCTTTCTTTCTTTCTTTCTTTCTTTCTTTCTTTCTTCCTTCCTTCCTTCCTTCCTCTCTCTCTTTCTTTCTCTCTTTCTTACTTTCTTTCCTTCTTATTAATTATTCCATTTGTTTACATCTCAAATGATATCCCACTTCCCAGTTACCCCTCCACAAGCCCCCATCTCACAACTTTCCTCTCCTTCCCTCTGCCTCTATAATGATGCTCCCCCTCCCACACACCCACTCCCACCCCACCCCTCTAGCATTCACCTACACTGGAGCATAAAACTTCCACAGGAACAAGGGCCTCCCATCCCATTGATGTCAGACAAGGTCATTCTCTGCTACCTATGACTCTGGAGCCATGGATCCCTCCCTATACACTCCTTGGTTGGTAGTCTAGTCCCTGGGAGCACTAGATGGTCTGTCTGATGTTGTTCTTCCTATTGGGTTGCAGTACCCCTTGGGTCCTCCAGTCCTTCAGTCCGTTCTTCCATCAGCATCCCTGAGCTCACTATGATGGTTGGCTCCAAGCATCCACATCTGTATTGGTTAGTTGCTGGCTGAACCTCCAAAGGAGCAGTTATACCAGGTTCCTGTCAGCAAGTGTTTCTTGGCAATGGCAACTATATCAGGTTTGATGTCTGCAGATAGGACAGATTACCAGGTGGGGCAGTCCTTGGATGACCCATCCTTCAGTCTCTGCTCCATTTTTCATCCCTGTTCTTTCTTTGGACAGGAACATTTTGGGTTAAAAACTTTGAGATGGGTGTGTGGCTCCATCTTATGACTGGGAGTCGAGTTTGTTCTTTTCATGGCTGATTTTTCATGTATCATTGGGGACTGTGCAGTGTAACTATTAATCTTAGCAGCCTTAGTTGTGTTGTGGCCCTCCTGAGATTTCAACTGCATGTCCAATTCCAGTAAGCCATGGATGTACTCCCTGCCAGTCCTATATCTCCTCAGTGCAATGTGAACTCCAACAGTTGTCATGTCTGTAGCTTCACAGTGATTGTTCTCCATCATAATATTACTGGTAACCTAAGCTTACCATGTAGCATTTAGGAAAAGACTGAAGGAGACTGTCATATAGACTCTAGAAGCTGTTTTTCTGTGACACACTTTCTTGTTCTCTAAACACCAGGTTTCTCTATCTTCTCAATATCTGTCCTTGCAATTTAGAAGGATAGACAAGCTCAATGTACTTTCTTCTCTTTTGTCTTCATTTTCCAGGAGGTGACTCTGGGAAAGCAGGCTAACAATGCTTCATTCTTTCTTTTAGGGACTGTAACTCTGTGCTGCTACCTGTTGTTGTTTCCTGAAGAAGTTTATGATTTTTGTGACTATCGATGCACAACACACAAAGTACAACACACACACACACACACACACACACACACAGAGAGAGAGAGAGAGAGAGAGAGAGAGAGAGAGAGAGAGAGAGAGAGAGAGAGAGAAGAGAGAGACTCAGATATTGTTCACTGCTATATTTTACATGTATGTGACATATATTTAAATCGTATATTCTTGCCTGACTTTTTTTTTAGGTTTTTATAATGGTTGGACAATCATAGTGTCAGATAGCCTATCAGGAGAAGTAGAAATCCCTGTTTTGACTTTTACAGTTATTAGCTTATTGTATATATTTTGTTCACACAAATGCTAGTCCATCCCATCCCATACTAGATTTTTTTTTATACTATATCAAGTCAAATGCTACAGATAAGCCTAAAATAAAATTTGAACACATTCAAATAATTAAAGTATATTTACATTACTGAGATATAAAAGAAATAGGAGTTATACTAAAATGAAAGAAAATACCACAAGAGTGTCAAACCATTTCTTCATGTTGATAGGCTGGAATAGACAGATCATGGGAGATGATGAATAATCATTTTTGAGAATGGGCCTCATATAAGCAGTGTAAACACCATTCCAATTATCCTTGTCATGTTCAAGCCTGTAGGCATTGCTCAAAGGTAATATTTTGTGCTGTGCCTACATTCCTTGGCCCTTTAAGCATTAATTCTTAACGAAATTTCCAGTTTTATAGCCCTCCAGAACAAAACCACTGATTATTATTCTAAAAGAATGTAGGTAATTATATATACTTTTGACACTTCCATCATATTTCTGACAGTTACACCTTTCCTCTCTAGAAGGCTGGGGGCTGGAGTGGCAGGTGCCTGGCATGCCCTCAATATGACATCTCTGTTCCCCTACTTACTCCTGTTTCTTTTTCTTTCTAATATGGGGTAGTTTTCCTTCCCTGGACTTTCTTGCTCTAGATGCCTTAGAGTGGAGGAAGGGTTATAGCAGTCTGGATCCATTTACATGGGAACAAACTTCTATTTCATTACTTCCTTCTTCCAAAGGCTTAACTATCTGAGTCATTAGCCATACAAAACCTAGCATACAGCCCTTTGAGGCTAGCTTCATTAAACCTCAGCCTGCTTATCTGAAGTTGAGAAAGACAGCTTTGGGTACAGTTTGACATTGTTTAGAAGATTTCAGTTCTATTAAAATGTGACTTTTTGGTGAACATTCTAATGTACTCTGAAATACTGCAAATTGACTTCAGTTTTGGTGAGATATCTGAAGGAAAGATGAGATGTACAGGGGATATCTGCTTGCTTGTATATGTACAACCAGTATTTATTGGCTAGTGACAATTGATTAAATGTTAACTTTTTTGATATCAATGTCCTCACACTCCTGCTAATTTCTCTGACACAGACATCTTCAAAGTTGATGTTCAACATTACAAAAATTAGATATTTTCTACAAAGCTATATATTTTTTCTTTTATTGGATATTTTCTTTATTTACATTTCAAATGTTATCCCCTTTTCAGGTCTCCCCTCTGGAAACTCCTTATCCCATTGCCCTTCCCCATTCCTCTATGAAGGTACTCTCCCCAATTCACCCACTCCTGCCTTCCCACCCTAGCATTCCTCTACACTGGGGCATGGAACCCCCTCAGGCCCAAGGACCGCTCCTCCCACTGATGTCCAAAAATTCCATCCTCTGACACATATGTGGCTAGAGCAATGGGTCCTTCCATTTGTACACTGGTTGGTGCTCCAGTACCGGGGAGCTCCGGGTGACTTGCCAGTTGACACTGTTGCTTCCCACTTGGGACTACAAACCTCTTCAGCTCCTTTGGTACCTTCTCCAACTCCTCCATTGGGGACCTGTCTCTCAGTCCAATGGTTGGCTATGAGCATCTGCCTCTGTATTTGTTTCTCAGGAGACAGCCATATTGGGCTCCTGTCAGTAAGCAGTCCCTGGCATCTGCAATAGCATCTGGGTTTGGCGACTGTATACCTAGGTGGGGCAGTCTCTAGATGGCCTTTCTTTCAGTCTCTGCTCCACACTTTATCTCCATATTTCCTCCTGTGAGTATTTAGTTCCTCTTTCTAAGAAGCACCGAAGCATCCACACTTTGTTCGTCCTTTATATGTTAAAAATGTTGTTTTCAAAGATAAAGAGTCTACCACTAATTATTTCCCCTCTGGTTACTGATATCTTAAAAATCAAATGAGTCTTTTTAATATCACCAGAAATTTCATATGCATATCTACCTGTTAGTTTTTTTCCAGCCAATTCAAAGGTCTTTAAAGACTACCCATAGCTTACACAATAAAGAAATATTTTGGGAGAAGAAATGCAAATTTTTCTTGAGGAAGGGAACAGACGTGCACTGTGCATCTATTTTGATGTGTTTTTCCTTTGTAGTAAAGTGTATTTTCTACAAATGGTGGCAACAACAATTTTGATCTCATATGGTACTGTAGAACTGTGCCATTTGCTGACCTGTGGAATCTATTTTCTTTCATTTGTATATTGGAAGTCATACCATTTTTTTTAAATTGGAAATCACAAAGCAAAAGTGATTAAAATTATTTCTAAGGCTGACTCATAACAGGTATTGTATCTTGTTGGCTCACAGGCTTACTCCTGGAAACTAGCTATCACATTATAAGGAAGCCCAGGACATGCAGGCATATTATAATGTAGATAACATATAGGATGGTCCCACACAAAGTTTTCACACAACACCCAGAATCAAGCATTTGACATGAGTCTGAGAAGCCTTTGGAGGACTCTGGGTCCCAGCCAATGAATTATCTATGGGCTTAAATCTATCAGAATAGAGGAAATAATAAAAGGGAATACAGTCTTTGTTTTTGAGTTTTCTCTGTTAAGGTTGAGTTGAGCCTGGACAAACAGTTCTCATGGAATTTTCCCCAAACTGTATATTTTGAAGGAAAATCAATGTCATTCTTTATGGCATCAGGTATAGATGGCTTTATGGGGAACAGTAAATATCTGGAAGACACTTTGGTTACAGGAGTGAAGTGCAGCCCCACCAGATTAATCCAGGCGGTAGTGGGTCTAGGACTGAGGCAGGTGAGATGGATAGTGTTAGCAAAAGAGCATAGATATTCAGAGCAAATCTAAGGGACTTTGTGAAACCTGCTGTTGATGACTGAAAGGAGTGAGTAAGTTGCTACAGGAAGCAGGAGGGAAGGAACACTCATACACACTTGCACAAAGTTTAGCAACAATATCTCCTGTGGTGAGGTGAAAATAGGAAATGTACCTATTTTCCCAGCTAAGGAGTATAGCAGAAAGAGGCTCGAAAGTGGCTTGCCTACCGTCTGTTTCTAACTGCCTGGAGTAAAATCCAAGGAAGAGAGATGAGCTAAAGAAAGAAATGTTATATATAAAGTCTCCAGGGCTTGCTGGGTTGGAAAAGAAAACTGTATCTCATTCCCAGCCTCTCCAGATGGCAAAAGATGCTAAATTAAGACGTGGCTTCTTAGCAGAGATCAAATCCAGGGTGCTGTCAAGAGAACATGAACGAAAGAGAAATACCTTTTGTTAAGTCTTCGTAGAGTTCTGGGCTAGTGTGTTATAGGTCATTTTGAACAGACAAAAAATGACCACGTGACAATTTGTGATGTTTCTCCCAGATTTCTTCTGTGAAATAATAAGGTTTCTGGGAATCTTAGAGTGGTATTCTTAAAGAGAGCCCTTGTTTTGTTTTAGTTTGTTTTTTAAAAGACTTAACTCAATGAGACTTATGCATGTGGCTTTTGTCTAATGGGATAGATTATAAATCGATTCATAAAAAAAATCCACAAATATTTAAAGGAATTTTACCACCTAGCACTGACAAGAATAGAGATGGTGTCTCTGGAAGAGAGAAGCAGACATGAACATGATTCAACTACAAGAACGACCTATGCCTTAAGTCATAGTAAGGATGTGTTAGTGGATCCAGAGTCCAAATGTAGAGCAAAAGGCAATGGAGAATTCCTTGGTAGTAGGTCTGAGCCCTAATCAAGGAACTGGGAATATGTACCTGGTTATATTTTAGGATGGTTATGGCCCAGTGCCTACTGTGTTTTATCTGTTGGCTCCTTTTCAAATGAGCACCCTTCTTGCCTCTCCATCTACCACACCATCATTTGTCAGGCCTATGTGGAGTAGAGAAATCATACTTTCAATTCACCTATCTTAATACCAACATGATTAGCATCCAGGGTGGAAACCTCAAGGCATCTTGTTCTAAGGCAAGATGGGAACACATTAATGCATTTCCTCATGTTGTGGGGACCCCACCACCACCATTAATTCATTTTCATTGCTATTTCATAACTGTAATTGTGCTATGGTTATGAATCATAATGCATATCTTTGTATTTTCCAATGACTTAGGCACAAGGCAACTATTGTGAAAAGGCCATAAAGGGCCTCACAGGTTAGAACTGCTGTTCTAAGGACTTTATCAGATTTGGAGACTAAAACCCTGGACTGTAAGCCTAAGCTTGATGAGTTTGTGAAATGCTTTGGAAAAAGGAATGAGAGTATTTTACTTGTGTAAAAAAATGGGAATTTTGGCCTGAAAGTAAAATTGTGTCAGAATTTTAGTTACCCCCACCCCCAGTAGGTACCATAATGGTTTTGTGTCAAATGTTCTGCTAGCTCCTTGACATATCTGTACTAATAAAGCCATGACCCATTTCCTCAAACAGGATAAGTCTTTACAGTTACTTCAAGAGTAGAATCCTGCTAAAACCAGGTTGTGTGGCTCTTGAGGCTAGATCCTAGAAAGAAACAGAACCTCTGCCCCTTCCCCTTGAAATGTTTGCCTCTGCAATTCAGGATCTGTAGTGTGGGGAGATGCAAGAGATCAAGTGTAGATGTTTTGTTTGAGGACATTAGCTAAGAATTCAGACAAGGACCAGAAGCAATTAATGAGTGTGTGATCAATACATGAGCCATCTCATAGCTTTTTGGTAGAGCATGTATGAGCTATCCTTAACACCCTTTGGTTATTTGAGGAATAACAGTCCCCTAGAGTCTCGGGCACTTGAATACTTGCTCCCTAGTTGGTAGAAATATTTTGGGAAGGATTAGGAGGTGTGGCCTTATTGGAAAGGCATGTTGACTAGAGGCAGACTTTGAAGAATTTCAGTTCCTCCTTGATTTATCCTTTCAGATCAAAATGTGAACCCTCAGCCTCTGCTCCAGCCATCTGTCTCTTACTACCTTCACTTCAACATTATAAATTTTATTCCTCCAGAAATGTAAGCCTAAATAAACACTTTCCTATGTACATTGCCTTGCTCTTGGCGTTTTATCACAGCAATAGAAAAGTCACTAATACAGATTACAGGTGTGGTGGTTTGAATGAAACAGCCCCCATAGGGTCATATATGTGAAAGCCTGCTCCCCAGCAGGTGGAACTGCTTTGGGAAGGAGTAGGATTGTGATTTTGTTGGAGGACGTATGTCCATGGTGGTGGGCTTTGGGGTTTTAAAATCTGATGCCATTTCTAGTCTCTCTTTCTGTCTAATGCTGGTAGATCAGATGTAAACTATTAGCTATTGCTTCAGCACTCTGCCTGATTGCCTGCTGCTATGTACCCCACCAGAGTGGCCATGACCTCTAACCCTCTAGGAGCTCCCAGTTAGATGCCTTGGTCATGGTATTTTTTTCATAGCAATAGAAAAGTAACTAAGATACCAGAATTATAAGCAAAATGATTGTTTTAATGAAATAATATATGAGCCATCTATTTACTAATGATGAGATAGGCTGACAGTCATGTGATCTGTTAGAGACAAAGCTGAGCTTAGACCACAGTACAAGTGAGAATTAAGATTCTTCCATTCTTCATGTTACTTTTAAATGAGGGCATTAGATGACCAGAAAGACACCCATTTGAACTACAAAGTCCATCAACCATTAGCTTGAGAAAACTGAGCCCTGTAAAATAAGGACAAGTCTTGAATATTGTGGTGGTTTGAATGAAACAGCCCCCATAGGGTCATATATGTGAAAGGTAGAGAACTGTCTTGAAAAAACCAAACATGTTTTGCTCTCTTTAAAAGGTGTGGTCATCAAGCCTGTGAGATGGCTCATCAGGTAAATGTGCTTTGTACTAAACCTGATGACCTGAATTCAACTTTCTGGAACTGCATGGCAGAAGGAGACAACTGGTGCCTGAAAGTTTTCTCCGGACATCCACAAGAATGCCACAAGAATGCAATGGCACCTGAACACACACACACACACACATGCATACACACTAAAATAAATTTTAAAATGTGTATTCACTATATGTGATTAATTTGCTTCCATTTGAAGAAGTGACTTCACTGTAGGTGGCTTTACATTTAAGTACAAGTATCTCTCTGTGCTGGTCCATGAAGAGACATGATGTAGAAACTGCACAGTATAACGCATAAAATTAGAAGGACTCTGGGAAAGCCGTCTGGTTCACTTGTTAAGAAACATGCATGGGCAATTTTCACAGCTCAGAATTATCAGGGAGAGGAAAAGAGGGAACAGGAGTGGATACAGCTTGTGTTGTATCACACATTTTTATTCATTAATATTGTCCCCAAAATATATGAAATGAAATGTAAAATACATTGCGATTTAATAAAACCATAAACATGTTTTGTACAAACAATATTGAACAGCCCCTACTGGAATTCTTTGGCTCTATTTATAGGTAATCTACAGTTGCCTGACTCATGATATCCTCTTGGGAGTAATGACTCCACCTCTTGATGTTTCATGGGCCAGCACAGAGAAAGGCTTTGTGTTTGGGTGAGAAAGTACCTGGAATGAAGCCACTTCTTCAAATAGCAGTCAAATAATTCTGTGCATCTTCCTTTTGGTTAAGTTTCCTGTCTTAGGATACTTATTTCCCTACTTTCTCTAGCTCCTGTCTCCTTCCCTTTACCACAAATCTCGGTAGAAGGGTCAGGACTTACTTATGTCACCACATGGTGTCAGCACATGCCACTCTCTCTTTTATTTATTTATTTTGGATTAGATATTATCATTATTTACATTTCAAATGTTATCCCCTTTTCTGGTTTCCCCTCCAAATCCCCCTAAACCCTTTCCTTTCCCACTGCTCACCAACCCACCCACTATTGCTTCCTGGTCCTGGTATTCCCCTATATTGGGGTTTAGAATCTTCACAGAACCAAGAGCCTCTCCTCCCATTGATGACCAACTAGGCCATCCTCTGCTATATATGAAGCTAGAGCCATGAGTCCCACCATGTATTTTCTTTGGGTGGTGGTTTAGTCCCATGGAGCTCTGGGGGTACAGGTTAGATCATATTGTTGTTCCCCTTATGGGGCTGCAAATCCCTTCAACTCCTTGGGTACTTTCTCTAGCTCCTTCATTGGAGACCCTGTGCTCTGTCCAATGGATGGCTGTGAGGCACTGGCAGAGCCTCTAAGGAGACAGCTATATCAGGCACCTGTCAGCAAGTTCTTGTTGCTATCCACAATAGGGTCTGGGTTTGGTGGCTGTATATGGGATGGATCCCCAGGTGGGGCAGTCTCTGGATGGTCATTCCTTTAGTCTCTGCTCCAGAATTTGTCTCTGTAACTCCTTCCAAGGGTATTTTGTTTCCCCTTCTAAGAAGGGTCAAAGTATCCATATTTTGGTCTTTTTTCTAATTGAGTTTCATGTGTTTTGCAAATTGTATCTTGAGTATTCTAAGTTTCTGGGCTAATATTCACTTATCAGTGAGTGCATATCATGTGCGTTCTTTTGTGATTGGGTTATCTCACTCAGGATGATATCCTCCAGATCCATCCATTTGCCTAAGGATTTCATAAATTCATTGTTTTTAATAGCTAAGTAGTACTCCATTGTGTATATATACTACATTTTCCATACCCATTCCTCTGTTGAGGGACATCTGGGTTCTTTCCAGCTTCTGGCTATTATAAAAAAGGCTGCTATGAACATAGTGGAGCATGTGTCCTTCTTACCAGTTGGGACATCTGGATACATGCCCAGGAGAGGTATTGCTGGATCCTCTGGTAGTACTATGTCCAATTATCTAAGGAACCGCCAGATTGATTTCCACAGTGGTTGTACAAGCTTGCAATCGCACCAACAATGGAGGAGTGTTCCTCTTTCTCCACATCCTCACCAGCATCTGTTGTCACCTGAATTTTTGATCTTAGCCATTCTGACTGGTGTGAGGTGGAATCTCAGGGTTGTTTTGATTTGCATTTCCCTGATGATTAAGCATGTTGAACATTTTTTCAGGTGTTTCTCTGCCATTCGGATTTCCTCAGGTGAGAATTCTTTGTTCAGGTCTGAGCCCCATTTTTTAATGGGGTTATTTGATTTTCTGGAGTCCACCTTCTTGAGTTCTTTATATATATTGGATATTAGTCCCCAGTCTGATTTAGGATAGGTAAAAATGCTTTCCCAATCTGTTGGTGGTCTTTTTGTTTTATTGACGATGTTTTTTGCCTTGCAGAAGCTTTGCAGTTTCATGAGGTCCCATTTGTCAATTCTCGATCTTATAGCACAAGCCATTGCTGTTCTATTCAGGAATTTTCCCCCTGTGCCCATATCTTCAAGGCTTTCCCCACTTTCTCCTCTATAAGTTTCAGTGTCTCTGGTTTTATGTAAAGTTCCTTGATCCACTTAGATTTGACCTTATTACAAGGAGATAGGAATGGATCGATTCGCATTCTTCTACATGATAACAACCAGTTGTGCCAGCACCATTTGTTGAAAATGCTGTCTTTCTTCCACTGGATGGTTTTAGCTCCCTTGTCGAAGATCAAGTGACCATAGGCGTGTGGGTTCATTTCTGGGTCTTCAATTCTATTCCATTGGTCTACTTGTCTGTCACTATACCAGTACCATGCAGTTTTTATCACAATTGCACTGTAGTAAAGCTTTAGGTCAGGCATGGTGATTCCACCAGAGGTTCTTTTATCCTTGAGAAGAGTTTTTGCTATCCTAGGTTTTTTGTTATTCCAGATGAATTTGCAGATTGCTCTTTCTAACTCGTTGAAGAATTGAGTTGGAATTTTGATGGGGATTGCATTGAATCTGTAGATTGCTTTTGTCAAGATAGCCATTTTTACAATGTTGATCCTGCCAATCCATGAGCATGGGAGATCTTTCCATCTTCTGAGATCTTCTTTATTTTCTTTCTTCAGAGACTTGAAGTTTTTATCATACAGATCTTTCACTTCCTTAGTTAGAGTCACACCAAGATATTTTATATTATTTGTGACTATTGAGAAGGGTGTTGTTTCCCTAATTTCTTTCTCAGCCTGTTTAGTCTTTGTTTAGAGAAAGGCCATTGACTTGTTTGAGTTAATTTTATATCCAGCTACTTCACCGAAGCTGTTTATCAGGTTTAGGAGTTCTCTGGTGGAATTTTTAGGGTCACTTATATATACTATAATATCATCTGCAAAAAGTGATATTTTGACTTCATCTTTTCCAATTTGTATCCCCTTGATCTCATTTTGTTGTCGAATTGCTCTGGCTAGGACTTCAAGTACAATGTTGAATAGGTATGGAGAGAGTGGACAGCCTTGTCTAGTCCCTGATTTTAGTGGAATTGCTTCAAGCTTCTCACCATTTACTTTGATGTTGGCTACTGTTTTGCTGTAGATTGCTTTTATCATGTTTAGGTATGGGCCTTGAATTCCTGATCTTTCCAAGACCTTTATCATGAATGGGTGTTGGATCTTGTGGAATGCTTTTTCCCCGTCTAACGAGATGATCATGTGGTATTTGTCTTTGAGTTTGTTTATATAATGGATTACATTGATGGATTTCCATATATTAAACCATCCGTGCATCCCTGGGGTAAAACCTACTTGGTCAAGATGGATGATTGCTTTAATGTGTTCTTGGATTCGGTTAGCGAGAATTTTATTGAGGATTTTTGCATCTGTATTCATAAGGGAAATTGGTCTGAAGTTCTCTATCTTTGTTGGATCTTTCTGTGGTTTAGGTATCAGAGTAAGTGTGGCTTCATAGAATGAGGTGGGTAGAGTTCTTTCTACTTCTATTTTGTGGAATAGTTTGTGCAGAACTGGAATTAGATCTTCTTTGAAGGTCTGATAGAACTCTGCACTAAACCCATCTGGTCCTGGGCTTTTTTTTTTTTTTTTTGGCTGGGAGACTATTAATGACTGCTTCTATTCCTTTAGGGGATATGGGACTGTTTAGATCTTTAACTTGATCCTGAATTAACTTTGGTACCTGGTATCTGTCTAGAAATTTGTCCATTTTGTCCAGGTTTTCTAGTTTAGTTGAGTATAGCCTTTTGTAGAAGGATCTGATGGTGTTTTGGATTTCTTCAGGATCTGTTGTTATGTCTCCCTTTTCATTTCTGATTTTGTTAATTAGGATGTTGTCCCTGTGCCCTCTAGTGAGTCTAGCTAAGGGTTTATCTATCTTGTTGATTTTCTCAAAGAACCAACTCTGAGTTTGGTTAATTCTTTGAATAGTTCTTCTTGTTTCCACTTGGTTGATTTCACCCCTGAGTTTGATTATTTCCTGCAGTCTACTCCATTTGGGTGGATTTTCTTCCTTTTTTTCTAGAGCTTTTAGATGTGTTGTCAAGCTGCTAGTGTGTGCTTTCTCCAGTTTCTTTTTGGAGGCACTCAGAGCTATGAGTTTCCCTCTTAGAAATGCTTTCATTGTGTCCCATAGGTTTGGGTATGTTGTGGCTTCATTTTCATTAAATTGTAAAAGTTCTTTAATTTCTTTCTTTATTCCTTCCTTGACCAAGGTATCATTGAGAAGAGTGTCATTCAGTTTCCACGTGAATGTTGGCCTTCCTTTATTTATGTTGTTATTGAAGATCAGCCTTAGTCCATGGTGGTCTGATAGGATGCATGGGACAATTTCAATATTTTTGTATCTGTTGAGGCCTGTTTTGTGACCAATTATATGGTCAATTTTGGAGAAGGTCCCGTGAGGTGCTGAGAAGAAGGTATATCCTTTTGTTTTAGGATAAAATGTTCTGTAGATATATTAAGTCCATTTGTTTCATCACTTCTGTTACTTTCACTGTGTCCCTGTTTAGTTTCTGTTTCCACGATCTGTCCATTGATGAAAGTGGTGTGTTGAAGTCTCCCATTATTATTGTGTGAGGTGCAATGTGTGCTTTGAGCTTTACTAAAGTATCTTTAATGAATGTGGCTGCCCTTGCATTTGGAGCATAGATATTCAGAATTGAGAGTTTCTCTTGGAGGATTTTACCTTTGATGAGTATGGAGTGTCTCTCCTTGTATCTTTTGATAACTTTTGGTGGGAAGTTGATTTTATTAGATATTAGAATGGCTACTCCAGCTTGTTTCCTCAGACCATTTGCTTGGAAAATTGTTTTCCAGCCTTTCACTCTGAGGTAGTGTCTGTCTTTTTCTGTGAGATGGGTTTCCTGTAATCAGCTGAATGTTGGGTTCTGTTTGTGTAGCCAGTCTGTTAGTCTATGTCTTTTTATTGGGGAATTGAGTCCATTGATATTAAGAGATATTAAGGAAAAGTAATTGTTGCTTTCTTTCATTTTTGTTGTTAGAGTTGGCATTCTGTTCTTGTGGCTGTCTTCTTTTTGGTTTGTTGAGGGATTACTTTCTTGCTTTTTCTAGGGCTTGATTTCCGTCCTTGTGTTGTGTTTTTTTTTTTTTTCTGTTATTATCCTTTGAAGGGCTGGATTTGTGGAAAGATAATGTGTGAATTTGGTTTTGTCATGGAATACTTTGGTTTCTCCATCTATGGTAATTGAGTGATCGGCTGGGTATAGTAGCCCGGGCTGGCATTTTTGTTCTCTTAGTGTCTGTATAACATCTGTCCAGGCTCTTCTGGCTTTCATAGTCTCTGGTGAAAAGTCTGGTGTAATTCTGATAGGTCTGTCTTCATATGTTACTTGACCTTTCTCCCTTACTGCTTTTAATATTCTATCTTTATTCAGTGCATTTGTTGTTTTGGTTATTATGTGTCAGGAGGAATTTCTTTTCTGGTCCAGTCTATTTGGAGTTCTGTAGGCTTCTTGTATGTTCATGGGCATCTCTTTCTTTAGATTTGGGAAGTTTTCTTCTATAATTTTGTTGAAGATATTTGCTGGCCCTTTAAGTTGAAAATCTTCATTCTCATCAACTCCTATTGTCTGTAGGTTTGGTCTTCTCATTGTGACCTGTATTTCCTGGATGTTTTGAGTTAGGATCTTTTTGCGTTTTGTATTTTCTTTGATTGTTGTGCCGATGTTCTCTATGGAATCTTCTGCACCTGAGGTTCTCTCTTCCATCTCTTGTATTCTTTTGCTGATGCTCGAATCTATGGTTCCAGATTTCTTTCCTAGGGTTTCTATCTCCAGTGTTGCTTCATTTTGGGTTTTCTTTATTGTGTCTACTTCCCTTTTTAGGTCTAGTATGATTTTGTTCATTTCCATCACCTGTTTGGATGAGTTTTCCTTTTTTTCTTTAAGGACTTCTACTTGTTTGGTTGTGTTTTCCTGTTTTTCTTTAAGGACTTGTGACTCTTTAGCAGGGTTCTCCTGTATTTCTTTAAGTGAGTTACTAAAGTCCTTCTTGGTTTCCTCGACCATCATCATGAGATATGCTTTTAAATCCGGGTCTAGCTTTTCGGTTGTGTTGGGGTGCCCAGGACTAGGTGGGGTGGGAGTGTTGTGTTGTGATGATGGTGAGTGGTCTTGATTTTTGTTAGTATAATTCTAATGTTTGCCTTTCGCCATCTGGTAATCTCTGGAGCTGTGCAGAATACACTGGGTGTGGTCTTGGAACCAAGATGTCTCCTTCTGATTTTCAGGCCAAGCGCTCCCGGGCCGGGCGATCCCCCCTCCTCTGGCTGGGAAAGTGGCCGGATGTCTGGGGCCTTTGCAGAATACACTCAGCGGGGTCCAGGAACCAAGATGCCTGCTGCTGATACTCAGGCAATGCGCTCCCGCACTGGTCGGACCCCTTTCCTCTGGCCGGGAAATTGGCCAGCTCTCTGGGGCCCGAAAAGGGGGCTGCCTTAGAAGCTCTGTGGCTCCTGCCTGTCCCAGAAGCTTTTAGCTTCTGTATTCCGTACTCTCACCTGTGCAGAATACTCTTGACTGGGTTCCGGAACCAAGATGTCTGCTGCGATGCTCAGGCAAAGCGCTCCCTGAGAATTCTTTGTTTAGCTCTGTATCCCATTATTAATAGGGTTGTTTTGTTCTCTAGAGTCTAACTTTTTTTTTTTTTGTGTGGTTTTTCGAGACAGGGTTTCTTTGTATAGACCTGGCTGTCCTGGAATTTACTCTGTAGACCAGGCTGGCCTTGAACTCAGAAATCTGTCTGTCTCTGCCTCCTGTGTGCTGGGATTAAAGACGTGTGCCACCATGCCAGGCTTAGAGTCTAACTTCTTTTTTTTTTTTTTTGAATTAATTTTTTTATTAGGTATTTTCCTCATTTACATTTCCAATGCTGTCCAAAACGTCCCCAATACACTCCCCCCTCCATTCCCCTACCCACCCACTCCCACTTTTTGGCCCTGGCGTTCCCCTGTACTGGGGCATATAAAGTTTGCAAGTCCAATGGGCCTCTCTTTCCAGTGATGGCCGACTAGGCCATCTTTTGATACATATGCAGCTAGAGTCAAGAGCTCCGGGGTACTGGTTAGTTCATAATGTTGTTCCACCTATAGGGTTGCAGATCCCTTTAGCTCCTTGGGTAATTTCTCTAGCTCCTCCATTGGGGGCCCTGTGATCCATCCAATAGCTGACTGTGAGCATCCACTTATGTGTTTGCTAGGCCCCGGCATTGTCTCAAGAGACAGCTATATCTGGGTCCTTTCAGCAAACTCTTGCCAGTGTATGCAATGTTGTCAGCGTTTGGAAGCTGATTATGGGATGGATCCCTGGATATGGCAGTCTTTAGATGGTTTGTCCTTTCGTCACAGCTCCAAACTTTATCTCTGTAACTCTTTCCATGGGTGTTTTGTTCCCAATTCTAAGAAGGGGCACAGTGTCCACATTTTGGTCTTCGTTCTTCTTGAGTTTCATGCGTTTAACAAATTTTATCTTATATATATTGGATATTAGCCCTCTCTTGGATTTAGGGTTGGTAAAGATCTTTTCCCAAACACTTAGTTGCCGTTTTGTCTTATTGACAATGTTCTTTCCCTTACTGAAGCTTTGCAATTTTATGAGGTCCCATTTGCCAATTCTTAATCTTACAGCACAAGCTATTGGTGTTCAGTTCAGGAAAATTTCCCCTGTGCCCATATGTTAGAGGCTCTTCCCCACTTTCTCCTCTATATGTTTCAGTGTCTCTGGTTTTATGTGTGTTTTTTTTTTTTTTTGATCCACTTAAATTGGAGCTTTGTACAAAGGAGATAAGAATGGATCAATTCGCATTATTCTACATGGTAACCTCTAGTTGAACCAGTGCCATTTGCTAAAAAATGCTTCCTCTTTTCCACTGGATGGTTTTTGCTCCTTTGTCAAAGATCAAGTGAGCATAGGTGTGTGGGATCATTTCTGGGTCTTCAATTCTATTTCATTGATCTACCTGTCTGTCCCTGTACCAATACCATGCAGGTTTTAATCACAATTGCTCTGTAGTACAGCTTGAGGTCAGGGATGGTGATTCCACCAGAAGTTCTTTTATTGTTGATAATAGTTTTTGCCATCTTAGGTTTTTGTTATTCCAGATGAATTTTCAAATTGTCCTTTCTAAGTCTATGAAGAATTGATAGAATGAAATTTTGATGGAGATTGCATTGAATCTGTAGATTGCTTCAGGCAAAATGATCATTTTTACTATATTAATCTTGCCAATCCATGAGCATGTGTGATCTTTCCATCTTCTGAGGTCTTTGATTTCTTTCTTCCGAGACTTGAAGTTCTTATCATACAAATCTTACACTTGCTTAGTTAGTGTTACACAAAGGTATTTTATATTATTTGTGACTATTGTGAAGGTTGTTGTTTTCTTAATTTTTTTCTCAGCATGTTTATTCTTTGTGCGGAGAAAGACCACTGATTTGTTTGAACTAATTTTATATCCAGCTACTACTCTAAAGTTGTTTATCAGGTTTAGGAGGTCTCTTGTGGAATTTTTGGTGTCTCCTATGTATACTATTATATCATCTGCAAATAGTGATATTTTGACTTCTTCCTTTCCAATTTGTATCCCTTTGATCTCCTTTTGTTGTATAATTGCTTTGGCTAGGACTTCAAGTACTATATTGAATAGGTAGGGAGAGAGTGGGCAGACTTGTCTATCCCTGATTTTAGTGGGATTGCTTCAAGTTTCTCTCTATTTCGTTTGATGTTGGCTACTGATTTGCTGTATATTACTTTTACTATGTTTAGGTATAGGCTTTGAATTTCTGATCTTTCCTAGACTTTTATCATGAAGGGGTGTTGGATTTTGTCAAATGCTTTCTCAGCATCTAATGAGATGATCATGTGGTTTTTTTCTTTGAGTTTATTTATATATTGGATTCCGATGATGGATTTACATACGTTGAACCATTCCTGTATTCCTGGGATGAAGCCTACTTGATCATGATGGATGATCATTTTGATGTGTTCTTGGATTCGGTTAGCGAGAATTTTATTGAGTATTTTTGCATTGATATTCATAAGGGAAATTGGTCTGAAGTTCTCTTTCTTTGTTGGGTCTTTGTGTGGTTTAGGTATCAGAGTAATTGTGGTTTCGTAGAACGAATTGGGTATAGTACTTTCTGTTTCTATTTTGTGAAATATTTTGAGGAGGATTGGTATTAGGTCTTCTTTGAAGGTTTGGGCTTTTTTGGTTGGGAGACTATTAAGTACTGTTTCTATTTCTTTAGAGGATATGGGACTTTTTAGATTGTTAATCTGATCCTGACTTAACTATGGTACCTGGTATCTGTCTAAAAAATTGTCTATTTACTCAGGTTTTCCAATTTTTCTGAGTATAGCCTTTTGTAGTAGGATCTGATGTTTTTTTTTTTTTTTTGATTTCCTCAGATTCTGTTGTTATGTCTCCCTTTTCATTTCTGACATTTAAAATTTTCATACTGACCCTATGCCCTCTAGTTAGTCTTGCTAAGGGCTTATGTATTTTTTTGATTTTCTCAAAGAACCAGCTCCTGGTTTGGTTGATTCTTTGTATAGTTCTTTTCGTTTCCACTTGGTTGATTTCAGCACTAAGTTTGATTATTTCCTGCTGTCTACTCCTCTTGGGTGAATTTTCTTCTTTTTGTTCTAGAGCTTTTAGGTGTCAAGATGCTAGTGTATGCTCTATCCAGATTCTTTTTGGAGGCACTCAGAGCTATGAGTTTTCCTCTTAGGACTGCTTTCATTGTGTCCCTTAAGTTTGGGTATGTTCTGGCTTCATTTTCATTAACCTCTAAAAAGTCTTTAATTTCTTTTTTTATTTCTTCCTTGTTCAAGTTGAGTAGAGTGTTGTTCAACTTCTATGTTTATGTGGGCTCTCTATTATTTATGTTGTTATTGAAGATCAACCTTAGTCCATGGTGATTTGATAGGATGCATGGGATTATTTCAATATTTTTGTATTGGTTAAGTCCTGTTTTATGGCTGATTATATGGTCCAATTTGGAGAAGGTACCACGAGGTGCTGAGAAGAAGGTATATCCTTTTGTTTTAGGATAAAATGTTCTATAGATATCTGTTAAAACCATTTGGTTCATAACTTCTGTTAGTTTCACTGTGTCTCTGTTTAGTTTCTGTTTCCAGGATCTGTCCATTGATGAGCATGGGGTATTGAAGTCTCCCACTATTATTGTCTAGTGTAGAATGTGTGCTTTGAGCTTTAGTAAAGTTTCTTTTTATAAATTTTTTTAAATTAGGTACTTTCTTCATTTACATTCCAAATGCTATCCCAAAAGTCCTCCAGATACCCCCCCCTCTACCCACCCACTCCCATTTCTTGGCCCTGGCATTCTCCCATACTGAGACATATAAAGTTTGCAAGACCAAGGGGCCTCTCTTCCCAATGATGGCCGACTAGGCCATCTTCTGATACATATGCAGCTAGAGGCACGAGCTCTGGGGGTACTGGTTAGTTCATATTGTTGTTCCACCTATAGGGTTGCAGATCCCTTTAGCTCCTTGGGTACTTTCTTTTGCTCCTCCATTGGGGGCCCTGTGTTCCATCCACTAGCGGACTGTGAGCATCTACTTCTGTGTTTGCCAGGCCCCGGCATAGTCTCACAAGAGACAGCTATATCAGGGTTCTTTCAGCAAAATCTTGCTGGCATATGCAATGGTAACAGCGTTTGGAGGCTTATTATGGGATGGATCCCCGGATATGGCAGTCTCCAGATAGTCCATCCTTTTATATCAGCTCCAAACGTTGACTCTGTAACTCCTTCCATGGGTGTTTTGTTCCCAATTCTAAGAAGGGGCAGTGTTCACACTTTGGTCTTCGTTCTTCTTAAGTTTCATGTGTTTTGCAAATTGTATCTTGTACCTTGGGTATTCTAAGTTTCTGGGCTAATATTCACTTATCAGTGAGTACATATCATGTGAATAATTTTGTGATTGGGTTACCTCACTCAGGATGATGCCCCCCAGGTCCGAATGGCTGAGAAGCACCTGAAAAAATGTTCAGCATCCTTAATCATTAGGGAAATGCAAATCAAAACAACCCTGAGATTCCACCTCACACCAGTCAGAATAGCTAAGATAAAAAATTCAGGTGACAGCAGATGCTGGTGAGGATGTGGGGAAAGAGGAACATTCCTCCATTGTTGGTGGGATTGCAAGCTTGTACAACCACTCTGGAAATCAGTCTGGCAGTTCCTCAGAAAATTGGACATAGTACTACCGGAGGATCCCACAATACCTCTCCTGGGCATATATCCAGAAGATGTTCCAACTGGTAAGAAGGACACATGCTCCACTATGTTCTTAGCAGCCTTATTTATAATAGCCAGAAGCTGGAAAGAACCCAGATGCCCCTCAACAGAGGAATGGATACAGAAAATATGGTACATTTACACAATGGAGTATTACTCAGCTATTAAAAAGAATGAATTTATGAAATTCCTAGTAAAGTTTCTTTAATGAATGTGGATGCCCTTGCATTTGGAGCATAGATGTTCAGAATTGAGAGTTCAACTTGATAGATTGTACCTTTGATAATTATGAAGTGTCCATCCTTGTCTTTTTTATAACTTTAGGTTGAAAGTTGATTTTATCCCATATTAAAATGGGTACTCCAGCTTGTTTCTTGGGACCATTTGCTTGGAAAAATGTTTCCCAGACTTTTACTTTGAGGTAGTGTCTGTCTTTGTCCCTGAGTTGGTTTGCCTGTATGCAGAAAAATGTTGATGCTGTTTACGTGGTCAATCTGTTAGTCTATGTCTTCCCCCCCCCCCCCCCCCCGCCGGAAATTTAGTCCATTGATACTAAGAGATATTAAGGTAAAGTAATTGTTGCTTTCTCTGCCTAGTGATGCTTTTCTGGTCTTTGCTGATCTTTGCTTGTTGTGTCTTCATAGAGAGAAATGAGCTTTGGGATATTCCAACTGCTTCTTGCTGCTGTAGACTCATGCTGATTTGTAAGAACCTCAAGGTTTCTTCTGTTTTGCTGTGTTACCACTGATTTGTTTTGGTGTTTGGGGTTTTCAGATTGGATGAACTGCTGCTACTGATTGAGTTTGGTGTTTTGGATTGGACTGCTGATAACCTGATAACAAAGATTGGAATGAGCCCAAAGCATTACTTCTAAACAGGTCCACATTCTCCTTGTCCTAGTAACCATCTACTTCTGTTACCACTGGAAAGTTGAAGCATTTAAGAATCCTAATTAAAATAGATTAAAAAAATCTAAGCCTACAAGTACCAATCGACTGTCAGACCTTTCTGTGTTGCAGGATATTGCCATAAAGCATTGTAGACTGTATAGATATAACAGTAAATATTTATTTCACACAGTTCTAGAGGCTGAGAATCCTATGAAAAAGCTACCAGGAGACACATTTTCTGCTTTGAATCTTATTCCGCTTTATATTAATTATAACAAATGGCAAGTAGAAGAGGTAGTTATGAGAAACAAAGTTGACACACGACAGCTTCAGAAGTCACAATTTATTAGATGTAAGGGTATAGGGGACCATGACTGGGCCTTGACATGCAAGGAAAAACATTAGACAGAAATAATACAATCTACAGAGAATTAAGCATGATGGAGCATTAAAGGGAAGGAGAGGCTTCCCTTTAAAACCTGGAGAGATGATTCATTAATGACAAGGATAAGGATGGTGGAGTGGGAGAGTATGTAGCTGCTATGACAGGATGTTGTTAGCAGGGAATCCAGAGGAACCTCTTTGAAGAGCAGCTTTCCTTCAGCAAACCTCCCTGAAAAGATCTCCCCTAGGAGTTTCTGGACCAGACATGAGAACAAAGGAAAAAATGGACTCTTAATAACCTCTTTGTGTACCCAAGGAGCTGGGGGGATCTGCAACCCTATAGGTGGAACAACAATATGAACTAACCGGTACCCCCCGGAGCTTGCGTCTCTAGCTGCATATGTATCAGAAGATAGCCTAGTCAGGCATCAGTGGAAAGAGAGGCCCATTGGTCGTGCAAACTTTATATGCCTCAGTACAGGGGAACGCCAGGGCCAAGAAGCGGGGAGTGCTTGGGTGGAGGAGTGGGTGGGGGAGGGTGTGGGAGACTTTTGGGATAGCATTGGAAATGTAAATGAAATAAATACCTAATAATAATTCAAAAAAAATAACCTCTTTATGGTTACTAAAAGTTTCATATCACATGATTTGGTTCACCAGAGCCTATGTGACAAAAAGCATAGAACAAGGCACTGTAAGTTGATGGCGGTTGACTCCCAACACAGACTACTTCCTAAATCTCTATCCCATACAGATCTGGGGTAGGCATATGGCTAGATTCATTCAGGCTATGGGATCTGAAGCCAGATCAGATATTGTGGCCTGGGTTCTAACAGGTTTCAGTCCATTGCCTTCTTTTGCTATTTTCACAGCGTGGAGACAATGTTAATGTTTCCTCTTTTCGTGAAGAGTTAGTTCATCATATTATGGTGTTCCACTCTCGGGATATCATGTGAATTGATAATGTAGTCAGACAGAGGTTAGGACTTCAACATGTGACTATCAGAAAAAAAATAACCATTGAGTTCATAACACATTCCTCTTGATCAAGTTCTTTTTTAGTCTATGTTTGATCTAAACTCTTTTTTTTTTTCAATTTTTTTTTTGTTAAACTAGGGAGGCTGAGCACTGGAAACTGAAAGTTTGAGGCTAGCTTGAGCTACATTGCAAGACCCTGCCCCAAGAAACAAAAGCCAAAATGATAACAAAGAAAATGAATAGACAAAAACTGATGTTGACAAAATTTCACACATAGAGAGAAGTTGCTGAAGCAAATAATTTCTGACTCTCATCCTTTGCTCAGACAGACTGTTTAGTGTTCAAACCCACTCTCTCTCTCTTCATCTTTGTCTCTGTCTCACTCTTCCTCACTTCTATTTCAGTAAATATCTCTTAAATTTATTATTTAAGATACATAGTGAAATTTTCAAATAAGAAATAAATATGGACATAACATTGTCATCCAACCCACAGAACATGGAAAGAAAAATATACCAGATGAAGAATGACACAGGCAAAGTGCATACCTGCAAAGGCCTTGCATTCTTAATATAAAATAATTCTCAGCTTGGTTATAAGGGGAGAAATGCCCTTTGCTTCTTTGGACCAAAGACTGGAACATGAAGAAAAAGTAACAGATGCACAGCATCGGATACTTAGAATAGTGGTTTGAATAAAAATGTTCCCTATAGACTCTGGCATTTGAGTATTTAGTCCCTGGCTAGTGGCACTGTTAGGGAAGGCTTACAAGGCATAGCCTTGCTAGAGGACATAAGTCACTGGGAGTGGACTTTGAGAATTGCTATTTTGATTTCCCTCTCTCTGTTTCCTTCTTGTGGTTCAGTATGTGATCTCTCAGCAGATCCTACTGCCATGCCTGGTGCATGTTGCTATACTCTTATCCCTCTGGAACCCTAAGCCAAATAAACATTCCCTTCAAATATTGCCTTGTTCATGGGATTTTATCACAGCAACAGAAAAACAAAGATACTTAGTGTTAGAAATGCAAGTAAAAACCAAAAGAATAAACCTATATACATTCAAGAAAGCATTACAATGATGAAAATACTTTAATATTCCAAGATGCTGACAAAATCTAGATCAATTGCATCTCTCATGTATTAATTAAAGAATGTACAACAGTTCAATCACTTTGAATTCTTGCCTATTTCTTATAGTGACATACCTATATTTTGTCTATGATCAATTAATTCTATTCTTCTTTAATCATTTAAAAAGGTGAAAATATACTTCCATATAATGATACTTTTTTTTGTAGATGTTAACTAATAATTAGGATTTTCACAAATGTCCATGGACTTAGAAATTGGTGACTTATGCTCATACTGTAGAGCAAATACATGCAATAAAGGGAAATATTCCACAAGAATTGTATTACACATTCCACAGAAATGATGCTAAAAGCAAAAGCAAGACACGAAAGAGTAGAGGTTGAGTAGGGCAGTGTTGGTGCACGCCTTTAATTCCAGCACTTGGGAGGCAGAGGCAGGCGGATTTCTGAGTTCGAGGCCAGCCTGGTCTACAAGGTGAGTTCCAGGACAGCCAGCGCTACACAGAGAAACCCTGTCTCTAAAAAAAACAAAAAAACTAACCAACCAACCAAACAAACAAACAAATAAACAAACAGACAAACAAACAAAGAAAAGAGTAGAGGTTGAAACTGGGCAAAAATAATTCATGGTTAAAAAGTAATAATTTATGGAAATAAAGAATCAGACCAGTGAGACATATCTTAATTGGAATATGGGATTTCCTAAATAAATATATTAACTGCTTCCTATACATGCCACATGCCATTTATACATTAATAATAAATGTAAAACAAAAGCTGTGCATGGGGTTCACTTAAACTACAAGGGTATATTCACAAGAGTCTTAGTGCACCAGGGTATCAGGCTATACCATCTGGACTTCCCAGGTAGTAGAAGAGTCCCAAAATTCAGAAGGAAAATGAGACTACTACACAGGTCTCATTTCCCTTTCATTAAGGGAAAAACATTTAAAATGTATTTAGTTCTATTCTGAGTGACGAATGTTTGCCTAAATATATATCTGTGCTCTGTATGCATGCCGAGCCCTTGGAGGCCAGAGAAGGCAATTGATCCCTTGCAACTAGAGTTACACAGTTGTTAGCTGCTTGTAGGTGATAGGAACTAACCTGGGTCCTCTGCAACAGCAAGAGTCCCCAACTACTGAACTATCTCGCCAGCCCCTATAAGATAATTCTTCCTGCTTGTTTGCCTCTTGAGACTGGATCTCTCTATGTAGCCCTAGATATCCAGGAATTCCCTCTGTAGACTAGGTTGTCCTCTGCTCCACTGAGTGCTGAGATTAAAGATATGCACCATCACACTTAGCTAGTAAAGACAATTTGTAACAAAATAATGTGGACAGAGCCGGTGAAGCAAATATCCAGAACTCAATTCTCTTCTTAGTATATACTTTTATTTTTCCATGTTCAGGAATAGACTCACAGCCATGTACTTATGAGACAAGGACTCCACTATTGACTCATATCTCATACCTTTGCTTTTTTATATACAGTTCCCCAAGGCACTATTTAGTTGTAATAATGGTGACTTGGCTAAGAAAGTCTACAGAGTGACCTAAGTGAGTTGAAGACACTAGAAAGGAGATGAATATAATTATTGAACTATAGTTTGTGCTGCCTGGTTGAAAATTAGGATATGATGGCAGCAAGGTTGGTGGAATTTCAGTAGAATCAATGAAACATGAGGCCTGGAATAATCAAAGGATTCATGGAGTTGGGCATTAGCAAAAGTGTCCTGCCCGTGAGATTACAGAGGGCTTTCAATTAGTGATAGCAAAGTGTAAAGTGCATATACAAGGGAATAAATGCTAAGAATACATGATTGAAGAAGAAAAACTCAAAGAACTAAACAACTAGAATGATTAAAGGATATATCTGCATGTATATATGTATTAAATATTACTATATATTCTATAACATGTAGAATCTATTACACACATATATAATACATTATAATAAATAATTACTTATGGAAGGGGCTGAGGATGGAGCTCTCTGGTGGACTGTTTGTCTAGATTCTGTGACACTGGACTCAATCCCTTGTACTATAAAATCAACAGTGACTCAAAAAGAATTATGATGATAGATCAGTGTAAAAGTGAATGCCAGGAAAGTATGGTGATCTGAGTTTGGTCCCCAGTACTCACTTCAAAAGCAAGGACTGCTGCCTTTGCTTGTAATTGCAGTGCTGGGGGAAATAGAGATACAGATCCCTGGGGTAATCTGGCCAGTCAGCCTAGCCCAATTATTGAACTCCAGGTCCCAGGGAGAAAGCCATCTCAATAGCCAAGTGACTATCACTTTAGGATGATACCTAAAGTTGACCTCAGGCCTTCACACACAATCATGCATGTGCATACATCCACACACACTGATGTGAACCTAAACCTGTGTACATATGCACCAAGATGAGAGACAGAGCTGGGTTTTGAAACAATGGTGGCTAGAGTTCTGGAGAGAGCCTTAAGAAACCTGAAAGAGAAGTGGCGAGAACAGTCTGCTGTTCACGGGAGTCACTGGTACAAGTTGGTTTGCTTCTTCTTCCCAGCCCCATGCTCTCAGAAATAAGACTCAGACTCAATATATATAATTTTACAAATACCTTGACCATATAGCTAGGCTGTTCTCTGACTAACTCATAACTTAAAATAACCCATTAGTTCTAATCTACATTCTGCCACATGGCTGATTACCTGAGCTTACGTGCCATGTGTCATATTTTCCTCAGGGGAATCTCCAGCACCTGGCACTCGCCCTACATTTCTGTCTCCTGGATGTTCCACTTCCTATTTCCTGCCTAAGCCACAGGCCATCAAATTTATTATTGATAGGTGCCATATCCATACAGATACAAGATATTTTCTCTACAGCCGTCCTCGATGCCTTCATCTCTCTTGGCCCCTGCAGTCTCCCGAGTTCTGTCAATCTGTTCCTTTTCTCCTTTCTCAACATTAGTTCTACTTTAATTGCCAGCAGAGTTTTTCTTTTAAATCGTCTTTCCCTGATTTAGAGCATTAGTTTTCTAATTGGTTTCACAGTGTCTTTTCTTGTCAGTCTAGAATCTTCATTGCTGCTACTGAACTTCCCTCAGTAAATTTCACCATGTCTTTTAAGCCACTTATCTTCTTCATAGCTACCACTTAAAAATTTCTACAGCCCCAATGATCTGGCCTCAGGTCTCCCATTTCAACCCCATGTAACAGTAATTCCCACCATCACATTGCTGTGCTCCAAACCTAGAGCCTTTTCATTCACTCTTCAGGGTCATTGAATAGTGTGCTTCTCTGGAACGTCCTCTCCTCTAATATCTTGCTTTCTACAATTTATTCATAGTCTTCAGTTAAAGCTCAGGTCAAGAATCACCAGCCTAAGAAAACTAGGTCCATTGCTTCCCAGACTGGGTTTGTATGTGCACACACCCATACATATTTATACCTGAAGGAATTTCTAGATTGACTTACACATGTGGGGGCTGAATAGACCTATAATAACTATCTACAGATGGGAGAGACAGGAAAATTAGGAGCTGCTCAGTCTGTGAAGCTAGACATCTTAGAAAAGGAGGATTCAATGATGGAGCAGTAGAGCATAAATACTCAGAAGTCCCTTGGAGATCTGCTAGTGCAAGTCATGGGGAGAGCTGAAGAGGCAAGGCAGGAGTCTGATAGCCACAGGTGATGGCAGCAAAAACAAGAGCAAGAACAGAATCAGTTCAAGAACAGGTAAGCAATACATGGCTGAGAGCTTCTTTCTTTTGATTTTTGCTCCATCTAGGTGTATGCATATATGCATTTTGTATGTATGCATGCATGCATCTGTCATCTATCTATCTATCTATCTATCTATCTATCTATCTATCTATCTATCTATCTATCATCTATCTATCTATCATCAGTCCATCTATCTGCCACCATTATCACCTGCCATCTGTCTATCATCTATATAATTATAGATTATATCTTTAAGTGAAAAAACCAAGTTTATCTACAGTGTGATATATGCGGTACTGTTAGTTACAAAATAAGATATAGGAGAATCTACTTATCTTTGCTTATCTGTGAAAAAAGAACCACAGGAGCGATTAAAGCATGAGTTGATGTGTCTGGTTACTGACTGGGATGGAAGGAATGTGGAGGAAAGAATAGGGGACTGAAAATAGGTAGAAGGGATGAGGTAGGACCCTTCTCTTATCCCATTTGTTCTTTCTTGTATTGATAAATGAGAAGCATTTCGCTTCTTATAAAATACTATTAATGGGTACACAGGAGAAACCCAAATAGAATGCAAACAATGTCCAGTGATCTAGTTGCACGAAAAATGAATACCCCAACCATGACAAATGGGCCAAAAAGAAAAGAATAAATACAAAAAGCAGTGGAAGAAGATGTAATAACTTTGCGGTGAGTAACTTTTTACTAAAGTGGCCTGTTCTTTGGGAAAAAAAAAAACCCAGCAACTGAGTAAACACTATTAGTTAGCCTCCATGCCAGGGCACAAGGGGTATGTTCACTATATTGTTTAAAACCCAAACTGAAGAACTGCAGTGTACACCCTTTCTGAGCAAAGATGTTTTTCTCAGTGGTGTGTGCTAGCAATCTTGACACAGTTTCGCATGTGTTCTAAGACTGCAAACCAGTGTGTTAGATAGTGAAAGCCAGTTTCTTAGTTCCTGAGAACACAGTAACAATGTTTGAAAACAGAAAACTTCACTGAATGCAATGGGCTATATTGAAGCATCCCTGTAACCCCTGTACATTTGTTCTAGGTACATCTGTGTAGATGTAGTCAATAGAAAAGTAGACATAGAAGCATGGGTATTGTGTATGCATACCTGCATGGATTTCCTAGCTTTGTCACTTTGAAAGGCATCTCAGATGAAAAGGATATATCCTTAGTTTGATATATCTATCTACCAATTTTCAGTGTAGGCTTGAAACCAGGTCTGAGTGCATGCATACACATGTGCACATGCTCACATACTTAACCATCCCCCAAACAAACAAACACGAACACAAGATAAACTTAGATTGAGTTACGATGTAAGAGTATATATTCAAAATGATGGCAGCATATTAAAAAGACTAGAAATCTATTTGAAGGACCTCTTGATGGCCAAACCAGGGAAAGAGACAACATCACCATCATCATCATCATCATCAACAACTGCCTTCTGTAACTCACAGAAGGCAAAAATGCATGAGTTTCTAATGACACAACAATATAATTGAATACATAAAAAAAACATTGGAGAAAGGACGGGAAACCTTTGGAATTACAGTAGAATTCCAAAGAATAAGTGTCGTAGGAGTAGCAGAGATACAACATTGTCATTTGATGATGCCAGAGAAATAACTGTTTTAAGGAATTCTAAAACTTTGCTGGGTGTTAAAACTAATGTTAAATAATGAAATTCAAAATAAGATGTTGTGTGGTCTCAGGCCAAGGAGTATGGGGAGAAACTCATCAGACACTGGCATGATCATTTAATATTTAACATCATCAAGAATGTACACACGGACATTCTATTCTTCTTGATGTGATGTACCAAGAAATTGGATTTGTTTCTATGATGTCCTTTCCACATATATGCAACTCTCATCTAACCATGATAAATCATTGGATAAACTCCAATTAAAGAGTATTTAACACAACAACTGACTATGCTTTTCAAAATTGTCACAGTCACTAAAGAACACGTGTGCCTAAGGAACATTCAGTATGTGTAAGTGTTTTGTGTTTCAGCAGACTGTGTAGACCAGACAATTGAACTCAATGTGGAGGACAGGGAACGGCCAAACGTGCAGGCTACACTCTGGGTTTAGAACAACAGATGGAGCTGTTAATTGAGCATGAGCTAGTGAGTAATCTAGGGGCCTTTATTGATCATAGAACTTAAGGGCCTCTCCCAGTACTCTATTTATTTGACGTGACATTTGTCAGGACATAATTTATGTCTGTTTTTCCTAGAATGTAAACTCTATGAACACAGGTAAGTGTCACATCTATCTTGTTTACAACACCGTGAAAGTGCTCACAACACTGCCTTGTACACAGCAGCATTCAATAAACATGCTTTGAGAAATATGCCCTTAACCTTCTGCTGACCAAGCCTTCAGGAGCAGCACTACACCTTGTCTTTGCTCTGGACAGCTGTGCTGCTTGACTGCTCTGCCCGCAGCTAACTGAGGGCTCCATGTCTTTATAGTATGCATCTCCTCTAAGCCAAACACAAGGTCAATTTTTTATTTAATTTATTTAATTTACATCCTGATCCCTGGTCCCTCTTCACAGTGCCCCCACACTCCCTGCCCCCTTCCCCAACCCCTTCTCCTCTGAGAGAATGCAAGCCTGGCTGGGTATCTACCTACACTGGCACATCAAGTTCTTGCAGGGCTAAGAGCTTCTTTTTCCACAGAGGCCAGACAAGACAGCCAAGTTAGGGGAATGGATTCCAGAGACAGGAAACAGCTTTCGGGATAGCCCCTGCTCTAGTTGTTCAGGACCCACAAGAAGACTGATCTGCACATTTGCTACATATGGGGAGGGGGAGGTACAGCTGATCTTTGGTTGGCTGTTCAGTCTCCATGAGTCCCAAGAGTCCAGGCTAGTTGACTCTGTTGGTCTTTCTGTAGAGTTCTAATCCCATTTGGGGCCCTCAGTCCCTCCCCCAGATCTTCCATTAGAGTCTCCAGGGTCCATCCATTGTTTGGCTATGGGTCTCTACATCTGTCTGAGTCAGCTGCTGGCTGGAGCCTCTCAGAGGACTGCTGTGCTAGACTCCTATGTGCAAGCATAACAGAGTATCATGATTGGTGTTTACCCATGGGAAGGGTCTCTAGTTGGGCTGGTTATTGGTTAGCCATTCCCTTAGCCTCTGCTTCATCCTCCAACCCTGTATTTTTGAAGGCAGGATAAATTTTGGGTTAAAAGTTTTGTGTTTAGGTTGATGTCAGTGGGGTTCCTGCCTAGCTACTGGAAGTGGCCTCTTCAGGTTCTATATCCTCACTGTTGTGAGTCTCAGCTAAGGTCACCCAATTGATTCTTGGTAGTCTCCCTTATTCTGGGTCTCTGACACATCCTCGAGATGACCCCACCCTGCCCCCTCACTCTGGCAGCTACAGATTTCCATTCATTCATAGGGCTATTTGGCCATCTCCCTTGTCTCTCCCCCAATCTGTTCCTGAAAGCCCCCATTCCCCTTTCCATCCTTCTCCCTCTCAAGTCCCTCCCTCCATCTGCCTCCTACAACAATTTTATTCCCTCTTCTATATGAGATTCAAGCATCCTTGCTTGAGCTTCCCTTCTTGTTTAGCTTCTTTGGGTCTCTAGGTGTCCTGGGCTTTATGACTAATATCCACTTATTAAGTGAGTACATGCATGCCCTTTTGGGTTTGAGTGAGGTCTGAATTACCTCACTCAGGATGATATTTTCAAGTTCCATCCTTTTTATCTACAAAATCCACAGTATCTTTCTTTTAAATAGCTGAATAACAATCCATTGTGTAGATGTACCACATTTTCTTTACCATTCTTTAGCTGAGGAAAATCTAGGTTGATTCCAGTTTTTGGCTATTATGAGTAAATCTGCTAAGAGCATAGTTGAGCAAGTGTCTTTGGGGTATACTGGGGTGTATTTTGTGTATACACCCAGGAGTGTTATAGCTGGGTGTTGAGGTAGAATTATTTACAGTTTTTTGAAAGTACCAAATTGATTTCCAAAGCTGTTGTATAAGCTTGTACTGCCACCAGCAATGGAGGAGCACTTCCCTTGCTCCACACCCTCGCCAGCATCTGCTATTACTTGAGATTTTGATCTTAGCCATCCTGATGGGTGTAAGATGGAATCTCAGAGTTATTTTGATTTGTATTTCCTTGATGATTAAGATCTTTGAACATTTCTCTAAGTGTTTTTCAGCCATTTGAGGTTCCTCTGTTGATTAATTTCTGTTTAGCTCTTGACCCCATATTTTAATTTGAGTTGTTGGTGTCTAACTTCTTGAGTTCTATATAAATTGTATATATCAGCACTCTGTCAGATGTAGGGTTGGTAAAGATCCTTTCCCATCTGTAGGCTGTTAATGACAGTGGCCTTTGCCAAACAGAAGCTTTTAGTTTCATGAGGTCTCACTTATCAATTATAGATTTTAGATCCTGAGCCATTACTGTTCAGAAATTTGTCTCCTGTACCAAATAAGCTCAAGGCTATTCCACACTCTCTTCTATTAGATTTAAATGTATCTGGTTTTATGTTGAGGTCTTTGATCCACTTGGACTTGAGTTTTCTGCAGAATGATGAACATGGATCTATTTGCATTCTTCTACATAGAGACATCCAGTTAGAACAGGACCATTTGTTTTCATTTTATGGTTTTGCCTTCTTTGTTAAAAATCAAGTATCCATAGGTGTATGGATTTTTTTCAGGGTTTTTGATTTTATTCCCTTGATCAACCTTTCCATATGCTTTGCAGTTTTTATTACTATTGCTCTGTTATACAGCTTGAAGTCAGTGATGGTGATGCTCCTGGAAAATCTTTTACTGTTCAGGATTGTTCTAGCTATTCTGTTTTTTTTTTGTTGTTGTTGTTGTTGTTGTTTTTTCATATGAAGTTGAGAATTGCTCTGTCAAGGTTTCCTGAGCTTTTGTCCCCGCCGGCAAGAACACACTCAGGACAACCGGAATCTTCTGCGGCAAAGCTTTATTGCTTACTTCTCAGGAAGATCCCGACCCCAGAAAATGGAGTCCCTTATATAGTGCTCAGCCATGACGTTTCAGCACCTGATGTGGCGTGACAGCTCTTGATTCGTTGCTCGCCCATCACACTACTATTACACCCCGAGAATGGGCAGTGACTAGGAGTGAGTTCACTCTCGAACTTGCGCAAAAGGCTTGTTTACTAGTTTGTCACAGTGGAGGCCAGCGCCATCTTATAATGGTGATTGCTCGTGGCACGTGCACGGCTCTCTACAGCAATTGCTCGCTGCACGGCTTTCCACATCAAGGTCTGTATTGAGTTGGAGTGTTGATGGGAACTGCATTGAACGTGTGTATTGTTTTTGTTAAGATGGCCATTTTCACTATCCTACCTATCCATGAGCATGGGAGATTTTTCCATCTTCTGATATCTTCCTCAATTTCTACAGCGATTTGAAGTTCTTGTCAAATAGGTCTTGCACTTGTTTGGTTAGAGTTACAACAACCTATCTTATGTTATTTGTGGCTATTGTAAAGGGTGTTGGTTCCCTAATTTCCTTCTCAGCCTGTTTATCATTTGTATGAAAGAGGGCTACTAATTTTTTTGAGTTAATTTTTTATCCAGCCACTTTGCTGAAGGTATTTATTAGCTGTAGTTCTCTGGTAGAATTTTTAGAGTTGCTCATGTATACTATCATATCATCTGCAAATCAAGATACTTTGACTTCTTCCTATTCAGTTTGTATCCCCTTGATCTCTTCTAGTTGTCTTACTGCTCTAGCTAGAACTTTAAGCACTATATTGAGGAGAGAGAGAGAGAGAGAGAGAGAGAGAGAGAGAGAGAGAGAGAGAGAGAGAGAGAGAGAGAGCGCAGAATTGTCTTGTTCCTTAGTTTAATGGAATTTTTCCAAGTTTCTTTAAATCTAATTTGATGTTAGCCATTGGCTTGCTGTTTACTGCTTTTATTTTGTTTAGATATGTGCCTTGTATCTCTGATCTCTCCAAGGCTTTTAATGTGAAGAAGTGTTGTATTTTGTCAAAGGCCTTTTCAGCATCTAATGAGAAGATAATGTGTTTTTTTTTCTTTCACTTTGTTTATATGGTGGATTACATTGATAGACTTTTGTATATTGAATTACCTCTGCATCCCTGGGATGAAGCCAACTTGATCATGGTGGTGATGTCTTTGATGTGTTCTTGGATTCTGCTTACAAAAAATTTATTGAGTATTTTACTTCAGTGTTCATGACAGAGATTGGTCTGCAATTCTTTTCCTTTGTTGAATCTTTTTGTGGTTTATGTATCAGGGTGAGAGTGACCTCATAGAACAAGTTTGGCAATGTTCCTTAAGTTCTTATTTTGTGGAATAGTTTGAGGAGTATTGGTATTATCGCTCTTTTGAAAGTCTGGTAGAATTCTGCAGTGAAACGTTCTGGTCCTGCACTTTTTTTGTGTGGGAGACTTTTAGTGACTGATTCTATTTCCTTAGGGGTCATAAGAATAATAACATAGTTTATCTGACCTCGACATAACTTTGGTAATTGGTATCTGTCTAGAAAATCTTCCATTTCATTTATATTTTTCCAATTAAAGGCTTTTGAATACGACCTGATGATTCTTTTAATGTATTCTCTGTCCATTGTTATGTCCCCCTTTTTATTTCTGATTAATTTGGGTACTGTCTCTCTCCCTTCTAGTTAGTATGGCTAAGGGTTTGTCTTTCTTGTTGATTTTCTCAAAGAACCAGCTCTTGGTTTTGTTGATTTTTTTGTATCGTTATCTTTGTTTCTGATTGATTAATTTCAGCCCCGAGTTTGATTATTTCCTGCATTCTACTCCTCTTTGGTTTGTTTGCTTTGCCCACCCCCCCCTTTCCTAGAGCTTTCAGGTGTCCTTTTAATTAGCTAGTGTGAGAATTCTCCAATTTCTTTATGAGGGCAATTTATGGAATGAACTTTGTATCATAAGTTTGGGTATGGTCTGCCCTCATTTTCTTTAGACTCTAGAATGTCTTTCATTTCTTTATTTCTTCCTTCTCCCAATGATCATTCAGTAGAGAGCTGTTCAGTTTCCATGAGTATGCTGACTTTCTATTGTTTCTGTTGTTGAACTCCAGCTTTAGTCCATAGTGATCTGATAGGATGCAAGGCATTATTTTAATATTCTTGTATTTGCTGAGGCCTTCTTAGTACCCAATATATGTGCAATTTTGGAGAATGTTCACTAGGTGCTTTTGTGATTGGGTGAAAAAATCTGTAGATGTCTGCTAGGTCCATTTGTTTTATAATGTCTGTTATTTTTCACTATATCTGTTAATTTCTATCTTGATAACCCATCAGTTGGTGAGAGTGGGGTGTTGAAGTCTCCTACTATTAATGTGTGAAGTTTGTTGTGCAATTTTAGCTTTAGCAATGTTTCTTTTACAAATGTAGGTGCCCTTGTGTTTGGAACATATATGTTCAGAATTGAGATATCAGCTTGGTAAATTTTCCCTATGATGAGTATGTCGTATTCTTCCCTCTGTCTTATGATTAATTTTAGTTGAAAGTACTAGATACTAGAATGGCTACTCCAGATTGCTTCTTGGATCCATTTGCTCGGAAAACTTTTTTCAGCCATTTACTCTGAGGTATATCTATCTTTATTGCTGAGGTGCATTTCTTGTATGCAGAAGAATGATGGATCCTGTTTGTATATTCTGTTAGCCTGTGTGTTTTATTGGGGAATTAAGTTCATTGATGTCCAGAGATATTAATGATTAGTGGTGGTTACTTCCTGTTATTTTGATGTTGTTTTGTTGTTGTTGTTCTTGTTGGTGGTCCTGGTAGTGGTAATGGTGGTGGTGGTGGTGGTGATGGTGTGTGTGTGTTTCTTGCTTCTTCTGGTATGGAATTACTTATTTCTTGTGTTTTCTTAGATGTACTTATTCTCCTTGTGTGGGAGTTTTCCTTCTAGTATTTGTTTGTAGGGCTGGATTTGTGGATAGATACTGTTTAAATATGGATTTGTCTCAGAATGTCTTGTTTTCTCCATCTATGGTGATTTAGAGTTTTGCTGGATGACATCTCTGGCTTTTAAAGGTTTCAAGATATCTCTCCAGGTCCATCTAGCTTTTAGAATCTTTATTGAGCAGTTGGGTATGATGGTTCTGCCTTAGTATGCTACCTGGCCTTTTCCCCTTTCTGCTTTTAATATCTTTTCTTTGTTCTGTAGATTCTGCATTTTGATTATTATGTGTTAGGAGGATTTTCTTTTCTGGTCCATTCTAATTGGTGTTCTGTAAGCTTCTCATATGTTTATAGACATGTTTTCCTTTAGTTTGGGAACATTTTCTTCTATAATTTTGTTTAAAATATTTTCTGGTCCTTGGAGCTGTGATTCTTCACCTTTTTCTATTCCTATTATTCTTAGGCTAGGTCTTCTCATGGTATCCCAGATTTCCTGGATTTTTTGTGTCAGGAATTTTTTAGATATAACATTTTCACTGACTGGTGCATCAATTTCTTTTGTAATACCTTCTATGCCTGAGATTCTTTCTTCTATCTCTTGTATTCTGTTGGTTATGCTTATGTCTGTTGTTTCTATTCTCTTCCTTTTTTATTCAATCATTTGTTAATATTGGCACAAATATGTGTGTGTATATATGCATATATACACATACATACATACATACATACATAGAAGCAATAAAGGAAACAGAAACTGAAAGAATCCTGGAGATGGAATATATACATATATACAAACATATATATTCATAAATGCATATATATATTTATATATATTCCATCTCCAGGAGTCCCTCAGTTTGCATTTTTTTATTGCTTCTATTTCCATTTTCAGGTATTGAACAGTTTTATTTATTTCCTTCACCTGTTTATTTTTATTATTCTGTATTACCTTAAGGGATTTATTTGTTTTCTCTTTAAAGGCCTCAACCTGTTTGTTTGTATTTTCCTGTATTTCTTTAAGGGATTTATTCATTTCCTCGTTATAGGCTTCTATCATCTTTATAAGTTTGAATTTAAGGTCATCTTTCTGTGCTTTGGTTGTGTTGGGATATCCAGGGCATGTTGTAGTAGTTCTGTGCACTGAAGGTGACCTAGCTTTTGAGAACTGTGTTCTTTTGAGGGCTGTTAGCCTTCTGGATGGCTTTTCCCCCTGAATGTTCCTGTTGTAGGTATTTATAAGGGGTATGACCTTGACGATCCTGGTGTGGCAGGTCTCTGATGGGTAGGTATCCTTGGGCTGCATGGTTCCCAATCGGCAGGTCTGATGATGAAGGTGGGCTGAGAGGTGGCAGAAAAATGGGTGTCCAGCTGGAATAGCAGGTGGTTGGGGCAGCTGGAGTTCCCCAGAAGACTCAGTGTGCAAGGAATATGGGTGTGGGAAAGGAGTCTAACCTATTTGGTTCTGGATGTCAGGTCTGATAAAGGTGGGTGGAGAGGTGGTGGCATAATGAAGGTCTACAGGGGATAGCAGGTGGCTCTGAACAGCTGGCCACAAGGTCAGTGTTATAGTGTCTGTGCCTTAGGGTTTAAAGACTAGCTAGAACTCTAAGTTCACCTCCTTCTTTTGTAAGTCTGGATTCTGGACTTGTACTCTCTCTTCAGGCTTGATCTCCATGGTACTGATGGTAAAAATGGCTAGCTGGTAATCAGGTCATATTCAGGTCCTTTCAAAGATAGACAAGATGGCAGAGGTCCTACCTTTGCTACCTCTGAGTTCTAGAAGCTAGGATTTCCAGATCCAGATGCTCATGACCCTAAACTTTGACGAGTAAAGTCTTGGTCTGTGCAAGAGGCTTATTGATCCAGATGCTCAATGCATCTTTCTTATATATTGCATCATTTGTTAATATTAGTTCACACACACAAATGCGAGCACACACACACACATACACTCACACACATACACACACACATACACACACACACACACACACACACACACACACACCTTTGATTTATAATCCAGTATTGTTACTATTTGTTGTCCCCCACTTTCCCAGTCCTGGCCACTGCGAGGTCTTTCAGGTTGAAGTCTCGTCTTTTCAGAGATGCCTTGCTCTGGCAAGCAGCAAACTTGCCTCTGAGCGTCGGTGTCAGGACCTCTGGCTTCTGAAGCCCTCACAACTCTTTTGAACTCTTCTGGTGACTGATGCTTGCAGGCCTTGTAGCCTTGGCTGTGATATCTGGCTTGTCACAGCCTCTCCTTCCAAGGGCTTCTTTTCAGTTTCAGCTCCCAATTACAACCATGTTTACAGTGGTTTATAGTGGAAGTGGAGGAATTCTTCCATCTTCTGCTGCTACCTTCAGAGCTGAAAGCTGACAGACTTGTCTTCTTTGTAATCAGTTCAGCCTGCTCTGCCTCTAAGTTTCACAAATAAGCAAATGGCCATTAGAGAGAAGACTTTGGTAGGGTCTAAAGGTACAATATTTGTGATAGTACATAGAACTGTAGCCTCTAAGACCAATGAAAAAAGTCAGGAGTTTTACATAGCCAGAAGAGTGGCTGTACATAGATTACAATTTCACTGATCACAGTAGAACATTGACTCCCACCAATACAAATCTTATATCAGACCATTTACAAGCTCCTATAGGCATACCCTCTTCTGTTAATCTCAGCTATGTTGCTGAGCCACTAAAAGCAAGTGTCGTTCCTCTTTCTGACATAATGAAGGAGTGTAATAGGGTCTGGAGCAACCAGAGCTGGGCCTTCGGGAGCCGCAGCAGGAGGAAATACCTGCAACGGGTTGATGAAGCTTGGTGCTAGCTGGTACATTTAGGTTGGATTAAGACATTCTGCCAAGAGGATGAAGGCTTCTTCACGGCATCCAAGAAGTGTTCAAAGCACTCTGGATGACATGTTGATATACCAGCCAGTGGTCAGAGAGACTGGTCATTTATCACCTTCCTGCACAAAGTTCCCGGGTGCAAAAGATGGGTTCTCACAGTTGTCAAAATGCCACATAATACTCTGGTCCCAACATTTTAGCTTATTTTAGGAAAGGATGACTATTAGGGGATGATTATAATAATAAAAACTCAACAATAATGGGAGGATTCTTAACAGAATGTAGTAGCGCTTCATCCCTAGATGCACTCTTGGGGAGCGCTGCATGCTTTGATTTTTCTCACAAACATATTTTAGGTCAATGGTTTTCAACTTGTATTTAATTCTCTTTCTTGTCGTCATTGTGATTTTTGATGACTAGAGGGCTTGTGTTTTGCATTTCTTTCTCATTAAAGGAAGTTTTCAGTACCCAAAGTATGCAGAAATAATTCAGTTGAAAGTAAATTTGCTTCTATCTTCCCATAGAGATAGATGGGGATATCCTAGGAAGATGGAAATCCTCTCCAACTGCCTAGTCCTCCCACACACACCCCTATCCAAAAGTGTGTACAGTACTAAAAAGGAACTTCTAGTTTGTTGTTTGACATCTGTGTTGTCTTGTATTTTACATCTACCTAGAATAGAATAAATGCTCAGAACCGTGTGGGGCTCAAGGCCTGGCACAAAATGTCTCCCTAGTGATCTATATCACAAACAAGGGGAAGAACCAATCATGTTCTCACACTTGAGTTACATTTGCTAAGAGGGGAATTTGAGTTAGTGGTGATCTCATGTCTTATCCAAGGGGGGTATGAAGGGGCAGCAGACAAGAAGCCAGTGGGGAGTTGCTATGAGTTTCTAAGGGCAGAGGGCAAGTTACAATAGGGAGAGTGGTAGGACCGAGGCAGGACATGTGCCAAGAATAACTCAGGTTTAACAAAGGCAGCATACACACAGATCCCTAATTCAGTTCTCTATATACCTCTTTCTGTAGTAAGACAGAAACTGGCTACTTTTGAAGTTTTTTAAAAGATAATATTCCCCAACAGAATGCTTGCGTGCTCTAAAGCAAACTTCTCCTTACATCTCCAAGTCCATGACCTACAACTTCTGTTTTCAAGTTGAGAACAGATTTACTCAGATTCTTACAAGAAATTGAGGACCTTCCCAAGACCAGGAAAATGTTCTTTTTCTCTGATAGAGAGTTGCAGTGTTCTGACTAAAGGCTATAGCCAGCTGGCCCTTGGTGGGAGCATCCTGCCCTCTGCTGGATGTGGCTAGCAAAATGAGTCTGCATTGCCTTATAAAGAATTAATTAAATCAGGAAGCATTTAGGTTTATCTGAGAATAAATATTTGCTTGCATGCTGACGAGGTTTTAATTAACTAGGCAATGCATTATTTCTGTGATGTCTTCCTTCTCAGAGGATTTCCGGGTATCTGAGAAGAACATCTCTGTGGATCAGATGCATTCCCTGCATGATAAACTCTCTATGGCATCACTTCTAAAGAAATGTACACAATCAAAACTGAATCCATAATAGGCTTTAAAGTGTTTTGATGTGATAGGAAAAATTGCTGGAGAGCCTGGGCTAAATAACTAATTCTCCAAGGTGCTAAAGCTCTCTCAGGTTCAGTCTGCCTGGAATAAGAGGTGGATTTGCTGTGGGGCCTCAAGAAGCACGTTAGTATTTTCCCTTGCTCAGTGCAAGACAGACATTGGCTACTTTCCAAGTTTCTTTCTTTTCTTTCTTTCTTGCTTCCTTGCTTCCTTGCTTCCTTCCTTCCTTCCTTCCTTCCTTCCTTCCTTCCTTCCTTCCTTCCTTCCTTCCTTCCTTCCTTTCTTTCTTTCTTTCTTTCTTTCTTTCTTTCTTTCTTTCTTTCTTTCTTTCTTTCTTTGTTTTTTTCGAGACAGGGTTTCTCTGTATAGCCCTGGCTGTCCTGGAACTCACTTTTGTAGACCAGGCTGGCCTCGAACTCAGAAATCCACCTGCCTCTGCCTCCCGAGTGCTAGGATTAAAGGCATGCGCCACCACGCCCGGCTCTTTCCAAGTTTCTTAAATATAACATTCCCAAACAGAATGTGTGCATGCTGTAAAGCAAACTTCTCCTTACATCTCCAAGTCCATGACCTACAACTTTTGTTTTCAAGCCATGGAGTTTAAGCAATCCCACAATGCATTGTTTTCACAGGGTAATAAGTGCTCCTTGTTAGCAACACTGTGGAATTAGTGATACCCTGAAATTCAGTTTGGGTAAAACAGGGACTCTGATAGTAATATAAGCCTAGGGAATAAGACAACTCTCCTAAACAAGTATAAAGAAAGCAAGATGCTCTAAAAATAACTGTTCGGTAAAGGCTGAAGAGATAGAAAAACCTTACTATCCAGTGTTGATTGTGGCATGTACCGTTCAATGTGTAGGCATGTCTATACTTCTCACTTTTATTAAAAATTGATGAGATCAATTCCAAGAATAATGTTTTTACAGCAGCCAGTCTCTTCCAAAGATGTCCTTTCCTTCTTCCTCCTAGATTCCTCTTGAGCTTTCTTTTTTTTTTTTTTTTTCCTTTAAAACCAGAGAGGAGTGGTTTCAGCTGACACTCTCAGAGCTTTGGGGCCCATGGCTATTCCTCACCTTCCAATCCCAGCTCCACAGCTTCAGTGCGTCAGTGCCGTTTCTGAATTGGGAGCAGACAGCTTATCATCCAACTTCCGAGCTGTTGGCCACCTTAGGGGAGATGAGCGACTGACAGTGACCATGGCATGAATATAGTCATTCTTTAATAACAGCAACGGATTGGCTTGTAACTTAATTTGTTTAATTGATTTTGTTGTCTTCATTAGCAGTTCTCTCTAATGAAAGCTCTCTTAAACTCCCATCTGGATGTCCAACTGAGGAGTCAAGCCAAATATAATCGATCACCTTACCAGCCTCAGCAAGTGCTATATTGATGTGTTCAACAAAGTGTTAACAGTAGGTTGCTGAAGACACAAAGAAATGATATGATCTCAACACACAGAATATTGGGCACTCAGGTATCTGTCTAAATAAATGAAAATACAATAGGCATATTCAGCGAGTTGGGAAGGAAATAAGCAGATCATCTTTTCTGATGTTTTTCTTCTGAATTTTGTTTCCACTATTTCTGCATATCTATTTATTTATTCAGAGTACAAGTTTGTGAGATGCAGTGTAGGAGTTTAGTGTATCTTTACAATGTTTAATGATCTGATTGGAATGACTCATGTGTTCATCGACTCCTGTTTTTTTGTTTGTTTGTTTGTTTTTTGGTGTGTTTTGTTTTGTTTTGGTGGGGTTCCATTCAGAATCCTTTCCATTAGCTATTTTGAATAAAGCAATTGGGTATCATCAACTGGTTGCTCTACTGTGGTATCAAATATTCCAAATTTCTCCTTCTGTCTAACTGAACCCCTGAACCCTTTACCCACTGGCTCTGTCCCAGGCTTCTTCCAGGTTCCAGGCTCTAGCATCCACCATGTTTTTGTATTTTTTGATTTTTTTCTTGCTTTTTCTTTGTTTCATCTTTCAGATCAGTTCGAGCTTTTGCATATAAGAAAAATACACTTACCATCTATCTCTGGCTTATTTCCCCTAATACAATGTCCCCCAGTTTCACCAGTGTTTTTGCAAATGACAGAGCTTTTTTCTAGTTATTATCAAATAGCATTCCATGGTGTGTACACACCGCATTTTGTCCATTCATTCATCTGTTGATGGCAACCATGGCTGCTTTGATTTCTTGGCTCCTTGGCCTGCTGATTTCATTTCCTTATTTTCTTTGGGGCTATACCCAGTAGTGCAGTTGCTGGGTCATGCAAGAGTACTAATTTTGGCTATTCTGAGGAAGTCCCACAATGTTTTCCACAATAACTATACCAATTTACATTCCCATCGGCAGTGTGGGAGAGTTCCCTTCTCTCCTCTTCCAGACTAGAATTTGTTTTAAAAATCTTTTTGGTATGTCAGTTGAAATTGAATAATAGTAGTTTCTATGTTAACAAAGTGTGTGTGTGTGTGTGTGTGTGTGCACATGTGTTGAATGACAGATTGATATCTTACTCCTTAGTATGTTATACAGTCAAACAACAAGTGTTTATCAAGGAGAAAAGATCAAAATCTTTTTGGTATGTTAATTCAACTTGAATAATGATGGTTTCTATGTCAACAATCTCCCTCTCTTTCTTTGTGAGTGTGTGTGTTGGGTGTGTCTTAAAATGACAGATTGGTATTTTAGTTCCCTGGTATGTTATCCTGTCCAGCAAGTGTTTACCAGGGAGAAAGATCAGTTGTAAATGGTATTATATTTTCTTTTGACTTTTAAAATATGTATAAGTTTCTATCAGAGACGTGCAGGAGCCTCTGTGGCTGTGCTTTGGATTCCCTGAATGGCAGAGAATCCTAGCCTTGTGTTGAACAGTAGAAGACAGCAGGGTGAATCCCTTTTGATTCATTAGAAAGTCATGTATCCTAAAAGGAACCACCTCCCCTCTTTGTTCTGCCCCTCTTATATCACCATGCACTCTCTGTGCAGTCCTTTGTCTGAGAAAGATTTAGAAATGGTTTACATTTTCTGTATCTAGCTTGCCATTTTATAAGATAAAACTGCTGGGAAAGTCCCAAGGACAAAGGCCAGGCTTCACCAGCCATGTTGGCTCAACGAGTTCACTATAAATATAGATTATTTTATAAACAGTTCAGCATAGCAACAGTGACCTTAATTGTCTCCTATAGCAATTCCACAAGCATTGAAAGAAACAAAGAGTATCCATTCTAAATAAACCTTTGTTTATTGCTTCTTGAAAGGAAGCACTTTGAATGTATAGTTCTCAATTTCTGTAGCTGTAATAAGATTTATAGGCAATTTAAATATTTTTTTCTCTTGTGCTTGCTCAGTGCTCAGCACATTAGGAACATTCTGAAGAATGGAGCATATTGCATGGAACAACTTGGCCAAAATAAAATGGAAATAAATGTAATAAGTAGTTGTAGCTTGGTACTAAGTGACTCACTCAGAAAAGCAAAATAACCAGAAGTTATGTGAAAGCCCCACAGGGGTCCACTTCCCTTCAACACTCTGCACACAGTAGGTGCTCAGTAAATACTAAGAAGTATGGAAACAATAGTGTGACCTTTTTAACGATTTGGCTTGCCATCGTTATCTTAAGGGTGTATTCAAGTAACAGTTACCTCATGACTACTTAGCCTCATGAGTTAATGTTTACAAAGTGCTTTGAACTACTTAGAAAAAAAAAAGGGGGACTGTTTTTGTTGGCACTGTGGCATACTTGCCAAGGTACATAAATTCTTCCAGCTTCTGTCCTTCAGCTGCCAGGGCTGTGCCCTCCCTCCGTGCAAGGCTCAGCTCTGCCATTAGTCCAGTCGATACTGCCTCCTCTAGCCTGCTTCAACACAGGTAGGGATGGGCTGGGAACGGAACAAACTTTGAACAGATATCTTGACGGACTCCAGGGAAAGTCTGGGAAAGTAACAATAGAGTCTGTTTTAATGCCTCTTAGAGCATTTCATGTCAAGAAGGGGCCAGGAACCTGGTCAGCCATGGGGGAAATTATGGGGCATCCGCTCGTCAAAGAGGCAGCATCAGACTCGATTCTAATGGGAGTACAGAGGTGTATAGACAGTCTGGAGTATATGATGAGGTTAGGTTTATGGATTTTTAAGGGGATTATATACATAGTTTGACTAGTGTTGGGCTATCGTCCTGTTATAAAGTACTCATAAGACAGATTTCCCTTAGATAGGCAAGACTTATATCTATTGTGATTTCTTTTCCTGTACTTTTTATTTTTTTCCTTTTTCATGTTCCATGATTGCAAACAGCAGTGTTCGAGCCCACATGCAGTCAGTATATGCTGGGCTGGTTTCTAACCTGTTTGTCATCGTCTCCAAACACACTGTCATTAGGTTTAGGAATGTGGTGAATAAACAGGCAGACACTGGTCTGAAGAACACATGCTGTGGTTTCAGTGGAGAATGGGTGTCCACCTGAGTGAAATCAAGCAAGAGTTTTTAGTTTGCAGGTTACAGCAGATTAACTTTCAGCTAATCACACACAGTAAAGCTTTCAAAGTAATACAGTAGCAGGCTGCAGATAAATCGAATGGCTCCCGTGGAAGAGCTTGCTTTAAAGGTAGCAACAACGCCTATTTTCTGCACCGAAGTCACTTGTTTTCTAACGCACACCGTGAGGTTTTCTGTGTGGGTGGAAATTTTCCATAATACATATTTATACCATAGCTGCTGTCCATGTGGCACATTTGCTGTCTCAAAACTGTTTCTAGGGACTCAAAATGAATGTCATGTGGGCAAAACCCAACATGGTATTCTGTTAAAGCGATAGACCACAAAAAAAAAAATGATGCTCGCTCTGCTTCAAAGAAAACCCCAGCTATGCGTGGCTATAACTGAATGCTGGGAAGTTAACTAGAAGCAGGTCTTTAGATTTTCAAACAAAAATTATAGACAGAAACTTCCTTCTATCTCAGATGCATTCATTATATTTCTGAAAGAAAAAAAAAACAAGTGGAGCAAAATTTGTAGTTAGAGGATAATACTCGGCTTTAGGTTTTCCAGAAGCTCGTAGTTCACATGAAAGCAAGCCTTAAGGAAAACTCCTCTTTGGGAGGGGCTCCAGATACAAAATGCTTTCTTCCCCCTCCCCGTGGTTCACCAGTGAATGAATTTCCCTTTTGGATAGGGCTGTGAATTCACACACGAGGCATTGAATTATATATATATATATATATATATATATATATATATGTGTGTGTGTGTGTGTGTGTGTGTGTGTGTGTGTAACTCTCTCTCTCTCTCTCTCTCTCTCTATATATATATATATATATATATATATGTGTGTGTGTGTGTGTGTGTGTGTGTGTGTGTGTGTGTGTGTGTAACTTTCAGTCCCTGTTTTGGAAGAAATAGATGGCAGATCCTTTAAGTAAAATGAGGTGCTTAGGATGAGCTAGGGCCACACTGCACTTCCTTTTCTGCCTGTAAGTGTCTTGTGGCCTTGCAGGGGGCTGTGAACTCCCATGAGTAGAGCAGACAAGACTTCACTTGCTCTGGCTTAGAGAGCAGGGGATGTTCTCGCTGACATTTACCAGCTACAGTCCTATGGTAAGTCTCAGTGTGGAAAGGGGGTATCGATTTTTAACCATGCATTATTCTAGCTGATTTGAGGTAGGGGAGAAAGGGAACACATTTTAACCAACTGTCGTATATTAAAATAAATAAATTATTGTTTGGATTTCTTTCACTTGTGTGTTTAGGGAGGAAGGTTATTAGACCTTTGGGATTTCTTTTCTAAAAACTTTTGGACTTCTACACTTTGTTTGAAGATCTGTTTATATATATGAACACACACATAGATAATAGCATAGGTCACTTTATTTGCTGGTGGATTTATTTGCCATCAGGGGAATGCTGAACTTATGACATGTAGATACATTTTTACCACTGTCAGAAAGGTTTAATGAACCTGAGAGTGTAGCATCATTGCAAGGAGAAGGGCAAAGACAAGAGACAGGTCTAGAAAGTGGATACGAAGTCACGTTTAAACTGACTGCACAATGGAAGTCAAACACGGCATTCTGATGATTTAGACAGCATAAGGCAATTAGTGGGAATTTACTCTGTGTGCATATGTGCACGTATACATGTGTGTGTGTAAATTGGACACTTCTTGTCCTTTCAGCTCTGTATCATCTGCAAGGAACAGATAACTAAACATTTTAGTTGACAGACCATCACTTCTGTGGCTGCTAGAAGAACAAGTTGGTGAATTTCTGACTGAGGTGGTCAGAGCTCAGGCAGGAACAACTGACAATCAAGACACCAGCAAAAAAATGAGCTTTGAGCCAGACTCAAAGTATTCTCTTAAACCCTGTTGTCTGCATTACACTTTAGGGTTAGAGCACCAGGGGTCAGACCATTGTGTCCAGGGAGCCTTTGTTAAGTACTCTTTGGTGTCTTAGAAGAATGACACAACACAGTGGACCTCATACTTTGATGCACATAGGCTCCAGGGGAGCATTTAAATAAGCATAGGCCTGAGATCTCAGTCCTGGTAATTCGGAGTCTTCAAATCTGAGTTGGAGGGTTTATGCCTCAGAGAATATTTTGTAATGGATACAGGCATTAGAGAGAATGTACCTCTTTTTCATTGTAGTCTCTCTGCCCCTGCCTCTGCCTCTGTCTCTGTCTCTCTCTCTGCGTGTGTGTACACATGCACGTACACGTGTGTCTGGAGGTGCTTACATATATAGAAACACACGGAGGCAAAAGGTTTATGTGGGAATGTCTTTCTCAAGGACTTGTCCACTTAATTATTTTTGAGACAGGGTCTTGAACTGAATCCAGAGCCTTTCATTTTGGATAGGCTTCCCTAGAGTCAGTGAGCTCTAGGGAACCACTAGGGCTACAGTCCTGCCTTGCCACACTCAGATTTTATGTAATTATTGGGATCACAACTCAGATCCTCATACTTGCGCAATGATTAACTTATACACTGAGTTCTCTCCCCAGGCTCTTCAATTTAGTTTCGTTTGTCTGAGATAGAATCTCCTTCTGTAGTACAGGCTGGTCTGCCCTTGCTGATCCTTCTGTTGCCAGAGAACTGGGATGATCTACCACACACTCAGTTAGACAGCCTTGCTTTGAAAGAAAGTTTTACAGGTTCTCTAGCTATCCAGTGTTAGAGGAGGAATGTCAGGTGTGCCCTGTATGGCAGAAAAATGTCATAGATAGGATGGTAACAATAACTAGGGGACTGGGTCTTAGGTCAGAGGGTCAAAGGCCAATGTGTGCTGGTAGGTCTTACACTGGACAGTGGATAAGGACAGCCCTGGGGATGTAGCTCACTGTGGGCATGCTTGCTCAGCACACTTGCCCTGGGTTAGATATACTACAAACCATGATTTAGATAGGAGGCAAATTTTCTCACCCCTATGAAGGTTTTTCTCTAAGAGTAATAGTGAGTAACCAAGACAGGACCAGTAATTACAATTACAATTGATCCCACAATGGCGTGTCAGTCAATAGTTCAATTGATTTTCCTTGGGAAGATCATTATGAGAACCACTAAAAGAGAAGAAAGTGTAGTGCATCTGATTCTGTGATTTGTTCACACCTACCACTCACCATGTATGGCAGCGATGCATGGAGAAAATGTGTAAAGTAAAGAAGAGGGTACAGGGATCAAGCTAAGTACTATAGACATGCTTGCATGGTAGGGTCTATGGAGTCAGCTGGTCAGCTCCCAAGCAACCAGTCCCATGTACTCTCTGCAAATTGCAGCTCTAGAAATAAAACAAACAACACTGATACATCTCATGTTCTCTTCTTAAAGACAAAAATGGAATTGGGAGAACTCATATGACCTGATAAGAACATTAAGAAACTGATACATGCAGAACCCGAAGGATGGTGGGGTGAAGGGCCTATTGTCACAGTTTCTATCACTCAAGACTAATTTTTGGTCTTCTCTTCCACTCTCCATTTACTGCAACTTGGCATATTTGGTAATATTCAACTATCTTAGCTTATGTTTTCCCATTGACAGAATAGTTCTTGAACTACTAGCTAGCTAGTTTAAGAAATTTTGTTTGAATCATTACTTTTTTAGTTTCTTTAACCACAAACAAAACTTTTAACTTAAATATAGTTCTATTAGTATATTCTCATTTTCACAAAATCATTGAATGTAATGAAGAAAGAAAAGGGATTCCACAGTAGCTACCATTTTGAACCCCTGTCATGTGCTGGGTTACAGTGCAGGAATAACCCCATTAGGAGGTACTGCTGTGACTGTTTCTACCATGAATTATGAAATATCACACAGCTAGAAAATATTTAATTATTTTAGATGAGTAATTTTAATGTACCATTAATTTGCCGCAAATGATTTTCAGAGAACCCTAAAAGATAATGAAAAGGCAGTACAATAGAAATTCTATCTAGGTTTGACTCTCTGTGTATAGTTTGCAGTGACTGATAAGCAAGACAGTCCAATTTCTCTTTGCCTCAGTTAACTTCATCAGTTAAAAACAAGTGTGTGCAATTATGCCGTGCTGTGTTCTTAAGTTTATAATATTTCTGAAAGCATTTGAAAATCTTGATGGTGTTCTTCAACCAACGTGTGTCCCTACTCCCTACATCTTTCTAACCCAGGCCCATTGCCTGTTAGATGCAAAGCTATGGACTTTCTAGGTAGCACATTTCCTTATGTCAAGCCCTGCCTTGAAAATTGGAAGCCTGCCTTAGGATTAGACATCATTAGGGTTTGCCAGAGCTTTGCTGTTCTATGAATCATATTATGGTACTCGTTTGAATGTGTGTTAATATATAGTAATATATATATATGTTAACATATATGTGTATATATATACATATATATTTATATATATGTATGCTATTCCTCTCCACCTCAAATTAGAGTCAAAATTTAAATCCATTGCTCTCCTATTCTATAACCTGTTTTCATTCATGTGAGTCTGCTTTTCTGAGTCCTGTCATCGTCAAATCTTCATAGCTTGATCTTTGATTTAGAGTTTCTGCTTCATCTTGTTGTCTAAATGTCATGTTAATAGCCAAGGGACTAATTCCAGTCTTTCTTGTGACTCTTCAGATCATGATGTTTCTACTTTTATTAATGAGTTTATGATATAGTCAACTTGCCAGGAGCACAGGTATTAGAAGTAACATTTCCTCTTCCAATCACTTAAACTTTGCCAAGTTTATCTTTTCTTTTGGCAGATCCTTGAGGTGTTGTCTTTCTATAGTAAACAGAAACACAACACAATTCAGTATTATGAAAGTTTCGATCTCAGCCCATTTAAAGGTATCCACTCCAAAACTGTGAGTCAAACACAAGCTTTTGGGTGGAAGATAGTGGTGTGTACACAGTCTGGGATACAAGCGTGTGATTAGCTCAGGGCTCTCCTTTCCAAGTCTTTTTCTTTCCTTAGAGATGTGAAGGAGGATTGCCCAGGCTATTTTAGGTGCATATATGGAAGCCAGTACTGTCTCTTTTTCTTACAGGTTTGAGAATGCTTTTCTTATTGGCTCAGTGGTGAGAGGTTTGCCCTTGGGAGCAGATGGAAAACTTGAGCAACACTTTCTTCCTGTCTCCACCCAGGCTGCCTTTCCCCCACCCCCTTTCCAGTCTTCTTTAAGACTTGACTGAAAAAGAGAAAGGCACGATTTGGGGTGGTAGTTGAGAGCAGAAGAGCTATTGGCCTGTCTTTTGGAAAGCTTTGTAGATGGTGCCTTGCTCTGGGTATTCTCATTTGTCCATTATTTTAATCCTGATGTCAGGAGTCCATGTGCCCATGTGCATTTATGAACCGGTGTTGATTGATGCAAAATTGAATCTTTCTGATTTTTATAAGACACTGTCAAGAGAACAACAATGCAGATAAATATGGGTGTTCACATCTATACTTATAGCATGTGTAGACAGAACCAGGAGGATTTAAATGTTGAGCCATGCCTGGGCTATATAGTAAGAACCTGTCCCTAAAATAAAAAAAAAGGAAGAAGTCAGTTACAAGTTGAAATCTATTCTGAGAACTCATAGAACTCAATAGTGAGAATACAATTTGGTATTCAAGAGGATGAGAAACACATCCCCCCAACAAGAGATTAGTGGAAAACACTCAATATCACACAATTGCCTTTAAACACTGCACCCTCCCACACACACCGTGGTACAATTGCCAAACACGGATCCAAAACATCCTCAGGCAGTAAACTAGAGCAACAGAAACCTTCATTGACTACTGGTGGCCATTCAGAATAGCACAGCTACATTGCAGGAGTCTAGCAGCTTCTTGCTAAACTAGATATAGTCTTAGCATAAAAATCCAACAACTTGTTGCTTGCTGTGTTTTAAATCAGTTGAAAATCATGCCCTCCAAAACACTTGCACAAGTGTGCACACATGCACGTTTGAGGAGTTTGGTTCCGAAGTGGAAAATGTTGAAGAGAGTACAGTAACCTTCAGCAAGTGAATGAATAGACAAATGATGATAGACATATTTTATTTAGAGATAAAGTGAACAGCTATTTTTATTGGGTAGGAAAAATACAGGGGGGGACTTAACAGCATATTACTAGATGAAATGAGACAATATGAAAAGGTTTTGCACACACACACAAACACACACACACACAGAGCAATATGACATTGTGATAGAGGCAATACTAGGTTAGGGGTTAGGCAGGATGCAAATATCAATGAGATGGAACTTAGGACTTTTAGAGTAGTGAAACCATTTTGTACAATGCTACAATGCTGATTGTCCATAATTATGAATTTGTCAAAGCCATAGAATGTGGAACAGCAGGAGTGAATGAATGGTAATATGAACTCTGGACTTGGAGCGATGATAGCGTGTCCTACACCACTGTGATGCAGGATGCTGGTAATGGGGAGGCTGCCCACCATTGGTGACTGAACAGATGGGAACTCTCTCAACTTTTCACTCACTACCTTCTTGCAAGTCTAAGTCTGACTTAAAAATTAAATATATTAAAACTTATTTGATATAAATAATACTATTATAGTTATCCAGACAGAGCAGACTTCATCATTTGGGACAGAATGATGTTATAGGACTCCACTCCTTGGATAGAGGTTGACTATAATATCATGGGCATTATTTGATTGATCCTCTACTTGCTGCAAATATTTTATTTACTTTTTCATTTGTTGGAGATGGTGTCCCAGTGTGTAGACTGCACTGGTTTTCACTGACAGAGAGACATCATCCTCTGCCCTCTGAGTGCTGAGAATAGGAATGGCCACCACTACATACAGCTCTGTCTGTGTGTTCATTCTGAGGTGACTGGGCAGGAGCTCAGAAGGTGCAGAGAGCCCATCCCTTCCTGGAAACCTGATCCTAGACAGAAAGCACACTGTACCTTCCATGTTACCAAGAACTGTACATCACATTTAACCGTTCTGAGTGATGCAATTGTACAATGACTGTTACGCAGAAAAAAAAAAAAAAGTTAGTCCCCGCAATTCCATTTTCTTAGAAAACTTCTGTGTTCATAACTCGAGTTGGCTTTTAAAGTAGGTTAGGAGAACCAGAAACCACCAGAAGTTGAAGCTGGCAAGTTAGACAGAGTGAGGGTAGGATCGTGTGTATTTTGTAAAATGTTTATAGCAAACACAGAGATAACCACGGGAGGTAGGGCTTATTTCAGATAAAGGTGGGAGGAGAAAGAAACGGGGTAGTAAGTCAGATAGAGAAGAAAGGTCAGATTGCCACGCATGGTGAGAGGTGCAGCAGGCGATCACACATCTGAAGCCAAAACAGAGCTAGGCAGGTGCTTAGAGTAAATAAGCTCCACAGAATATTGGCTAGCTACTCAAAGCAGGGCAGCACACAGCATGACTGCAGAAATGACCAGCACACAGCTTGACTGCAGGAATGACCAGCACTTCTCTATGTGGGGAGTATGTTGAGAAAAGACATAGTGCTCTTCAGACAGTTCAGTTCTCAGACAAACAGGTTTTTAATAGATTATATCAATTTTCAACTTTGTCTCTGAAATACTCTAGATCAGATATTTTCAAAAGAATGAGTCTTGGGATTCAGTCTAGCATTTTCTCTCTGTTTTTGCCATTGACAAACTTTCTCATTTATGTTAAATTATAAATTTGGGGCTGGGGTAAACAGCAAAAGCAAATGTGATTAGTCTGTTTGCTCTTGCCTTACTTACCATCGTCTAGATGTCTGGAAGTGTCCGGCTTTACTATCAGTTGGACATTCTAAAGCATCTCACAGGACTGCGAGAGCCTCGCTATTTCATTCAAACATTTCCTTCCCCAGGGGCATGGACACTCTCTCCTCTGCTTGCCTACAGGCAGTGCTCCACACCCAGGAGAATTTATGGTCTTTATATTTCCTTTCACCTGCTTATCTGGTCTCAGCAAAGCTTCCCAGAGTCAGGCCCTTATATACATGTCCTCATTAAAACACACCCACGATCAATACACTGAAGTTTCTATCTTTGGCTTCTACTGAATTTTTCAAATTACTCTGGGGCACAATCCTGTTCCTTTATAAGAACCTGTTTGCCACCACTCAAAAGCACAAAGGCCAACAGTGAGGGAAGACTTAAATAGTTCACACTGGCTAGGCAGTGGTGGCACACGCCTTTAATCCCAGCACTTGGGAGGCAGAGGCAGGTGGATTTTTGAGTTCAAGGCCAGCCTGGTCTACAGAGTGAGTTCTTGGACAGCCAGGGCTACACAGATAAATCCTGTCTCAAAACACCAAAACAAGCAAGCAAACAAACAAACAAACAAAAAATAGTTCACATGGACAAGAACAATGTTTTCTTTCATTTTCTTTTTTAGAAGACATTAGTACATTTCTGAAAATTAAAACAAATACGTATTTACACCTAATAGACTTTTCAGGAACAAAGTATTTAAATTTTATTTTCCATTGAGTCATCACTGAATTATTTTCATAGAAAGAATGTTTTCTTTCCACTCAGGCGCAGGAGACTGTGTTGGGTCCCCCACTCAGGATGAGAAGTTGGTCTATGCAAACAAGCTGTCATTGAGTCCTGGGGCATTAATCATCACAGCACACACATTGCTCTGCTTCACTGTGCTAAGCCAAAAAGAAGATGCCTGTGGCTTCACACTCCTCCACTCTCATCTTCTCCCATCTCTTCCTTCTCTCTGAAGGCAGTTTTGGCTGCCACCATAAAATTATCACTAATGCCAAATTTTCCAATGCAAATGGTGTTGTGTTTATTTCTGGGAACTTCACATCCCTCAGAGTGGTCATTGGGGGCATATTTCTACTGGAATTTTGTTTATAGTTTTGTAGGTATCAAAGTTACTGTCAGAATTCAACAATGCTAATCAAAACTGAAATATGATTAGGTGGACTCGGATGTTTCTGGAACCATTAAGGGTTCACAAGTCTGGAGCTGTATCAGCCTCACATACTCACTTACCATGTCTTCTATCTGTCTTTTACCTTTTGGTGATTCTTGCTGCCGTTAATTTCTGATGTGTACACTGCCATCATTGCTTCTAGCTCTAGCATTCATATATTCATTTAGCAGAGAAGGTCAGAGGACTTGAGAGCTAGGGAGAACAAGCAACCATTTGTGGTCACTCTGTTTACAGAGAGCTAAGAATGAAAACCAAGGAAGAGATTTTTTGACCCTCAAATAAATAGAATACTAGTGTAAATAGATAGTCAGAGAGCCAACCTATCATGGTAGGAAAACTGTCTGTGCTATGACAATGTAGCATATAAGAAGGCCATTTGAGAGTGGCTTTTGGAAAGAGTAGTCGGGGAACATTCCTTGGAGCAGTTACCTAGAACCAGAAAGAGAAGAATTTAAAACTAAGAGGCATTCTGCTTCTAGGTTCTCCTTCAGTGGGATACTCTGGGATTCCAGAAACTCCCAGATCACAGAACAAATATCCCCCAAAGCAGCCAGGCCATGTTTTTGTCAAACACTGGAGAAAGGAACACCTTAAATTTCTATTATCTTGCTGACAATGTGCAACATTTACAGTCCCCTGGCTGCAGAAAGCTTGCATGATGAGGTGAAGTTAGGACAGGACTTTGGTTGTCTCTAGTCACAGAAAAGAAGAGGCAGCTGTAACATCCCAGTGAGCTGAGAGCCTAAAAACCCAAGAGGTGTTTAACCACAATGTAGGCCATGGGGGCGTTATTTCTTGGTTTACTGAAGTGATGCCACACTCGGCGGCCTTCTAGTTGAAGTAGCCTTGAACTGATGACCTATGATTAAATGGTACTTCAAGGATATCAAGGTAGTTGCCTCTCTGTTTCCTGGCATGGTTTCTTCTTCCAAATGAGAGGAAAATGATTGGGAAGCCTGGGGCTGATGGTGTATCATACAAATTCTAGGAACAATTTATCTACTGATGAAATTAACTGCTTTCCAAGTATCCCAGGATCCTTGTAGGTGATTTCCCCCTTCAATAACTTCATATAGGGCTAATTAAGGACTCTTCAAGCCCCTATGCAATCATTCCCCTGTGTCATTGAGAATGTTGAGTGTGTGATTTGCTTGGCCCTCTCCATAGTTGTTATAATTCCCACACACATTCATTTATATTCACTACACAGAGACAGACCAGGGAGATTTTATTATTAATAAATCTCTTTGTTTATTTAATATCACCTCCATTTATACCAAAGGGGGCTTCAGTGGCTAAGCTAATGAAATTCAGGAAGCAATCCCTTGACCACACTCTGCACAATTCCCCTGTCCTCTAGAAAATTCTCACATGAAAACATTCATTGTTACAGTAATTATGTTACAGCTGAGGAGTTGGTATTGGTTAGAGAATAAAGCAGAGATATATTTGCATGAGATGAAACACTTGGGTCACCAAGCACAAAGTCAAGTCAAGCCACTCTGAGAGGACCAAAATAACACTGCATGTGTTTCTAAGCTACAAGGGTAGGCTACATCAAACAGGAAACAACAGGAGAAGCCGGAGTCACAAAGGAACTTCACTCTTTGAGTACAAGCAGTGCTGTGATGCTACTGACCTGAAATAATGAAACTCAACTGGCCTTCAGTGATGCAGTTACCATGGTTTCATTCTCATATTGGGGACTGTCCTGGGTAACTCCACTGTTTTCCTCTCCCTTAAACTCCAACATGCCATATTTCTAGATAGAACATGGTTTTGTTTCTCTTTAAACAAATTTATAAGAAGCAGAAGATACTTTGGATAAGAAAATAAATGGCCCCACTCTGTTTTATAAGTGACCTTTCCCACTCTATAGAATTTGACTGGGGAAAACTACATGTAAAAAGAAATGAGAATATCTGTGCTCTTTTGACACACTTGAAACTACTGTGTTTTTTTTTTTTAAACTTGGGGAAAGGTAAATGTTAGACACATAGCTATTGTAAGCACAGATCTCCTTGATCTGTGGTTGACCAGTCATCTGTAATACGCAGACAACTTTGTCACACCCAATGAAAACTGTGAAGAAAGGGAAGCGAGCTGGGGAAGTGGGACGGGCGGCTAAGTGTACTGCTCACAGTGGTCTTTTGGCATTTGGAAAATGCAGAAGTTAGCATATTGCTTTCAAAACCATAACTTGCCTCCCTTTGCAAGGACACCTGTGAATGCTTTGGGTTTTTATGTCTTTGATCTAAGGATGCAAAAGGATGCCTTTCTCCCTAAACCAAGTCCATGTCATGCCAATAATCTGTACCTCTGGGTTACTTGAGTATTTCTACTAAAATGTATTGTGTGCTTATTATTGTCTCAAGTATTTCTATAATAATTTAAATTAAATAATACATTGGAAACATTATTTTTATACAGACGTAAATATGGAGGCATACAGAGACAGTATCTCCATTGCATGCTGCCCTAATAGAGAGCTTGTAGCATTATTCAGTCTTTTCCTTTATCTCACCTCTGTTTATCTCAGTGTCCATGTATCATTTACATTTATTTCTGCTTATGGCTTTCTCAAGGCACTTAAGTTATTTCTTGCCATCTAATAGTCATTTGTAAATATGCCTATCTCCTTGAATTGACCTTAAGTTGTTTGAAGTCTAGAAGATTACACACACACACACACACACACACACATATATATATATATATATGTGTGTGTGTGTGTGTGTGTGTGTGTAATATATATATATACACACTTCTAGTAATTGTGCTTAGTAAGAAATGAGCTCAAGGCTTAATGGCTTACATAATCATCCATATTCATTTTGTCCACAGATCTGTTTAGCCTGGGCTCAGTGAACATACATTATCTTCACTAAGGAATAGCTGAGGTGGCTCAGAGTCCAAGGCTGGCATTATATAACAGCTCTATTGCTCACATGGTATACTTGATCTTGTTCTCAGTTGGGACCTCAGGAAGTGCTATGGCTGGAATCTAAATGCAGTATTTCTGTTGAGTAGCTAGCTTCATCAGAACACAGTGATTGACATCCAAAGATGTCAGAAAGAAACTTTCTACAGTTTGCCTGTAAATCTTACAATGCTTTGTTACTGTGGGCTTAGCCAGATTTCAGTGGAGAGAATGTCTCAAACCCTACCACATAGGGATGGCAAGAAGAATGGGATATAATGATGGCAATATCTTTGAAATATGTCTTATGACCAAGTAGGCTTTCATCTCAGGCTCATTTCTCCATGCTTTAGACTTTCGTTTTTCAGTTTTATCAACAGTACATTTCAATTAATGTTTAGGGAATATAACTATTGAATAAAATTTTAAAGGAGGCACCATTCTGCACTGAGCTGGCTTAAAACAGAAGATGTGTAGCTCTTACAAAAAGCCCTGTGCAGAGTCTAAGATCCCATTAGGGACAACTGGTGGGGCTTGTCAGGAAAGGCACATATAGTTATGTTTTCATCTCAAGACTTCTTGGGGCAGTAAAAGGATGTGCTAAATTGAACTTGTAAAGAACACACACCTTTGGAATCTCAATCAATGAGAACATCTATAACCCTTCCTACAGAAGCATTCTTAAACTGCCCAGTGCCCTGATGTTTGAAAGTCTTTATATCAGCAGGAACAGAAAAAGTAGAAAAGATGAACACTAAAAGTGAACATTAGTTTGTGTCGACATTAAAATTGACCTTACTTATCATAGATGCCTCCCAGAGTAGATTACGAAGAACTGCTATCACTCTTGGTCTTCTCACATCAAGAGTAGCTCTCCAATACCATGTGAGGCTTCCCATTAAGGAGCATCTCCTGGACCAGACTTGCAGCATCAGTTGAGAGTAGGGAAAGTACACAGGTAGATGAAATGGCATAGTCACATACCTATTCCAGTATTCATTTCTGTTTTAGCTTACCTTGTCTTTCTTATCCTTCTGACTTCTTGGCTAAGTTCTTCATCCTCTGTCTCATTGGATCTCCCAGCCTATGCCAATTTTCTCTGCATTCAGAGATGTTGATACAGTTACATCCCATCACTTAAAATGATAACCTGCACATCACCCTGCCCCCTGAAAATCTCCCCACCCCACACTTAGTGTGTGTGTGTGTGTGTGTGTGTGTGTGTGTGTGTGTGTGTAAAACACCATCTCTCTTCCTTCTTAGGAGTCTAAATTTGAACATGCAAACTCCATGGGCTGTTCTCACATTTCTATTCTGGTTTAAGTTGAGTTAAGACTAGCAATCAGTAAGTACCTGTAGTAAGGACTTGAGTCAGATATAAAGCTGAAAAAGAACTTAATATGCTCATGTTTAACTATATTTGGAAAACATCTGTCAGATCAACAAAGGCAGTGTCATTTCCTTACTTTCCATGGCTAGGTGTGTGCACAACTACAGCCAGGAGTCTGTTTCCTGGTTACTTGTAGGAGAGGTCTGTCATGCAGCATATATTAGTTCTTCACTAAGATGGATTGTCAGAGTACATTTTTCTCCTGGACTTTGTGGCTCTTTTACTGTTTTGAAGCATTACCTTTCAATATACCTTAAAGGTAAAATTTGCATATACATCCATCCTTGTTTACCTTGTTCCTCCATGGATAATATTCAGCAGTAGAGTACGACTTCATGGTAGTCACTGGAAATTTCTTCAGACACAAAGAAGCAGCAGCTCAAAAGTGAGTGTCGTGATATCATCATGCCATGAGAACCTTTGAGTCTTTGAGTCAGATTCTTCGACGGGAAAATTGATCCAAAGGGCTGTTTGGATTCTCAGTTCTCTAGCAGAGTTCAAGTTGTGGCTTTAAGAATGATTAATTTTGCAAAGCTACAAGACCTTGGCACTTATTGTCTTTTTCACTGTTGATAGCTTCAGTAAGGTAAGAGGAAAAGAAAATTAAATTTCCCAGTGTGGCAAGGTTTTGTGGTTTTAGTTTCCAGCTCTTGGAGCTGAATCTTTTTGCTGGAGTTTTGCTGTGATGCTGGTAATGAAATTGAGGTCAGGCAGCAGAGAAAAATATTCAGACTCACTGCCATTGTCATTGCTGATGACATCATCTTCCCGGTCCCTGATGATGAGTCAGGAATATCGAGTTCTCTTACTGCTCCTTAATTGCCAACATCACAAAGTCCTAACTCCCCATTGCTAATGTTTTGGAGGCCCTGCTCACTGCTACTCTTAACAGCCTACCACTGTTGTAATTCAAGTGCTTATTACCCATTTTCAATGTTATATAGCAGACGTTGAGTTGCCTTCAGCATCCCCTCCTTGCTATAGGTCAACAACCAAATCAGTTTCCCAAAAATAATTTCTACTAAATAAAGTAATTTTTACTTTTATGATATAATCAAGTCCAAAGTTTTTAGTATCTATCTATCTATCTATCTATCTATCTATCTATCTATCTATCTATCTATCTATCTATCTATCTATCGGTAGAGGTAGAGGTAAAGGTAGAGATAGAGATATGGGCCTCACCTAGAATCCTCAGTAAGGTGCTTGGTTGTTATGCACTCACTACACTCAACAAACACCAAGTTGCTTTTGTTTCTGGTCCTTCCATTAGGTTCTCTCCTCTTGTTAGCTCCCCTGACAGTACTAACCTGGGGCACTGTTTCTCACTGTTAAAACTGTCCTTCTTTTTCAAAGACAACTTCTGTCCCTGTCTGGAGGTGAAAGTCACTTCTCTGCTAGAGCCTTTGAAAGAAATTCTTTTGTCCTCCTCCTGCTCCTTCGAGGTGGAGATCAGAGATGTTGTCCAAAATGGGCTCAGGCAGGGCAGAGCTGAAGCTTCTACCATCCTTAGTGTCACTTTCCTTGAGTCAGAGGCAAGTCGTCGGCCTTAACTCAGTGGAGCTCTTTAGAACTGGAGCTTTCGGAGTCTTCTTGAGAAGACCTTAGGTCTGATAGAGCAAATGCAGTACAAATGTATGGTTGGATTGCTATCCAATTACTCCAATTACATTTTTTTAAAAAGAAAATACCCTCAAAATGTGATTTCATAAAGGCCTTTTAAAACATAGTAGACTATGAACATACGTCATGGGGATCACATGATAAGCACTTTTACCTACTGAGCCATGTTGCTGGCCCATAACTAATCACCTAGTGATCTAAACCCAAATTATGTAAGCGATGTCAATAATTGTTTATACAATGCACCAGCATAGAAAGTCTTTAAAACTTCTGGAATATACCACCTTACCTTTATTTTTTACCGTTGTGTTTCTACTGAGCTCTGCTGTTTATTTATGAGAAGAGGAACCCACAGTGTTTATAACACTCTTCAGCTACACTAAGAAGGTCTGATAGACAAGTAAGTTAGTCCAAGATGCAGTGCTATTAAGAATTGTTCATTAAAACCATCAAGATGTTCTTTTTTTTTTTTTTAAAGAAAAGCTTTTTGTTGTATCTTTTTTTCAGATCTTTCCTCTACTAAAGGGTGTAGATTTCAGAGCTCTCTCTCCTTGTAGGTTGAAACTGTCTTTCAGTTTCCTGCTTCAGTTTTGAATGGTGTACCATTTTCCCAGCACTACCTTTGAGTATTTCATAATGTTTTGGGTAATACTATTTATAACAGCCCTGCTATTTGGCCTCTACCAAGTATGTAGCTAATGTATTGGGCACAGCTCTTCCTTTGAAGCTGGTGGGAGCTCTGTATGCACAGATGAAACATGCAGCAAGGGGGCAGGGTGTGTCTACCTTCCCCTCTACTGGACTCTTTCATCATCGTGGAAAAAAAAGTGTTCCACCCTTCTGTAGATAAGAATCATTTTTTTGTACATTTCCTATATTTAACACTGAGACAAAATGCAGTAAAGCAACAACAGCCCTTCTCACCACATCCATGCAGATAAGCAAGTCAGGCAATTAGGACAGCTTGGTAAAAATTGTGACTGGCAAACTGATAGATTTTGATAGTGTTTTCTAGCATGTTCTTGATGGTAAATGCAAGAAGACAGATTAAGGCAATTTCCTTTGCTCCTCTATCCCTCTTACAGAAGGAGGAGAGACTGTATTTCACATTGCCCACTTTCTTGGTGCTTTGCTTGTTAGGATTTGATAGATGGGGGAGCAGCTCAGCCACACTGCTTAGTTCTTCTGTTTGGTCACTGGATGCTTTTCAGTCTTCTTCCTCTAATGTCTTGTTTAACTATGTGGAATTTCTGATGCTCTATAAGTTCCCTTGGAAGTCCTCGTCAATGCTGAATGGACTTCTCTTTCAGCAAAGCACCATCTTACCTTACCTGGCTGCTCGCCATCACTGTAAGTTTGTCCTTGTCTAGATTTTGAGGGTTCACCTTCTCTAAAACAATGTGTAGCAGAAGCCCCTGTAACAATCTGACCACTTTGAAACCCTGTCACTGAGGTAGTAGCTTCTACACTGTTCACAGACCAGACCTCTGAGACATGAGACAGGCTAAAGGGACTGAAGTTTTCACACTAAAATTCTCCTACGTGCTCTAAACTTACTGGGCAAAGTTGCATTTTCCACATCCAGATCAGCTCCAGTTGCTCTGTTTAAGAAACTCAATAATCTGGAGCTAGGCAGTGGTGGTGCATGCCTATAATCTCAGAACACAGAGGCAGAGGCAAGAGGATATCTATGAGTGTAAGACCAGGCATCTACAGAGCGAGTTCTAGGTCAGGAAAGGTTACACAGAGAATCCAAAATAAGCAATTAATTAATTAATTATTAATCTGGAAGGGACATCCAAAAACAGAGTTTTTGTTTTGCTTTCATTTTGTTGTTGTTGTAGTTTTACAATAATAGGCTGCCATCAAGTATGGTAGCAAACACCAGAAATTCCAGCACTCAGAGCAGATGCGGAAGAATCATCACAGGCCAAAAATTAAAACCAAACCAAACCAACCAAACAAACAAACAACATGAACTCTGAGAAGGTTAGTCATCCAACGTAAGCTGCAGAGGACTGACCAATGGGGACAGACAGGAAGTGGCTTCTGAACACTCAGTTGTGTTATAATTAAATATGGGTGGAATCCAAAGGATGCTTCATAACCAAGAGCTTTTTTGTTGTGGAATGTATTTATGTTTTCTAATTTATTTAGAGTTATTTTCTATGTATTGTTGAATATACTTTCTTTAAAAAGACAGCTTTTTTAGGGAGGGCAAATAAGAAGTTTTTGCAAAGATTACTCACAAAGTTTACCTTTTAAACAGACCAACTCTGAGCAGAAAGACTGTGTCAATGCTGTATGTGTTTTTAAACTTACCATTGTATCAAAATCTTACATTTTTTTCAGCTTCCTACCCTAGAAATCAAGAGTTCAGGATGGGTCAATATTCATTAGAGCATAAGAGCTCTTTCATAGCCACATGGTTCCTAAGAAGGGGTATGCTATTTCCTGTGTGCACATTGACTCTGGTCAATTCTATTGCTTTGGTGTGTTTATTATTTTATTTTTAAATAAAAATTTGCTAACCATGGTTAAATGCATTTCCAACCTTCTCTTAATCATTCCAAATAGTTGAATTTAAAAAAAAATCAAAGCTGTAGATTTATTTAATTCCAAAGAACATGGGAGGGGGAAACCTGTATTCATTCCATTTAGGGCTATTTTCAATGGGCTTCTTCCATGCACCTGAAGAATGAAGCAATTTCCCCTTGCTCTTCTATAATTAGACTTTAGCTTGGAAGACATTTTTTTTTTTTTTTTTTTGTCAGAATAGATGTCAAGTAATTTGGTAGATGTTGTAAAATCAATCAGAGTCTTTAAAAATTTTGTCCTGCCAAGACTGTGAAATACATTTGTACATATTCATTTTTGACTTGATGGATGGGTGACAGGCAGTAGGCAGCAAGATTGAGCACTAAACGCGCCTTGTGTCAGGCTTCAGAAGTCTCAGCAGTCTGATCTGCAGCACATGAAAAGGCATAGGAAAAAAGCAAAACCAGAAATATGTATGAGAATTTGGTCTTAAGTCAGGAAATAGCAGCAAAGAATTATTTTTACTGGGAGATACAGAAAAATCGTAAAACTGGAAGGCTGAGACTTTTGATGAATAAATGAACTGATTATTTTATGTTTTATTGAAAAGTTACATTATCTTAGCCATGTTGAACTCTCAGGGATGAGCTGAAAGAGAGTAAAAATGAGTGAAGGGTTGGAAGGCTGATTTTATGAGGCAAAATGAAAAATAGGCCAAGCTCAACTGATGATTTTCCAGTAGACGGTGGTGTGTTTCTATGGGAAGAGTGGCATTCTGGGAGACCCAGGGCTGGTCCTCATCGGACAGCTCCTTCCAGTGGCCTATCGTATCTTCATACAAGTGGCTGTTCATACAATGGACAAGTGTCCATTTCAGTCAAATGTGGCATTGCATAAGGCAAATTTAATGTCTTCTCACCTTTCAATGTAGTCAGAATACAAAGCAAGTGGAGGTGCAGAGTGCCTGGAGTCCACCTTGCTGGGGAAATGCATCATTTGTACAGCTGGGATGGATGCACATAGACGTTAGGGAGCATCTTCAATCTGCACTGTCGGCATGTGTGCAGTGCTCATTACTTTCTGTCTCACTGCAGAATCCCTTGTGTCTTTTGTATTCGCAGCCATGTCCAAACATCAACCCCTGAAACAGAAAGAATGAAAATAGAAAAATTAATGCAAGTTCAGTTCCTTCTGTGGCATCTCAGCCTGCCCTACTTTTTCCTCAGACCTGGCTTGCATACCAATTTGGGATGTTTCTTTGCAAATCTTGTTAGAGTTTCTCCGCAAGAAATAACATGTTTGTTTGTTTGTTTGATTGATTTTTTTTAAGGAAAAAGAATTATAGTTATAAACCTGTATAAAACTTACAGACTACAGTACTTAGAGCAAACAACACTGAAATGTATTTCTCTCTGCACCTAATTCCTTCAGGAGCCTATGGAACAAGTAAATAATTAACCATCTACTACTTGCTTGGAAAGTGGCGCAGAGCACCTCAGGGTGTTGAGGCAGCACTAGATGATCTTCACTGTTCTTCAAATTCCACAAATTCCAAACTATCCTATATTCTCTCAGGGAAACCACATTTCAAAACTGGAGGAAGGGACCAGACTGAGCCAAAGTCTTTCACTTGAAAACAATAGAAGTCACTCTACCCCTACCCTGTTTGTATGTCCCTAATCACTTCCAACATTCACATCAAACAAATTACATTTTATTTTTCTACCTGAGGAGTTCACCAGTTAAGGTGATTTGGTTTTCTGGTTTCCTGGAACAGTGAGCCACCTTCCAACAGTGAAACTAAGAAGCAAAGTGTGGCAAGTGGCCAGCAAGGGACAAGCTAGGGGCTGGAAAACATCCAGAATGCAACTCATGAACTATTTATAATTTAAAGGGAACACCGACCTTTTGAAAAAGTCAAATCAGATATAAAGGCAGTAAAACAGTGAAGAAGGAAATTCCAGAAATAAAACAGGTAAGGCTACATCAAAGGAAAGACTGGTGGTCCTGAGTCCACCCTGGGCTTCAGTCATCCAGGGGATGCTCAGAAAAGCCTCATGAGAAGTTGGGAAAGGTGAGGGCTATGTTAATGACCCACAATAAAACAAAACAAAACAAAACAAAACAAAAAACCAGAACCAGTCACTCTCACTCAAGGGACACCTCACCTCCGGTTGTTTTTTTTTTTTTTTTTCCCCTCTTGGAGTCAGGCCACAACAGAGGCCTGGCACACCTTCAGGCCTCTCTGTCTCTTCCCCTTAATAAACTATCTGGCTTCTGATCTCTGAGTCTCTACTCTCTAAAGACTTATAAAGACACACAGGGACATGGAACCTTCAGTATCTGCCCTCTAGACTCACATCTGCACCTGTGATAGGATCATTAGTTGCAAATTAAATAAAGTTAATTGTAGTATCTGTTGACTGATCAGGGTTATTCCTACATGGCAGAGAGGATTCCTAACACAGCTATTCAAAGCACTAGTGAGCAGATTATGTATGGGAAGGGAGTCCACAGAGTAGCCAAGGCCCACCTTGCAGACCCTGGACTTGCAGGTGGAAATGTGGACCTGTCACCTGGACTGAACAGAGGAGGAAGAGACACTCCTTTGTGGTTAAGCATTAGCGTGCTGTATATGGAAAGATTTTTCTTGTATGTTACAAGGGAGAAAACATATGTGACATGAACACGGAGGTCTTGAGACAGCTCCTATTTAGAGAGACATACTACAGCATAAGAAGGACTGGGGAATATTAGCAAGCCTCTTCCTTGTTAGTGAGTGTTGTCTTACACACTGACGAGATGGAGCTGAATGCCATAGCCCAGAGAGGAGCGACAGATCGATACAATCTGGCTGCTGCTTCATTCAGTTTCTTAGCTTGTGGCTAAGAGCCAGGGATATATTTTGCTGTCTTTGTTCCGCACGTCACACGTGCTCTGGCAAGCAGCTGCTATGCCTTCGTTTCACTGCTCAGCCCTGATCAGAGTCCTTCAAGAGGTCCTAGCAAAAATTTACATCAGCCCTGGCCAGTAATTACTGTCTCTTTCCAGACACAACTCTTACACGTTCTGCATGTTAATGCTCCAGTGCTGTGGACTATGCAGGGTGAGGCTGAAATGCTTACTGTCATAATTGCTATCGCCAGCAAAAACAGTGCATCCTCTCAGCCAGGTATAGTGGAGCATGACTGTAATCCTAGTTATAAGATGCACATGCAGGAGGACCTGGAGTTCAAGGTCAGCCTGGCACATTGGAGATTGTGTCTCAAAACATCAAAAAGAAAGGGTTCAAAAAGACATCCTTTCTTCCTGTAAAATGATCCACGACATCTCTTTCAGATGCTGCTAATATAAGATGCCGGCATTTAGATGATTATACCTGTCCTAGACCGTTATTTAATGATGCCCCAAATATTTAATAATCACATCCAGTTTCCACTTGTTCAGCTCTGTTTAAACAGCACGAATTTCTTGGGGAGATATCGTATCATTGTGTTTCCCTGAACATCCTGAGCATTCCTCTATCAAGCCCCTGAGTGTCCTATCAAAGGAACATGAGATATGGTTTGAAACAAAAGTCTTCAGTTTAGTCTCTTTTATTGGCTCCGTGTCCTTCTGCATCTCCCTAGAAGCCTCCTTGCAAGGTTTAATTAAATCAACTATCCACTTAAAATAATTTTATTTTTCCATTTGTCATCTGGTCATCCAGATTTTATCGCAACATTGCTTAAGGCAGTGGGGAGGTGTCACAAAAATAAAGGGAGGTTACTATCCCTGGTGATGTGAGTAAGGAACTGGGCATGCATCAGAGGCTGTGTGTGTGACTGAGGCAAAGGGTGAAATGATTAGGAGTCCAGGAGTGGTAAAGACACATAACCTGCTGCTGGTATAGAAAGATACTTCAGAGATGGGAGCAACTGAGGTGAGCCATGTAGGGTGTATACAATTCAATGACAAGCGATAAAAAGTAGGTTACAGGCAGGGAAAACAGCTTAAAGATACTGAGGTATGCTTCTCCCAACTGAGCTGTCAGAAGGAAGTCTTTTTACATCCTGTCGCAACAAGTCCATGTGTTTAGATTAAAATTGATAACTGAAAAAATACATAAAAATTGCATCGTAGTTTGAATGTAATGACTGGGAATTAAAAGTTCATTTGGCAGGTATGTTACAATATGTTCAGATGTCAACATTAGAAGATGGGTAGCTGGGACACTAAATGTAGGGAGACCATTTTTTTTTTGTATGTGTTGTGCTGAGGGATAAGCCTTGAGTTCAAGACAAGAAGGAGCTAGATGAGATGGTAGGATATTCAGAGGAAGAGGTGATAAAATATGAGGACCTATCATATATAAAGAGAATCTTAGAAAGATGGGCTGGCAGATTGTATCTGTCACACAGCACTGCCCCAGATAGTCTGGTTCTATCTATAGCTTAGTGTATGAACATCTTGTGGCGAGACAAAGGCTGCAAACTATACTTCCTCAATTGTGTTGCACATCTTCTGAACTTTATATTTCGGATATTAAGATACTTCTTATTACCTTTGGACACACTCATTGTGAATTTCCCCCCCTCCTTAAAAAGCAGTTAGTAAATCAACAGTGCCTATTCTAATTGATGGCACTGTATTATCAAGGTTTAACATAAAATGAACATTATTGCTGTATTTCAGTTTTGCCTTAAAATAGTTATTTTAATCGCAATTAAGACAAACAGTCCAGAGTATAAATTACATTTAAATATTAAAAACACCATGAATATTATTCAGCAAGCACAGAAGATAAGATGATTCAACCTCCAGAGGTCTAAGCCAATTATGATTGCATCCATCACTACTTCCTGAGACCTCTGATAAATGTGTTCCTCTTTTAAGTGCTGGAAGGATACAAGTAAATGAGAAAAGGGCAATCTCTTGGACCGGGGATCCATGGGGATCCATGGCTGGAGTTCAGAAAAAGACAGGATGGACACACTTCATTTGAATACGGCAGAATGTGATGAATCATGGCAGGTGTTTTGGAGTGTCTGAGGAGAGATGCTCATTGCTTCTTGGGGCATCAGGTAGAACTTGGAGAAAGATAAGAAATTTAAGATGAACCTGGGAGGATGGGTGCCAATGTAGATAAAATGGATGAATTCCAGTATCAGAGGCCGTGTGTGTAACTGAGGCAAAGGGTGAATTGTTTAGATGTCCAGGAGTGGTAAAGACACATTACCTGCTCCTGGTATAGGAAGATACTTCAGAGGAGGGAGCATCTGAGGTGAACCACGTATTTTTGTGTTGTGAACATAAGTGAGAAACTGGAAAGAATCCCTGTGTGTTCAGGAACAGAGGCAGGACAGTGTCACTGGAAGGAAGGCCATGGGTGATAGTAACTACCCTGGGAAGCTTGGAGAAATTATTATTATCTTACTGGACATTGTGTGCCCCACATGATGATATGTAGCATCACTGGTCCTGAGGTAGAAGCTGAGCTGAGCACAATAAAGCTCGGGTCAATGATGTAGCTTAATCAGCAGTGTACGGACCTCTATTCCACCCTCTGGGCTTCCTCATTCCTAAGAAGGCACATGAAAGGGTACAAGCACAGGGACATGTGGCTAGGAAAGGCTATAGGCCAAAGGTCAGAGGAGTTACAAAAGATGTGAAGAAATCTGAACTTAATTCTGCAGCTGAAATGATGTAATTTTCTGCACTTTAAAAATCATGTGACCTTCCCACCATTGTTAGTGTACTAGAATTATACCATAATGGTCTTAGTGATATGGTGGCAGGGAAACTTAGGTTGTTGAGTCTACGGAACCTCTGAACCCTTAATTTTATTGTACTGCTTTGCATTGCCAAAGACTCTTCTGCCCATTATTATTTGATACTCATATTAATGCCGCATTTCTCTCTCTATTGAGTATATGAAGAAACATCCCAAATGACAATGGTCTTGCAAAAGTCCTTCAGGTGGTAGGTGGTCGGACTAGGGAAGTAGTAACTGTTCAGAAGCCTAGATAACTGCTGTTGTCTTCTTGTTCTTGAGTTCACTGGTTTTATCTCATCAAATTTCTCTTTGCTATCAGTCATACAAATGGGCATGCATATGGCTTAGTTTGCTCTGGAAAAAATCTCCAGTGCAGAAAATGGTGTCCTTATTAAGTGAAGAAATGGGCCACTCTGGGTGGCCCCTTGAACCCTAGTATCCGAAGTACAAGGACATTTCCTAGACTTTACACAAACATTTTGCTTCTCCCACCTACACCCTCTTATTTCAAAGTCAAATATGTAGCATTGCTTGGTTAAAGAAAAAGTGTCACTCACATTTTTTGCATCAATCACCACTCACCATGTATTGTTTGTAACATTTCAATCCCTTCCATTATATTTTGAGTCAATGTCCTGGCATACCAGGCTATGCCAGGAGTGAAGGGCATGTTCCACTTTTAATGTCATCTTGTCTCTAAAGAGTAGTAATAGATCGTATACTATGCTACAGATTAATCAAACATAGTGGCTGAAACCAACAGAAAGTCAGTCTCTGACAGTCTGGAGGCTGCAAGTCTGAAATCCAGCCACTACTTCACTGCGATTGAACAGAATTCTTCCATGGATCTTCCTCGTTTGTGGTGATGAGCATCCAACCTCAGTGTTTCTTGGTGCGCAAGTACAAAGCTTCAACTTCAAAATCTGTTTCTGCAGTCACTTTGGATTCTTCTCTACTGATAAAATCATTAGACCCATTGGACTAAAGCCTATTCTAATGATGTCATCTTATCATCATACCATCTGCAAAGACTTATTTTAAATGTATCCAGTCTTACAGGTATTAAGGGTTAGGAATTCAGACTTAAAAAAACACTTTATATTTTCACTAGAGTCTTAAAGTCATGAGGACAAGGGTCATATTTCCCATCTTATCAAGATTAGCACAATTGTTAGGTAACAGAATTGTAGCATAGTTTACTTGATCACCATTGGATGGTAACCTTGGCTGTCCTAGGTCCTAATTGTGTACCCTTGAGCAAGTGGGTTAGGCCCAGCAAAATTTTCTGGAAAAGGAGCAATATAGTACTATCCTTGCAGTTAGCATGAGATTAAGAACATCTGGAAGATGCCTGCCTCTTGTTATGAGTATTCAAGTAGGAAATGCTTGTAGAGCTCTGTTGAAGGAGACTGTGCGATGTACTGAGAGTTCTACCACTAAACCACTGCCTTTGGTTTTCACCTGCAAGTAAAAAATGTTCTGTGAGGTGACTCTGAAGTTTCTTCTACTCTGCATCTTGTAAATTTATTTTCTTGTTCCTTTAAGTGACAGAGGGCAAGGGAATGAGAGGGAGCAAGTGAGAGATTACTGATTGTATGTCATTTTGGAGATTCTAATATGGATTCATGGAAAGACACATTGTTAGTTTATGTCTCATGCATAGTACTTTGTGCTATATCTATTTAACCTACTATTTCTAGTTATTAGAATTTAAGAACTATTTCTTGTTCCTTTAAGTCAGGCTTTGTATTAGCTAAGGAATGATAGAAATGAATCAATATACTGTTTTTCATTGTATTGCATTTAAATCTCAAAGCAACTGAGATTTTATATCTATTTAAAATTGTAAATAGGCTAGGGTAGAAATAAAAATAAAGGATTCTGGTTTTCTTAGAAGTTACCTTCTTGCCCATCTGTAGCTCCTTCTGCTACACACACACACACACACACACACACACACACACACACACACACACTTCTAGATTATGAAAACAAAACTGGAGGAGCTGATCCACACTCCATCAGTTTCTGTGTGCTGACCCTCTTTGCTGATTCACTTACCATGTTCAAAGACATCCTCTACAGGTGGCAGAGTGACTCCCAGCAGCAGATGGGGAGCAGATTGGAGGGAGGACTATTTGGAGAACTCTAAGGGAAAGCTTCCTGGGAGCTGTTCCTTTTGGATGTGGTTTAACATCTTCCTCTATCCAATTGGGTTGAACCCATGCCTCTTTAGTTTCATTTGAGCTGGCATTTGAATGGAGAGAGAAGACAAGTGAGCTAGGATTGGGGGAACAACCTTGAGGAACAAAGAAGGAGTGCATAAGCTCCCTACAGGAGCTGCCTTCTGTGCAAGGGACAGAAGAACAGTCACTATAACTGGCTGAGAAGATGTGGCATGACATAGGGTATCTACCAGAACAAGCAGGAGCAGGAAGAGTGGACTAATGGGGAAACCACCCAGACTTCACCAAAGTATTTTGTTATTCCAAGTGTCTTATACAATTTCAGTTCCCAAGCAGGCCTCTAGCTTTCTAAGAAAGACTTTCCCAATTCTGCAGGGTTAACTGCCCACACTCAAGTGAAAGGGCAAGGTTATGTAAAAGGTGAGTGTTAGAGGGAGAGACAGGAGAAGAGGAAAGAACCACCCTCATTTATTTATCTTGAATTCTTATGAAAGGTTTGGTTTTGAAATGTGGTAAGGGAGAAAAAGGGTACAATGTGACTTAAGGTAGGCAGGCACACACACACACACACACAAAATCTAGCTGGCTCCTTAAAATTACCCGTGGATTATTGAAATTTCAAAAGCTGACTTAACAGTGTATAGATGAACACATACAAAAGAGGTTAAACCCTCTACAAGAGAGGCTTTGACAATCATCTTTCTCTCTTTTTCTTCTCCAGACCTATCACCAGTTGTTAATCCCACCAGTCTAGAGTAAGGTCATTACCACAATTTAGAGCCAAAATTGAAGCAAGCTTTAATTAAATCCTGGCCAGGTTGATGGACTTTCTGGCCAGGTCCATCTCTGGGTTTCCAGAAAATGGCCTCATTCACAGTATGCAGGGTCTTAAAAAGGCAAAACCCACAATTCATCACATTCTCCAATCAGGGGAGAGCATACATCTGGATGTATTTTCTGCCTAGGTACCTCTTACCTACATCCAATCAGTGCAAGCATACATCCTGATCCTGACAATATTTCCTGCCCACAGACCTCCTGCCCACACATGGTCAAGCACAAATGATGCAGATGGTTCAGAAAGACTTGTTTAGGAGAGTGAAAACATGTGGCTTGTTATCTTCCATAAACAATAGCTTCCAGCACTTCAGGAAGTATTGGTCCTTACACAGGGGGCTTACAGGTTAGAGGTATTTTGCTGCATGAATCTTTTAGACAGTAATTAAACAAGGTAACTTTGGCTCTCACATGGTAACCTGGATTAATGGGTCACTTTGTATTTTTTTTTATCTTTTCTTTATGTCTGCCTGTGTTAGTATTCAGACATGTATTGTTTTTTTAAAGCAAAAGTGGCTCACATCACACACTGCTCGTCTGACTTTGACTTAGAAGTCTTGATCACCACATGGATACGGGTTTTACACTTTCCAACTGGTACAGTGCACTCCATAGAATTAACACACCGCAAGTCACTTAGCGTCATCCTGCGTGATGCACAGTTAAACCTTTGTTTTGTAGTTTCAAACAGTCCTCGAGAATCATTCTCAGATTCTTTGCAGATAGAGGGGATTTCTGGGACTCTTAAAATCAGAAACAGTAGTTGCACACTTAATTTGATACTGTCAAATGACATCACTAATAAGCCTTGTAGATCTATCTTCCTACCCCGAGTGTCTAACTACCCATTTATTTGCAACTTGGACAGTACTATATGTCATCAAAGTCTTTTCCATCTGGCAATAGCTGAGTTGTTTTTCTACTTCCTGTTTCATTAAGAAGGTCGAACACTGAAAGGTGCACTGGTAATTCCTATTTCTTCTCTAAATATTTCTTCATGGGTTTGTAGTTTTAAAAATGGTTCTCTAAAAAATACAATTTGGAGAACTCTATTCACTCTCCTCCTCCTCCTCTTCCTCCTTCCCCTCCTCCTCCTCCTACCCCTCCTACCTCCTCTCCTCCTTCTCCTCCTCCTCTTCCAATTGTATGGATTGGACCCATGGCCTTGCACTTATCAGCCTAAGCATTCTATTTATCACAACCACAAAGTGATTGCATCTGTCAAGTAATACCTAGCTAGTTCTTCATTTTCATCTTGCCCATTGGGGTTTTCCCTAGACAAATTTTCACATCTTCATGCTGTTGATACTCTCTGAGTATTTATGAATTGTGTAGGAAAGCCATTCCTGAACTTAGTATATTGAAATATTCTATATTTTCTGTTTACTATATATTCTAAATGTGTGCATGTGACTGAATAAGTATCAGGAGTTTACTCAATTCTGACAAAAGGATATGACTTAATCCGCCCCCCCCCCAACACACAATAGGTCCTGGTTTATTTATTAAATGGCCTCTTCATTTCCTAATGGGTTAAATCACTTGATTATATAAATTTGTACACATGCTTGGATATTTTTGGGGTTTCAGTATTCATTCAACAACATGTGATACTATTTTTTCCTTTTAAATTTCCTTTTTAAAAATTATCTTATTTTCTATTCTTCTCTCATACATTATATTCTGACTGCAGGTTCCCCTCCTTCCTCTGCTCCCCATCCCTACCACCTCTCCTCACCCTCAGTTCCACCCCTCCTCCATTTCCCTTCAGAAAAAGAGAAGGTCTCCCAGGGTTTGCCACCAAACATGCAGCTCTGAGTTACATGGCATTACACAATATAGTATTCCCACTGCCTTGATGCACACACCACCGTCATTATTTTGCAATTTGTCTTGACTAGCCTTCTGCCTTTTCTCTTTCAGAGAGCTAGCTGTAAGAATGTTTGTTAAACATTGTAAACAAAACTATGGATTTTTTTTTATTTTTAATATTTTTATTACATATTTTCCTCAATTACATTTCCAATGCTATCCCAAAAGTCCCCCATAGCGCCCCCCACTTCCCTACCCACCCATTCCCATTCTTTTGGCCCTGGCATTCCCCTATATTGGGGCATATAAAGTTTGCAAGTCCAATGGGCCTCTCTTTCCATTGATGGCCGACTAGGTCATCTTTCGATACATATGCAGCTAGAGACAAGAGCTCCGGGGTTCTGGTTAGTACATCATGTTGTTCCAACAATAGGGTTGGAGATCCCTTTAGCTCCTTGGGCACTTTCTCTAGCTTCTCCATTGGGAGCCCTGTGATACATCCAATAGCTGACTGTGAACATCCACTCCTGTGTTTGCTAGGCCCCGGCATCATCTCACAAGAGACAGCTATATTTGGGTCCTTTCAGCAAAATCTTGCTAGTGTATGCAATGGTGTCAGCGTTTAGAAGCTGATTATGGGATGGATCCCTGGATACAGCAGTCTCTAAATGGTCCATCCTTTCATCACAGCTACGAACTTTGTCTCTGTAACTCCTTCCCTGGGTGTTTTGTTCCCAATTCTAAGAAGGTGCACAGTGTCCACACTTTGGTCTTCATTCTTCTTGAGTTTCATGCGTTTAGCAAATTGTATCTTATATCTTGGGTATCCTAAGTTTTGGGCTAATATCCACTTATCAGTGAATACATATTGTGTGAGTTCTTTTGTGATTGTGTTACTTCACTCAAGATGATGCCCTCCAGGTCCATCCATTTGGCTAGGAATTTCATAAATTCATTCTTTTTAATAGCTGAGTAGTACTCCATTGTGTAAATGTACCATAATTTCTGTATCCATTCCTCTGTTGAGGGACATCTGGGTTCTTTCCAGCTTCTGGCTATTATAAATAGGGCTGCTATGAACATAGTGGAGCATGTGTCCTTTTTACCGGTTGGGACATCTTCTGGATATATGCCCAGGAGAGGTATTGCTGGATCCTCCGGTAGTACTATGTCCAATTTTCTGAGGAACCGCCAGACTGATTTCCAGAGTGGTTGTACAAGCTTGCAATCCCACCAATAATGGAGGAGTGTTCCTCTTTCTCCACATCCTCGCCAGCATCTGCTGTCACCTGAATTTTTGATCTTAGCCATTCTGACTGGTGTGAGGGGGAATCTCAGGGTTTTTTTGATTTGCATTTCCCTGATGATTAAGGATCTTGAACATTTTTTCAGGTGCTTCTCTGCCATTCGGTATTCCTCAGGTGAGAATTCTTTGTTCATTTCTGAGCCCCATTTTTTAATGGGGTTATTTGACTTTCTGGAGTCCACCTTCTTGAGTTCTTTATATATATTGGATATTAGTCCCTTATCTGATTTAGGATAGGTGAAGATCCTTTCCCAATCTGTTGGTGGTTTTTTTGTCTTATTGATGGTGTCTTTAGCCTTGCAGAAGCTTTGTAGTTTCATGAGGTCCCACTTGTCAATTCTCGATCTTACAGCACAAGCCATTACTGTTCTATTCAGGAATTTTTCCCCTGTGCCCATATTTTCAAGGCTTTTCCCCACTTTCTCCTCTATAAGTTTCAGTGTCTCTGGTTTTATGTGAAGTTCCTTGATCCACTTAGACTTGACCTTAGTACAAGGAGATAGGAATGGATCGATTCGCATTCTTCTACATGTTCACAACCAGTTGTGCCAGCACCATTTGTTGAAGATGCTGTCTTTCTTCCACTGGATGTTTTTAGCTCCCTTGTCGAAGATCAAGTGACCGTAGGTGTGTGGGTTCATTTCTGGGTCTTCAATTCTATTCCATTGGTCTATTTGTCTGTCACTATACCAGTACCATGCAGTTTTTATCACAATTGCTCTGTAGTAGAGCTTTAGGTCCGGCATGGTGATTCCACCAGAGGTTCTTTTATCCTTGAGAAGAGTTTTTGCTATCCTAGGTTTTTTGTTATTCCAGATGAATTTGCAGATTGCACTTTCTAATTCGTTGAAGAATTGATTTGGAATTTTGATGGGGATTGCATTGAATCTGTAGATTGCTTTTGGCAAGATAGCCATTTTTACAATGTTGATCCTGCCAATCCATGAGCATGGGAGATCTTTCCATCTTCTGAGATCTTCTATAATTTCTTTCTTCAGAGACTTGAAGTTTTTATTATACAGATCTTTCACTTCCTTAGTTAGAGTCACGCCAAGATATTTTATATTATTTGTGACTATTGAGAAGGGTGTTGTTTCCCTAATTTCTTTCTCAGCCTGTTTATTCTTTGTGTAGAGAAAGGCCATTGATTTGTTTGAGTTAATTTTATATCCAGCTACTTCACCGAAGCTGTTTATCAGGCTTAGGAGTTCTCTGGTGGAATTTTTAGGGTTACTTATATATACTATCATATCATCTGCAAAGAGTGATATTTTGACTTCATCTTTTCCAATTTGCATCCCTTTGATCTCCTTTTGTTGTCGAATTGCTCTGGCTAGGACTTCAAGTACAATGTTGAATAGGTATGGAGAAAGTGGACAGCCTTGTCTAGTCCCTGATTTTAGAGGGATTGCTTCAAGCTTCTCACCATTTACTTTGATGTTGGCTACTGGTTTGCTGTAGATTGCTTTTATCATGTTTAGGTATGGGCCTTGAATTCCTGATCTTTCCAAGACTTTTATCATGAATGGGTGTTGGATCTTGTCAAATGCTTTTTCCGCATCTAAGGAGATGACCATGTGGTTTTTGTCTTTGAGTTTGTTTATATACTGGATTACGTTGATGGATTTCCGTATATTGAACCATCCCTGCATCCCTGGGATGAAACCTACTTGGTCAGGATGGATGATTGTTTTGATGTGTTCTTGGATTCGGTTAGCAAGAACTTTATTGAGGATTTTTGCATCAATATTCATAAGGGATATTGGTCTGAAGTTTTCTATCTTTGTGGGGTCTTTTTGTGGTTTAGGTATCAGAGTAATTGTGGCTTCATAGAATGAGTTGGGTAGAGTACCTTCTGTTTCTATTTTGTGGAATAGTTTGTGAAGAACTAGGATTAGATCTTCTTTGAAGGTCTGATAGAACTCTGCACTAAACCCATCTGGTCCTGGGCTTTTTTTAGTTGGGAGACTATTAATGACTGCTTCTATTTCTTTGGGGGATATAGGGCTGTTTAGATCATTAACCTGATCTTGATTCAACTTTGGTACCTGGTATATCTGTCTAGGAACTTCTCCATTTCATCCAGGTTCTCCAGTTTTGTTGAGTATAGCCTTTGGTAGAAGGATCTGATGGTGTTTTGGATGTCTTCAGGATCTGTTGTTATGTCTCCTTTTTCATTTCTGATTTTGTTAATTAGGATGCTTTCCCTGTGCCCTCTAGTGAGTCTGGCTAAGGGTTTATCTATCTTGTTGATTTTCTCAAAGAACCAGCTCCTTGATTGGTTGATTCTTTGAATAGTTCTTCTTGTTTCCACTTGGTTGATTTCACCCCTGAGTTTGATTATTTCCTGCCGTCTACTCCTCTTGGGTGAATTTGCTTCCTTTTGTTCTAGTGCTTTTAGGTATGTTGTCAAGCTGCTAATGTGTGCTCTCTCTAGTTTCCTTTTGGAGGCACTCAGAGCTATGAGTTTTCCTCTTAGAAATGCTTTCATTGCGTCCCATAAGTTTGGGTATGTTGTGGCTTCATTTTCATTGAACTCTTAAAAAGTCCTTAATTTCTTTCTTTATTCCTTCCTTGACCAAGGTATCATTGAGAAGTGTGTTGTTCAGTTTCCACGTGAAGGTTGGCTTTCTATTATTTATTTTGTTATTGAAGATCAGCCTTAGTCTATGGTGATCTGATAGGATTTCTTTAAGTGTGTTATTAAAGTCCTTCTTGAAGTCCTCTACCATCATCAGGAGATATGCTTTTAGATCCGTGTCTAGCTTTTCCGGTGTGTTGGTGTGCCCTGGACTGGGTGAAGTGGGAGTGCTGGGTTCTGATGATGGAGAGTGGTCTTGGTTTCTGTTAGTAAGATTATTACGTTTACCTTTCGAAAACTATGGATTTTGATGTGTAGCATGCTGAATACTTTGGGACATTTGAGGATAATAAGCTTGGTTATTAGATAGCCTTTGCTTGTGGCAAGGGGTCTGTGCTTCCGCAGTTGAAATTCTAGAGATGCCCTCATAACGTTATCAACATGTTTTCTAGACTCCTGATTGTTTATGATGTTGTAGGTGTTTTGATGTCTTTTTTACCCAATCTTTTAAGTTTCTTTGTAATATTGCAATATAACAATAAAATAAATTTAATGATTAAGTATATCTGTACAAGAGCTATAAAGTATCATATATAACAGTTGCTGTTGTATAAGCAACTTATTTATTTTGTACTTTATTTTTGCATTTTATACTCTGGAAAACTATTGCTAAGTTTCTTCTTTTTTTCTTTTGAAAGTAGGCATAGTATGTTGACCAGACTGGCTTTAACTCCTGGATCAAACAATACACCCACATTAGTTGTCCTGAGAAGCTGGAATTCCAGGACTCTACCACCTTGCCCTGCTAACTGTTAGCTCTTTATTGAGCTTTCTATGCTAGGGAGTCTAGCCATGAAAGTCTAGAATCATTAAATTATTTGTGGGTATGGATCAGCCTTTCAATATTTAGCATGCACTTGGGGGTATTACTTTTTAGACTTGATTTATAATATTTGTTTCTGATGAAGCCTGATTTGCTTGAAATTTTTAAAAGCAAAATGAATATTTATCATACCTCAGTTTCTGCTGAAAGGCAGCTCCACGCTACAAGGCTGTCTTTGCAAAGCAAAGATTGTGGTTCCAATCCTGCTCAAGTCAACTTGGTAAATGCATGAAAAAAGATGGTTCTAGAAAGTTTTAGAAAGACTCCAATAGGTTTCCTTTCACTGATGGTGACACTATTTGCTTTGTCTTTTTATTGAAAGAGACCTTTTTCTAACCCCAGTTTTATCTCTCTGAAAGAGAACCAATTCTGTGGAAACTGGGGGAGCTGTTCACTGGCCCTAGACTTTGCTGCAGAGGAGTCAATAGGTTATTGTTCTCTGGACACTGTGTAGCCTCCTTTCTGTCCTCTATAGGCCCGCTGTTTTCACTTGACTTTTACTTTTATCACCTAAGTAAGTTGGCCAGAATAGGAGGAACACAGCACAAGGGATGAATAGCCCAGCTACTGCAGGTCACAGCCAGGCTGCAAGTCAGAACTCCTGTTACCACCTCTTCCTCTTGACTTGGGTTGGTAATTTAAGAACTTTCCTTTCATCTGGAAGGGTACAACTTCAAAACTATTGCATTGGTGGCCTCTAAAATTCCAGAGAACACTTGTGCACTGCCAGATAATTTTGGGTAAGGAGCTGTACAGTCCATGGTGACTTTCAAAATACACATATTCCTGTCTCCAAGTGACCCCCATGCCACTTAAGACACTGACAGCATAATGTCCTACAGAACTATTTCTGCCACAATCTTTTTTCACAGCTGAAGCAGGGAGAAATGAGACTGGAACTATTATGAAGTGTTCAGTGATGTTTCTCTGTAATAAGCAAGTGGATGGACGTGGAAGGACATCTATTTTTATAGTTGAAGAAGACAGAGTTAACTTACCAGATTACTTCAAGAAGAGTTGATCTTGATAAGGCCTCTGATTAATTTAGGGTCCTCTAGGGTGATTTTATGATTCACCCATAGCTTCGTGAGCAAGTGAACTGAACATGAATAGGTTAGAAAATTGTTTTCTTATCCATATATTGAAAATATGGTTCATTATTATTTACTTTAGGGTTAAAGTTTTTCCTCTTTGTTCCTTTAATAGGTATTAATAACTCTGGTCATATGCTTGGTGCTTCTCCATAGTGCAGTTGCAAGGAGCTTTAATGAGCCACCTCTGTTATTTCTCTTCCTTGAACTGTCTACTCTCTAGAGAAAGCCTTTCTCTATAATTTTAGGTTACCTTTTTCTGAAGATGAACACTCTCTTTTGGAGAATGGTATCTAATTCCCATTGATTCAGGGAAAATGGAAATGCCCAAACCAGTCACTAGAACCAGCTGATAATGGAGTTCAAGATTTGGCTCAGTGAGTAAAAATGGTGGCCACCTTTCTGAACTACTGGATTTCAGATTTCAGCACCCATGATTGGCCATTCAGAACCTTCAGTTCCAGGAGATTTGACACCTTTTTCTGGAACCTGCATAAAAGCAGGTGTACACATGGACTCCAGTGTACACCCCACACCCCTGTATATCACATCTTAATACAAATTTAAAAGAAATACTAAAAGCAACTAGATAATCTTTATACTTAAAAAAGAAAGTAAGTAATTTTCTGAAATGAAATTTACCTTCTGCAGATTCAAATACACAACAGTCTGCTTTCACCTATGTAGCTCTGACTTATTACTTATGTCCAGGGAGTCAAAGAAAAGATTTTGGTGCAAATAAAGACCAAGGCCAAAACTTAAAAAGAAAAATATGTAAGTGAACCAACAAAATGAAACTAAATGCTATAGTAGTTTAGAAAGCCAAACAAACCTTGAACAAATAATATCACCAAGCCAGAATTAAAACCAAATCAATTGTTGCAGAAATCTCTTCCATGTCCATGTGAATGACTAGATTTTCTAAAATTTATTTTATTTTATTTTATTTTGAGCTAAGAGGCATGGCTCTCGGAAGGAGCAAGCCTGAATCAAAAGTGGGGGTCAAAGCATGTCCAAACCTCAGAAATCTCACTGTGAGGTTGGCAGGAATAGGATCTTGTCCTCTCCCCACCACCCACCCCCTAACCCCCAACCCTGCTCCATACCTGCATGTCTTGGTGCATGTAGCCCTGTGCAGGGGTGGGGGTTTGGTAGGGGGCACTCCACCTCCAGCCCTTTGCCTCACAAGAGGAGGTCACTTTCTGGGTAAACTTCCTTTACCCTTGTAAGGTCATATCCAGCAGCACCTGGAATTCCTCCTCATGCAAATGAGGCATTCCTAGCCACCAACCCCAGCCAATGACGTTCACTCATCCTGATAGCCCCTACTCACCCCCAAAGGCTTAAGTAGCTCCTCTCCAATAAACGGAAACAGTTATTCACAGCTGTTGGTTCCCTGCACACTCACCACTGAAGACCAAGATCCTGCCTGCACTCACCTGCCTGGCCATGCTTCCTTCCCTCCAGTCCAGCCTGGTGTGCAATGAGTCTGGTTATCCAGAGGGGGAAGCAGACATGGGGTGACAAAGAGGAGTGCAGAAATTTTACAAGAACTGACTCTAACAGTACTTTGTGAGTACATCTTGCTGAGTTAACTACAGGGACTGCATGTTTTCTAGCTTTACACTCTGGGAGGGTGATGAGAGCCTCTGCTGCACTCGTGGACACTGGGTAGTTGACAGGCAAGTTCATAGGGAACTTAAGGTTGTTCCATTTGAAGGGTTCCCTTCTGAATTCTTACTACTTAAAACCAAGCTCACTAGTAATAGCTTATTTTGTACAGTATGTTAAACATGGACGCTTACATCTGTCCCTTCTAAATGCCATGTTTATATACATGGAAACTGAGCATACATGAATCCTATGTAGAGTGTATGAATCAGCTCAGGCTGCTGGAAAATAGACAAAGCATAACAAGTCCCATAGTATAAGACACACCATTCACTGGTTGGCTCCACACACAAGACATTTTTATTTTCAGGATCCTGGAGGTTTCCAAGTCCAAGATCAAAGTGCTGAATGATTCATCTGGAATATCCTCCTACCTTCAGATGGCTGCTTCCTTGTGTCCTCATGAGGAAAGAGACTTCTCTGATGTCTGTTTTTATAAGGATATACAGCCCCTTAGATCACGGCTCCAGCCCTTTGACCTCATCTAACCTTGAGTACCTCTTTATCCAATAGCAGTCTACACTGGAAGTTAGGGCATTAACATAGTCACAGAGTGAAACACATATTAATCTGTATTCTTAAAGCAGAGCCAGGATTAGAATCTCGAAGCCTCTGTCAGACCAGAGGAGTCAATATTCTTGGTATTTTCATGGACGGTTAGGATAGTTAACAGGTTGGCCACAGTTTCTTGAAGAACTTCTTATCATTCCCCCTGTTTTCTGGACTCAGCACATCCTGTTTACTTGCCTCTACTAAATCTTCCTATGCCCATTAGGGTTTACTTCATTCATACTAAAGACAGATTTCTATAAATAAACAAAATGCTTCATTCATATAAGAAGAACACTTGCCCCAAACAATGGAAAGTAAATTTTTGGAACATGTGGCACAGGCTTTTAAAGAATTCTGTTCTCACACTCAGATTACCCTTGAGGAGGAACAAGATAGCCCCTCTGGAATATGATATGACTCTCTCTCTCTCTCTCTCTCTCTCTCTCTCTCTCTCTCCTATCCATCCTTCCCTTTTCTTTCTTTCTTTCTTTCTTTCTTTCTTTCTTTCTTTCTTTCTTTCTTTCTTTCTTTCTTTCTTTCTTTCTTCCTTCCTTCCTTCCTTCCTTCCTTCTTCCCTTCCTTCCTTCCTTCCTTCCTTCCTTCCTTCCTTCCTTCCTTCCTTCCTTCCTTCCTCTCTCTCTCTCTCTCTCTCTCTCTTTCTTTCTTTTATTTTCTTTCTTTTCATTAGGTTGGATTTACTTCCATGATGGTTCAGGAAATTACAATTTAATTAATTTTTAACATATAACTCCTTTCTCTTTTACTAACCTTTTATTCTCACAGACAGACATTTCTTTTACAGTTTGTACATTTAAGACAAAATGTAAACTTAAAGTTAAAAGTTGCCTCTTGGTCTCTCCTAACTGAGAGGATGTGGTACATTAATGTAGAAACTGTCGTGAGTGTATCTGACTATGACCCACATGTGGTATTTAGATCTTAAAGAGATGATCCGAAGAAGTATGACAGGCCTCTTTAGAGAGTAGAGTGCAGAAAGAACGTCAAATCTGTCCTTTCTGTCCTATGGACACTGAAGCACACCTCAGACCTGCATGGTAGACAGATTGAGCAGATTGTCTACTGTATCCCCTTCTCACAGTAATGAAGAGGCTGAGAGGGAATGGAAGGTAAATCCCAAAGGGAAAAAAAGCCCACAACTTCTAAAAACCTACACAGTCACACACTGCTGTAAGTCAACAATTTGGTGTCTGAAGGCTACGTTGTCATTGAAGATGAGTCATTTTATCATAGATGACACTACTGATCGGGATATTATTCAAAGTGTGTAGTAAGTGGCATGATGTAGGCCTCAAGAATCAGAAGAGAGACCCGAACCATCAAGATTGGCCAGTTCGTAAATACATTTGTGGGTGTGACCTGACTGATGTGTATGGGCAGGGAGCAGATGCGCCTTTGTTTTTTTGTTTTTTTGTTTTTTTTTTATACTAATGGAATATAAATGTAAATGTAGTTATTGAAAGAGTCAGCTTGTTAGGTGCATTTTATGGCATATAGTGAAACATGCTTCCTCCTCTCTCCAGTCAATCATTAATGTCTGCAATCTACAGACTAATACCTCATAACACTGAACTTGTACAGTTACTGTTTTCATTGATAGAACTTGGCTTGATTCAATGTTTGGAAGTATTAACACATTTACCTGACTGTAAAATTCCTAGAGGAAAAAAAATATTGTTAAGCTACCAAAGTTACCAGCACTTTCTTTTGAATTACACATATCTGCCCCCTAAAAGGATGTGTGCTTGTTATCTCCAACTTGGATTTTGTATGTTTTCAGGGACATCATCTTCTTTCGATCCTAATTCAGTTCCAACAGTAAGGAGTCATGCTGTGGTAGAGTGTTACCTTTCTCAGATCCGGCTTCCTCTTTTCATTAATTCTGACGACTTTATGACTCACACTTGGCCAGTTCTGCTTGGGTTGAACTCACCTCGAGTTCTAGTGCACACATTCCATTCTAGCTTGGAGCTTTTCTAACTCTTGCAAACTCTAGTAGTGACCTTCCAAACGACTTTTACGTGCGTGTTTGACTTCTGTGATATTTAAAACTTCTCCTTTTTATTTTTGCTTTGATTCTGCCTTTTACTTTCCTGCTTCTGGGTGAAACCTGTTATCTTCAACTACTTGAAAAGTACAAAATTAAAAAAATAAAAAAAGCAGCTCTTTTCAAGCTCCTTCCGCCCCCACTGTGATGGCATACTGCCACAGGAACCATCCTGTGTTATCTTAGCTTGACGACCCCCTTCTTTCCCACCGCTTTCTTCCCCCCTAAAGTTGTAGGTATGAGTAGCCCCAGATACGAACAACGTTCTGCACTAAATACGCTGCCTTTCCTTTCTCTCCCCGGTATGTTCTTATAAAGCTGATGGGTAATTGCGGTAAGAATAAAGCGGCATAAAGGCAATTAGGTGAATGTCAAATGGCTACAGCTCTAGGGACAGAATGCATTTTTGATGAACTTTAATGAGCTAGAGGGAGGAACACCACAAGGACTTTACCAGAGAACAATCTGGCCAGCACCTGTGACATTTACAGCCAAAGGATTGAGCGAGGGCACAGTCTGTTAAGTGCACGGAGGTGCTAATATTAAATGAGAACGCGGGTAGTAAGCAAATGAGTGAACTTGAACAAAGTTGTTTTCTTTTCTTTCTCTGGAAAATTCTGTTTTGAGTACCCATAGCCATAGAGTATCAAACTCTATGTTCTGAGTGTTTGAGGGAGGAAAAGTACACTGATATTTTTTTCTTTTTTTTTTTAATTGTAGAAAAGGAACGCAAGGTTCTCTCAGGAGCGCTGGAGAGTAGGAGTGACCTCCTCTATAGGCTTTGTGCAACAGTGTCTCAAACCACAGCAGTCACATGGGTTCTGTTGGCTTCGCTACTTTTTCGACTGCGTGTCAGAGGGCTGTGCATTTCGCTTCCTCCCTCCTGCAAGGCCAGGGAACCATGTGTTGGCGGGATTAATCTTTGCCCACAATGTCTCTGCAAAGGCTTCTGCAGCGGCAGGGCAGCAATGGCAATTTGGAGTACTGTGCTGACTCTGCCTACGGCTCCTACTCCGTCCTCACCGGCCAGCTCACGATGGAAGACAACCGAAGGATTCAAGTGCTGGCAGACACTGTAGCTACTTTGCCCCGGGGACGAAAGCAGGTAAGGTTGCAGCGCTGTCTAGAGTGTTCACGTTTGCCTGACCTCTGCTGAAAGTGGTACCGGCTCCTGCGTGTCTCTGTTAACTTTGACTACCAGCCTTACTCCCTGCACTTAGGAGTCATTTCGGTTCTTATTCAAAGGAGAGTTCTTTTCCCTGAGGAGAACCTCTGTCTACTACCCAATTAACTTAGAAATTAATGACTGAGAGTACATGTGAGGGGGGAGGTGACATGTCTACCAGAGATAGTATCACAGTTGAAGGATGAAAAAACAGTCACTTTTTTTTTTTTTAAAGTAAGACTCAAATATTTGTCTTCATTTAAATATGTGCTCAGGTAAAATGAAAGTTGTTGAGAACAACGAACGTGAAGGTCATTTACAGGTACACAACCCACACGACCAACACTCCTCAGTTTGTGTATCTGTTCATTGTCTCCCTCTGGGCTTACCTCCAGGCCCTGTCAGTTCACAATTGAGAGAAGACTTCTTGAACACTACCTCTGTCAGCCAAGTGAATTCTTCAGCCCCGGAGCAATGATAGAACCTTGGGCTATTGGGAAGTAGGACTTTTGGGGGGAGGTGAAGGTTGGTTAGAATCCCAGCTGGGCTGCTTGGTAGCTGTGGCATACAGAGCAAGTTGGTAGCTGCCCCATAATGCTCACATTATGTCTTTCTGAAAAGGAAGCTATCAAACTAAAGTCCATTCACTTGATTAGGTAACAGCAGAAACAACCTCCTTGAACCCTCTGCCCTTTAAGTAAGGAAATATACAGGGCACTTGGTACTCAATAAAGGTTGCTCTAAAATTTTTATGAAATGTCTTTAGAGATGAAAACTCAACTGGAAAAGTCTGTGTCTAGTGAATTTGTTCCGAATCTTTGGTCTTCCATTTGTAATACATAAGAATGAACTATATACCACTTTATGTATTTTGATCATATAATTTTCTATAAGGTCCAAGGTGTGTATTTGAATTTATATAAACAGTCATGCTCAAGACGTTTAGAACTGACTTAAAACACAGCTTTGTGGCTTACTACATTGTGCATATTGTGTTCTCCTCTGAGCTCATCTAACTTCAGCATTACAAAGTTGAAGCGTAGAGGAGAGTCAGGACCTGATGTGGTGAGCGGATTCCTTGGCATTTTCCACAGTGATGAAGCTCATTTGCTAGTAGTTGATTGTCATTCTCAATCCAAAGTGCTTTCATAATACAAAGTTTGGTGAACATCTGTATCAATTTATAAATGGGCAACACAGGAAACGCCAACGGGTTTACTCAGATTCTAAACAGAGAGCAGTCTGTTTCTCTTTCTATTTGCTACAAAGCCATTACACCAAATTCTGATCATTTGCTATCCTACGATTTGTTCTCGGCATATATCACTTACCAGGAAAAATACTGTTAATAACTGCACCACGGAGGGAATCTTTCCAGATCTTGTTCTCAGCTCAGGCTTTACACTGTGCCAGTCCCTGCCAGGTAAATCAAGCTATATGTCAGCCCTGAGGGCTGGAGAAGGGTTAGCATTAGGGGACAGTTTGAGCAGGTGTTGGACAGCATATATGTAACATGTCTCCATAAATTGTCTTGCAGGCTGTAGGGTATTCCTAAGCCTGGGAATCCCTAATGTGGGGGCACAGACTCTGGTGTGTCAGGAAAAGCCAGTGTGTGCCTGTGAGAGCTGAGAGGAGGGACAGCATGTTGCAAATTTCCTTGAGAAAATAGTGCAGTTGGCTCTTGCTATCCACAGAGCATTGGTTCCAAAACTACCATCTTTGAAAAATCAAAGACTAGAGATGTTGGAGTCCCTGATATAAAATGGCAGCATATTTGCCTATAAACTACTAAGACCATGTCTAATACCTAAGACAATATCACTTGCTATGTGAGTAGCTGTCACATTAGAGCATTTAGAGGCTGAGGGTTGAAAAGAAACTTACACATGTTCAGTACAGAACATGCCATGTGTTTCGTTTCTATGGAGTATTTTCATCATCACCTGGTTGAACGGACAGATTCAAAACTATCATTTGACCAGCACCTATAGCCATTGAATAATTGGTTTGAGATATTGTGGATTTTAGGAACTTCATTCTAGAAATGAGACAAGTAGGTGGAGGAACTTTTACAGTAGTTGGTGAAGGAGTAGACGAGGCAATGGAGAGAAAGGGTAAAGACTTGTTGATCAACAGCAGTAAGGACCAAGGAGATCCAGCTGGCTTTTAAGCCTGAGTTTAGATAGTACAAAGTGGAAAAGGACAGTAAGAAGGACTGGATGGGTATTAAAGGGGACCATAGAGGGATTTATGAATATAAAATGTGTGAGCACACAGACTTGATATGCCACCCACTTATGTATGGGCCCTGTTGTATTTCTTCGCTTTCTCCTCTCATACGCTTAAACACACTGTGTGATGTACTTCTTCTATCCTTGAAACCTTTTCTTACTTTTCTATTTCCCAAAGGGGAAAAAAACAAAAACAAAATGAAACCAAACATTTTGGGCATAGACTCCTATAATCCCTGTCAGTGAATCTTCAAAAAGGTATATGTCAAGATTTTATAGTTTCCCACAGGGATAGTCACCTTCTATTAATTATTTCTTAGAAAAACAAACAGACAAGCAAACAACAATTACAAAAACAGCAGCCCACCCCTCTGGCCCTGTGTGAATGGTCTGTACCAGGATCCTATGAGGCAATTGCGGTAACAGGTGTTCCTCTGTCTGCTGTTATTCTTGCTACTCTGAGGGTGACATCAGCGTTCATACTTCTTGTTGTTGTGGCTTTGGCTTCTGCAAAGCTATAAGTGGCTAGCTTGTAGCTTCAGCTTAATTTTCAGGATCCACTGGTTGTTTGCACTCAGGGTTGTTTAAAAATAGATCTCCCCGCCCCTCTTTCTCTGTGTGTGTGTGTGTGTGTGTGTGTGCGTGTATTATTTCAGTACCTGCATTTGTAGAAGTGCCAGACACACCAAGAATGCTTCTAATTTTGAACCTTGGTTGTTTTTTTTAAAGTGGGGGGGGGGGCAAAGTCCCTGCAATATAAACTCCTGAGGGAGGGTGTTGCCAGGAAAGGGAAGTTTTATAACCATGCCATGCCCCAGGGGTAGGTATTGTGCCTGACTGCCTCTCCCAGGAGACTGTACTGAAGGTGGCTTTTACCTAGTGCTCCAGTGACAACAGGGAATCTGGTACACAGGTATGACGTTTGAGTATGAATTAGACCCAAACAGATCATCATTGTCTAATTTTCTCTTAGTGAGGAAATTAGCGCTAATGAGGAAGCTTCTGGATGGCTGGCTTCACATACACTTTTGGTTAGGGATGGTGCTAAATGCTTGTAAGGGGTATATCTCTGGGTAGGGGTCTGCCTACAGGGAGGACTTTCTTTGTCCTAGTACCTCATCAATAGGCAACATCAATACTGTAGTGTTATGTCTGGGTTAATACCCAACCATTCTTTAAGATTTATTTATTTGTGTTTATGAATACACTGTTGCTGTCTTCAGAGACAGCAGAAGAGGATACCACATCCCATTTCAGGTGGTTGTGAGCCACCATGTCATTGTTAGGAATTGAACTTAGGACCTCTGGAAGAGCAGTCAGTGCTCTTAACTGCTGATCCATCTCTCCAGCCCTTCAACCATTCTTTAAAAGAGGTGCGGGGCTGTGATCAGACCTTCCTGGAAGCTGGGACAACCCATTTACAGGAGTATGGGTCTGATAGGTATGGCATTGACTTTACTTTCGTTATTTTGTTGTGTCTTTGGATAGTTTGATAATCCTTTCTGTTTTAATGGTCTGACTTTCAAAAGTAGGGGAGAGCTGTATTCATGAAACAGTTGGGAGTAAAAGTAAGATAGGCAGGCGACTGGGAAGAGCCAAGGACATAACTTGAAACAAAGTACTTAAAAAAAAAAGAAAGAAAAAGGAAGAGAAAAAAAGGCCCACTTTTGAATCTGTACCCTCTCCTTACCACACCTACATTTTGTGTGTGGGGGTGGGGTGGGGTGGGGTGGGGGGGAAGTGAGGTCACAGAGCCCGGGTGAGAACATAACAATCTAACCTAGCAGCAAAAGTGGCTTCAGTGTTGGTCTCTGAGCTGCTCTGTGGCAGGTTATCCATCAAGCTGTGTTTCCGATTTCCTTCTATTTTGCACACTGACAGCTGCTGTATTTGGTCTTGATTTTGCACTAAAGAGAGACCCGTGAATCACACTGCATAGCAGGAGGCATGGTGTGTGGAATATTAATGCCTTGTCTCTTAAGTTGTCTCACTGAAAGCAGAGGAACTTCTCTAAGATCAGCCCTAGACACCAGGCTCCTGGCTAGTGAGGAGATAAGGAGCCTCCTCTCCTGCAGTCAGAGCCCAATGTGTAGCTTTCAAGCCTGCCAAGTTGCTAAACCTAGACTTCTCATATTAGATAATGTGTAATAAAAGACAGCTGTTGTCAGCATATGCTGTAAATTGCACACCAGTTCTCCATTCATGAATTTGGGGGCGGGGTTTGGGGCATCATTACAACTCAGAAGAACTCTGGCTGGGAGGGCAGTCTGGGGCACACCTACTCCATCCAAGTCTACATCTTTAAATAGGGCTGGTGCATGCTAGGGAGAGGGAGATGGGGAAAACTTGATTCGGAAGTCTCGGGCACACTCCGAGTAACACAGGCAGTTTAGCAGGCGAGCAAGGCAGAAGATTGAGAGTTTCTTTTATGTGATCCTTTAAGGCAGCCCCGATAAAAATTAAGAGGACATTGTGTCAAGATGTGGCCGTTCCCTGCCTGGGAGTGGTGGCACACACCTTTAATTCCAGCACTTGGGAGGCAGAGGCAGGCAGATTTCTGACTTCCAGGCCAGCCTGGTCTGGAGAGTGAGTTCCAGGACAGCCAGGTCTACACAGAGAAGCCCTGTATCAAACACAAACAAACAAATGAGCAAGATGTAGCTGTTCCCTCCCACCCCCATCAGAGAGTATGATGGTAGCTATTGTATTTAAATTGCTTTTTTATTTATATGTTCATTGCTTAAAATAGCCTATTTACTAATCCATAATGGAAGGTATTTTATAATCTGATTTAGTTTGAACTTTTGTGTCACTGATAACCCAAACAAATGAGTAGCAGGAGTGCTTCCCCGCTGCCTTAATATTCACTTTTAGTCAGAGAGCTACACAGAACTGTTAAAAAGGGGGAGGCTAGGGGCACCCTCTTCTGTATAGAGAAACCTGTTTGGTGGACCTAGAAGATTATAGACTTAAATCTATGCAAAATAACCAGTCACTTAAGAGGCACACTGAAGAACTCTTGAGACTCCCAACAATTCTATAAATACTGGACAAGGAAAAGGACTTTTAACATTATGGTAGCCAGACATTTTATTAATTCTTGCCACCTGTTGGATTTGTGAGGACTAATTACATCTCTCCAAAATTCATTCATTTAGCATTAGTTTTATTTGTTTTCCTTAGCTCTCGTTTTATACTACTTGATTTTTGAGTAGTTTCTTACCATCCTGTTGGTTTCTTTTGGCTTTTTCAATAGTATATTTTAGATTTTAATTTTTTTTCTTTTAAAAAAATCACCCTTGGAGCCTGGCGTGATGGCACATGCTTTTAATCCCAGCACTTGGGAGGCAGAGGCAGGCAGATTTCTGAGTTCGAGGTCAGCCTGGTCTACAAAGTGAGTTCCAGGACAACCAGGGCTATACAGAGAAACCTTGTCTCGAAAAACCAAAAAAAAAAAAAAAAAAAAAAAATTACCCTTGGATTTTTTTCCCCTATGAACATTTAATTTAACGAAAGACAAAGTTAGAGAGGGATCCTAACACATCACATTGAACTGAATGCCTCACCGTCAGTCACTTGCAGATGGCATCTGAGGCTTAGTTTGTCTGTCTGTTTTACTATTTTTAAAGTCATAATCTCCCCTTGGCCTCTCGTGAAGCACTGGGGTGGAAAGTAGAAGCAGTGTTTTTTCCCCAGAGTCTCAAAGCGTACAGATGGCTATCTGCAGAAGTGAAGCCCTCCATCAAGTACACCCTATGCCCTTCATATCCATGCCCGTGTGTAGACACATACACGCCTCTAGATGAATGATAAGGGAATGATGTACAAACCACAATGGCAAGAGCAACGTTTTAAAAACATAAATTCCTTAGTGGTGGTTATAATGAACAGAATTAAAGACAGCTGAAACAAGTACCTGAAAATATGTGAGTTAGCTGTGAAATACAAGGAAATGCTAATAATGAAAACAGATTAAGAAAATCTGAGCACACAATAGGGTGAGATGGACAATGCTTGCAAATACACCTTTTAAAAATACCTTTCACAAGGATGGAGCCTTCAGATGGAGCCTTCTGACTTAACTGAAAGTTCCCACTCTTGTTAACCTCTCCCCCCGGTCCCCCTCTGTGTGTGTGTGTGGGGGGGGTACATTCATACATTCAATAATTTAGGCACAAAACCAGATTATTGCAAACCATTCAAATTGCTGTAGGTATCCCATAATTAGTCCTTATAAATCAAAAGCTGAAACTTATTACGAGCCAAGATGATAATTTTAGGTCTGAGCCCTTCTGCCTGAGATTCCAGGTATGACTGACAAAAGAACACAGAGCAATTGCTACATATAAAATCTGTGGATGACTACACCTTTCCGATACGTATAGTGACTGGTGGTTGAATTCTTAACACTGAGGCATCCCAGAAAATTGTGCAATTGTTGGCATTTGGTGACTGGCAATTGAGTAACCCAGACTTCTGTGGAACTTGTCCTGTATGCATTAATTTCTCCTGTGTATTTTCCATGTGTGCTTTTATCCCCACATCATTTTTATTTATCTGTACCAACTGCATGGATTCACTATTTTTTTTATTTGCTTATGAATGACAATTGCAGGAAGTTGGCATTTAGACACCATGGCTTATTGGCAGAAAAGATGGCCCCTCATTAAGATCACTTGTGCTCTTGTAGAAGAGCTATATTCAATTTCCCATGCGCTTATGGACGCTTACAACAGGTAGCCCTTAATTTGGTAACCTCTTCTGACCTTGCGGACATCCGTCACCACATAGCATGTGTGTGTGTGTGTGTGTGTGTGTGTGTGTGTGTGTGTAACAAAACCTTTTAAAAATATAATTAGGAGCAAAAGTTATGTCTTGAGTCCTTGGAACAGTGTTTAAGAAAGGACTAATTCATAGCTAACATCTATTAAATATTTCTTTAACAAACCTACAACATTGTTAGAAATTGACCGCAGTCCTTACAACTAAGGTCTTCCCTTTTGCTGACCCCCTCTCTTTATAAGAGTCTGGCTCGACCCTGGAAGCTTATGCTTATATGACTTTTCCCAAAATGTGCAGAAGAGTGAGCGTTAAGTTATAGCATTATGAAGTTTCTTCCCTTTCTTGGCAGGAAATCTTACTATATTCTTCCAAAACTATTGTGAAATAAACCATAATCGAAATTGAGGTTTGGAGTCCCTCCCTCACCTTTCCTAATCTATTTTTTTATTCTCTAACCTATTTGTGCGTGGGTGGTGGTGTTGAGAACTGAGTGAGTGTCACTGAGTGTGTACGTGCATGCAGTGCTGTGCGTGCAGAAGTCAGAGGACAAACTGCAGCCGGTTCTCCCCTCTCACCAATCAAACCTGGGTGGTATCTTTACCCACTGAGCCATCTTGCCAGCCATCTTCAATAATATTTTTATATGTAAGCTCATTCTTTACAGATTTTCTTAGCCTACAAAGAGTAACACACTGAACCGTTATAAACAGAAGCATTTCATCAGTGTTTAAAAAAATATGGGCTGCATGGTTTTCGTATTATTTTATGTAGGTGTTTCAGTGTGGTTATAAATTGCTAATTTTGAGAAGTAGACATAAATGCAACTTAGGTGTAAAGCCCTTGCGGGACGTTTGAGGTCTGCGACATGGTATGAACCCCCACCCCCCTAGTATCTTACTATTTGAGCTTTTCCTCATCTTCTCAACAGAATGTCTGGAGTCCCTGTTCTCTCAGACTCTCCTTTGCTGTTAAAAGAGAATGGACATTATTAATCTTATCTAAAAGGGCTTCCAGGATAACAAGAAAGAACAACGTCCTTTGTAATGCAGAGCAGTTGCACACATGTCTTAAAGACCTTGCTTTTTATATTTTTCAGCTCGCGTTGGCCAGATCAAGCTCTTTAGGTGATTTTTCCTGGTCTCAAAGGTAAAGAGATTCATTTTTTCCCTTTCCTTAACATTCTTCCCTTCCCCTTCCCTTCCCCTTCCCTCCCCTTCCCTTCCCCTCCCTTCCCTTCTCCTTCCCTTCCCTTTCTCTGCCTGAGATAAGTGCAACACACACACACACACACACACACACACACACATTCACTCACTCACACATTGCTAACCTATACTACAATTGTAGAAATGAAAGTTAATTTTCATTGTAACAGTTATTGTTAATATTAAATATATGCTAAATACTATATTTTAATATCTATGCACTTTATTTATTTTTACTTACAGGAAGGTTGTTACTGTGGAAAAGCAGGACAATGGAACATTTGGATTTGAAATTCAGGTGGGCAGTTTTAAAACATTTTAGATTTATTTCCAAAGGAAAAACAGGCACTAATTCCATCATGATATTTGTAAGGAACAATGAAGTCAGGGTAGGGTTAGCATGGCCATGGAGACTAGATTTTATTTAGTGTGTGGTTGTTTGTTCAGTGTGTTGAGTATTATGGGGAGAAAAAATGTTGGAGCATATATTTCTCTAGAGATGCAGCTTGCTCCTTATGCATCACTCTGGTCTTCCTTAAGGAGAACTCCAAACAAAGGTGCTTGATATTTCTGGATCTTAAATAAGAAAGCAAAAGGCATTTACAGAAGTTTATTTTCATATAATCATATTCTTGTATTGTACGTAAATCAGATTCTAAATACTTGAGTTGGGCATGGTGGTTCACAGCTTTAATCCCAGCAGCACTTGGGAGGCAGAGACAGGGAGTTCCAGGCTAGCAAAGACTACACTATGAGACCCTGTTTCAAAATAAATAAATAAATAAATAAATAAATAAATAAATAAATACTTGCCAGATGGTATATCTGTGTATATAGACTCCAATAATGTTACAATTGAGACCAGTTTTTTTTGGAGGGGGTATAGTGAGAAATTTATAGCACACACAGACACACACCATAATAACAGTTTATTACTTGAAAACCATTGGTGAAAATTAGTACTGGTCTTCATAGGTTTCAATGTAGCTGTCCAAGAATATCTGTTGCCTGTCTTTTCATATTATATTTGAGAAGGTGGAGAATAGAGTCACGTGGACTGTAGTCTAATTGAGTGGAGCAACTTAAGTCTCATTTCCCCCACATTGTTTCTGCATTTCTTTCCCACGTGCTTTGCATAATCGTATTCTTATGCTGTATGTCAGAGTTTAGGTCTTCGTCAATGAATGCTGCTTTCAGAAAACTTGGCTATGATAGCAACCCCATGAAAGGGAACTTGGTTGTATTTTAAGAGCAGGAGCAGGAAGCTGCAGCTTTAAATGTGTTTCATGAGTAAAGAAACAACATGGAATGAACGGGGAAGTAGTGGGGACAGAGGTTTCTGCTTTCTGAGCTCCATTCCTCTAAAATGTGGTGCAGTCTATAATTTACCATAAAATCATTGGGACATAATTTTCTACCAAAAACATGTGCTAAATCTATCAGATTTTAGAAGTACAGCCCCCTCACAAGAGAGCCATTTGACTTTCTCTGAAGATAATTGTATGTCCACTCCAGCCTCTTCAAGGTTGCCTAGAGGTAGTAACTGCATGCCTATCACTGATAGCTTCTCTTTCTCCCTCACCACAAGTGTGTGTGTGTGTGTGTGTGTGTAAAATCAAAGTGAAAAATCATCTTTACTGGAGGACAGATCACAGAACCATGAAACCTTAGGAACTCAGAGAGACATGGTGGCTTCACCTCTGAGCTACAGCGCCTATATGTCATCTCAGAAGTCGATACTTCACAGGGACGCTCGAGACAATTTCTTTCTGAGCCAACAGAACACAAGGATGGGAGATGTGGGTGGGCGATATTGTCATATTATTTGACCAAGTATTCTTTTCTGTGCCTTCATGGCTTCTGGTTTCCCCTTTTTAACTCTAACCCCCAAATTCACAGCTGCTCTGCAATGTGCATGTGCACATAAATCAGAGTGCTTCTTCTGTTCGGTGCTCACTTTGATACCCAGGCATAGGAGGTGGGTTTTCCTGTTGATGTGGCTTGCTATAACAGTGACTTCTAAAAGGTTTATCAATCAGTTTTCAGCTCTTATGGCACATAAATTAAATTGGCTTCTATTTCTACAAGGAGCTGAGCTCTGGTCTGAGGCAGGAAATTATCACAAAAGGTTTTTGATTCAGGTGGAACACATGTGATAGGCCACTTAAAGTTCCTCTTCCTTTCAAATAGAAGATTCTAAATGTACTACATCTGAGTAGAAATCAGCATTTAACAGAAGCCAGTGACTAGCTCTGGGAATATCTGTGTGTGACTGATCATCGTGTCTCAGGTGTGGATTCCTCTAGAAGAAAGCAGCACTCGGATGTAGCTCAGCTTTTAGCAGTCAGATTTGAAAGGATAACTCAAAACACTGTTTTTTTTTCAGAGCTACAAAATTGTTATACAGAGCAAATGTTTCCCTAGTGTTTTTATACACTTCGAAGTAAAAACTAAAAACACCAATAGAACTCACTGAATTATTTGTGTCAAACTGAGACATCTGGGGAAGCATCTCTCTCTCTCTCTCTCTCTCTCTCTCTCTCTCTCTCTCTCTCATTTAGTTGGATGATTGAAGAACTGGTGAGAATTCAGGGCAGGAGGGGTCTGTGTGCTCAGAAGTGAAACTGACTGAGTCAATTAGAACAAACCTAGGTCAGATTGTCATTATTTGCAGAACTCTGATTTAATATAATTACTGTTGGCCCATCTCCCTGCTGGGTATTTTCTATCTCATACTCTCTCCCCCAATGCCTGTTTTAGCCTGGAACACCCACAAGGATCGTTTTCTTCCACTTGGCTATGGTTGTTTCATCCCTTTGAGAACTAAGACTCTTAATTTTTTTTTCTTAATAAATGCACAGTGAAATCATCAGGTGGTCTCTTAGGCTTGTAAACAGAACATCTGGAGACACTCACATCCCACTTTCATTCTCATACAAGATGTTTTATGAATGGAGTTGGCTGTCGATGATCTGGTGGGATTGCAAAATTGGTAATTTCCATTCAGTGTATGTCGAGAAAAGCGTTTCCAAAGTTGTCCTTTGCCCTACCTATTATGCCATGGTTTTAGGTTTTGGCCAATATTTGTTGACCTTTTGGAAAAGTTACTATGTATCCACTTATATTTTATAGACCTACAGAGTCCAGAACCAGAACATCTGTTCCGCAGAAGTGTGCACTATGATCTGCAAAGTGCAGGAAGACAGCCCCGCTCACTGTGCTGGCCTGCAAGTTGGTAATGTAGCTCTGCTCATACTAGACGTCATTAAATACCCCAAACCTCTTTGATAGCGAAGGTTAGGAAGCAGTTGCTGCTTTGGATTTTCTTGAGTGACACTGTGGTTTGGGAATGTGCTTGTTTTGCCTCATTTCCATGTTGGGGGGATTGTTTACGTAGCTAATAAAACATTCATTTCTCTGGGCATCCCACAGGTGACATCTTTGCAAATGTCAATGGTGTGAGCACAGAAGGCTTTACTCACAAACAAGTGGTTGACCTGATCCGATCATCAGGAAATCTGCTAACGTAAATATCCACTTAGTTGCTGTGGGGTTTCAAAGATGTTTTGGTGTCTGGGAATACCTGACAAGTGGGTGGCTTGTCTGGTTTTGTAGACATTATTTGTCTGTGGTGCACAAGAATGCAGCATACACAGCGGTGGGGTATGGACATTTTTATTGGCCCCTTTGTTTCCCAAGGTTTCATGAGTCAACATCTGAAGTTGACTTCAGACACACTAGACAAAAGTCCTTGTGGGAGGGATATCAATTGCTAATGTATTTTTAATGTCAATTCAATAAAACTGGCACACATTTCTTTGGACCAAGAGAAATTGGTCCTGTTCTCACAGTTCATGAAATCTTTGAGCCACAACGTTTTTTTCCCCTCTCTCATATGCCTCAAACTTCTTGATTTTTTTCCTCTGTTATTGTTTTATAAGAGATAATGAAATGTTCCCACCTTGGAACATATATAGTCATAGACACTAATGTTCAATTTATTAGAAGGTCTTCCCAGCTACTCAAAGGGTTTAATCTTTGAGACTGATCTTAACAATCTCAAGAAAGTATATCTACAAACACACCCATTATTATCCACAAAGTCATAACTATCTAACAAAATAGACACCATTGGATTTCTTTCACTGTGTACTAAGGACCCAACAGGACCTTAATAATCAGTTGTAGGGCAATTCATTATTGCATAAAAAATCATATGTACTGAGCAAATATTAAGTTTTAATCTAAGGAGGCAACAAAAAACACTGTAGAACTCTAAAAATCATAGAAGATTTCTAAGAAAAGTCTGAAATTTCAAAAATTACAGTTACTGATAACCACTATAGGAAAGGTAGATAGTGTCACGAGGGAGTCCACTGAGGAAGACAGTAGCTAGTTGAGCTGAGATTTTCAAAGTGTTCCATTCACTCTGAGGAAGTACTGTTGGAGCTGAGACCAGAGGGAAGGAATGGTCATTTGAACTCCTCGTGGGAACATGGAGGTAAAGAAAAATATCGTTGAGCCCTGGAAATGGATTTGGCATATTCTAAGGGTGAACTGAACCAGGCTTATGGATTAGCGAGACTGTATGAGTGGTGAAGTCACCGTTGGCCAAGCATCAGATTATGAGATACATTGCTGTTCCAGGGTGTTTGGATTTAGTTCAGAGTTGGGTGGTTTCAACATTACCTAATTAATTTTTCTTCACAGGCTCTTTGTCAGTCCAGGTTTATTCTTTTACATAGATGAAGTGCCTGGGGCTAAAGAGAGGTTAGTTGAATTCAGCCCGGTAGTGAGTGACGTTGGGACCCAGTCTTCTGAGGATGTATGTCAGGACTGGCTTTTACCAGTTACAGCTGTGCATAGTGAACTGCCAGTAGAATCTACTAGAGTCTTTCTTCATGGGTACTTCAAAGGAAGTGTTGGGTGGGTGATTGAAATGAGGCAGATTTTAAATGCCCTTTGAGGTTTAAGGGGTAAAAGTTAGGAAAGCTTTGTCTCAAAGAAACCATGTTAAATCCAAGAGAAAACACTATTGGTTAGTGTCAGAAAAATATATCCCATGTAAATGAAGCAAGAAGACCATGTGTCAATAAGGGTAGAAATGGTCCTTAGAAACCCACAGCGGGGTAAAATATGACACAAGGTGACAAAATACTGAAGGGTGTCCCATCTCAACACTTGTGCACATCATTGCTTAGACAGATTAGAACACCACCATAAGTCTTATCTTCTTAGTGAGGCTATTGTCCAAAACTAACATCATCTCAATCAGAAATCACACAGCATTTGCTGTACTGTCATCTTATTATGTTGGGTCTGAGACTGGAAGAAAAGAGAAAATGTGATTTCACATTTAGAACTCCAACCATATCTTTAAATTTTCTCATGCTTTCATAAATATAACTATAATTTAGTTGTCAAAAAGACTTAGAACAAATACTTTGAAATGTTTAAGAGTATGATTTCCAAGGTGAAATTAACTACCCTCCTCAGGTGGAAGATTTGTAGTCAAAACAATGCTCAAAACAAACCGACTCCCGAGAGAATAAACCTTCTATTTTTAGAAAACTATGATGTAGAAAGAGAAGAACATTGTTAAATCAGTTATTCTAGATGGCCATTTGTAAACTAAACTATTTCATTTGATGAAATGGCCATACATTATTGCAGAAAATCTTCCCTGTTTCAAGAAATAACACATCGAGTTCACTGTTGCTAAAATCCTGTGCACTGTTTGTTTTTTATTGACATTCCACCTGGCTCATAGTAGATGCCCAGTGAATGTTTATCAAATAACTGAGATTGTTGAGCCTGTCCAGGCAAGAGTAGATTCTGGTGGATAGCAACATAGTGTCTTGGTGCCATAGTGCCATTAGCACACAGTGCCTTCTAGAAAATGAGCTATGGTTTATAACTAGCCAGGATCTTTCCCTCCACACTTTGCCAGGCTTCTTTCCCCCTTTCTTTTTCCCCACTGTTGTTCAGAAATTTGGCTTAGGTCCAGATACTCAAGTATCCACACTCCATAGTCAAGAGCCTCAGAAAGGGTGACATGTATGCTGTATTTCTGGTATAGACTACTCTCCACTTGCAAGGCTTCTTAAGGATGGTACCTCTTTGAAGGATAGCTCTGTTGTTTACCCCACCTTTCCCTTCTCTTCAAACAGGATAGAGACTCTTAATGGAACAATGATTCACAGGAGAGCAGAACTTGAAGCAAAACTGCAGACTTTAAAGGTAACTTGACTTAACACAGCACGTCAGTTTTCATCCATGAATGTGTGAGTAGAATAATGATCTATCTTGAAAACTGAGATAGCCCTTGAAGGGGAAATGTCAGGATGCATCTAAGCTACCGACGGGTCAAGGACCACACAATTACCTTTGAAGGAATATCTAAGACTGTGAAAATGTGTAAATCACCCTCTTCCTTCCCCATTCAGAGTCTATGGGGCTCAGAAAGCCAGCGGGAAGGCATATTACCTGAAGAACTAGTCATTGATGCACCTGTGATCACTCTTCATTTACATTTTGTTGAAGGAGCAAAACAGAGGAAGAGGTAGCATTGAGTGCTGCAGAGAGCTGGTGGGCCCACACTTCTGCTTTCCCAGTCTCCTTTGCCTCTTTTCCTTTTGCGCCATTCTGAAAATGGACTATCTACCACTAACACTGGCTGTCCTTGAATCCTCTTTCATGGGCAAACACATTACTACCTTGAAAGGGAGGGAAAAGGTCACAAGGGACAGTGCCTGAAGCACAGGATGAATTCTCTGGCATGCCTCTTCGAAGGTTTTCAAAAATTCAGTTCTCTGTGTTGGTGAGCCTTCCAGGCTATGAGCTCCAGACACTTCTGGAGTGAGTTTGAAGGTGCTCGGACTCCTCCTAGTTTCCAGTACTGTCCCCTGCAGGACAATGGAGCTGCCAGCTACTTGGGATAGCTTGACTACAGGCAAGCAACTTACTTGTATTTGGTAACACAAGTTACCAAATTCATTACTTTTTCTCATGAAGTACACTCATTAAATTACTGATTTCAAGGGGACAATTCACTGTATTTACATTTTATCAAGAACCTTTCCCTCCTACCATATTTATTCACTAGCAAGCCTCACTAAGATTACCTTTGATACTTTTGACATATTCATGCCCATTCCCCATGATTTTTAAGTTCTATTTAAAATAAAATTATTAAGAATCCCTTCTACCCAGACTTTGATAGGAATTAAAGTTTGTTTATAAGTGAGAACAGTTGAAATCTTTGTGGCTCTCATTTGAATATGCTTTCATTTTTATTTAGCCCTTCATATACTCTAGAATAATTTTCTTTGTGTGTTTTCGAATACATTCTCTAGCAAAAGAAGGATAATCCTTTTTATTTTAAGTTTTGCCTTTTAGCTCAGTTATTCATCTAATTTACTTTTCTTCTCTTATAGCATTGGCTAGGATCTTCAGTCTATTGTAAACTGTTGTATTACTCATGATTTAAAGGACTGCTTCTGAAATTTATATAAAATTTCAATATCTATATTCTCTTCTAGAATATAAGTAGGTCCTTAGTATACTTTGAATGTCTACTTAAGAACTCATCTTCCCGACTCTTATTTACTATAGAGCATTTCATCAATTAAAACATATATAACAAGAGATGTTATTATGAACAACAAGAAACAAAAACATATACTAATGTGGTCCACTGATGTGTGCGCATTGCCCCTTCATTCAACTCTCCTCTGTGGGCCTTTGTCATTCCTGTATAATATTTCATTAAATAATGATAACTAAATCTTTCCAGAATAGTCCTTATATTTCTTTGCTACTTTTGAAGAACTGTCTTCTAGGTAATTGAAAGTATTTTGGTTTATGGGATCCAAGGTTTGTTTCCCTACTTTTGTGGAGACCTTTTATTTATTTGTTTATAAAAGAGCTTCTAAATATGGGTCAGTTGTCAGTCATCTACATTAAAACATTTTTCCTAAAAATTTAGTTTTTTCCTTTTTCATACTGAAGTCTTTAATTCATCCAGAGATATTTTTGCCATATACTGTAAAGTATGGGATAATTTGAATTTTGTCCATGCGCACAGGCAATTCTCCCAATATAATTTCTTTTGTGCTTTGCCTTTCTCCGCACCTGACTTGCTGTGAAACTTCTATTTTAACGAAGTCTCCATGTAATTCCATATTTGCTCTCAGACTCTCTAATATGGCCATTTTGATTTTTATCTCCAACTCAGTTTGCAATAGAGAGTGATACCTAACTGAGCAATGTTCTTAGTCTGTTGATCATCTGTCAAATTGTCAAGTTCCATGAGTAAATGCAAGAGGTTTGATTGACATTTCATTTTATATAGATAACTCAGTACCTCAGGTATTAAATATTACATGGTATTTCATTTTCTTGTTGCTAGATTTTCTTAACCTTTTTGCTGTTGTTCTTTTCATCTTTCACAAAATCTGATAATTTACACATACAGGTCATATGGGTTTTTTTCTGTTGTATTGTCCTTTGTACTTTAGCATTTTATTATAGTTTTTTCTAGAGAAATACATTTTATGGTTTGAGAATAGATATTCATAGATTGTTTGTATGCTGTTGATAATAGTCAAGCACTTTGTTAAACCACATAATATCTACCAAGTTGTTTGTATGTTATTTGGTGTGCTCTACAAGGATAATAACTGGACAAAATGGATTTAGTTCCCTTCTCTGCTGGGCCGTCTTGATGAGGGTTGTGCTTAAGGTGAGGGGAATAATCTTGGCATCCTTACTTTGTCCTTTAGTGGGTCTTTAGGCTCTTTCACTTTCTGAGGCACTGCCAGACTGAGTTCCAGAGTGGTTGTACCATCTTGCAATCCCACCAACAATGGAGGAGTGTTCCTCTTTCTCCACATCCTCACCAGCATTTGCTGTCACCTGAGTTTTTGATCTTAGCCATTCTGATTGGTGTGAGGTGGAATCTCGGTGTCATTTTGATTTGCATTGCTCTGATGACTAAGGACTTTGAACATTTCTTTAATGGACATATGAGATTCTTCTGTTCTGAATTCTCTGTTTAGCTCTGTACCCTAGTTTTTAATTGCTTTATTTATTTATTTATTTATTTATTTGAGTTTAACTTCTTGAGTTCTTTATGTACTTTGGATATTAGCCCTCTGTCAGATGCAGGGTTAGTAAGGGTTTTTTCCCCCAGTTTTGCCCATTTTGTCCCATTGAGTGTCTTTGCCTTACAGAAGCTTTTCACTTTCATGAGGTTCCATTTATCAGTTGTTGATCTTAGAGCCTGGGCTTTTGGTGTTCTGTTCAGAAACTATGAGTTCAAGGCTTTTTCCTACTTTCTTTTCTATTTGATTCAGTATATCTGATTTTATGTTGAAGTCCTTGACCCACTTGGACTTGAGTTTTGTGCAAGGTGATTAAATATGGGTCTATTTTCATCCGTCTACATACAGACCAGCAGTTAGACCAGTACCATTTGTTGAAGATGCTTTCTTTTTTAATACTGTATGTTTTTGACTTCTTTGTCAAAGATCAAGTGTCCATAGGTGAGTGAAAATAGCCTTGAATGACCTACATTTTTTGTTTCTAAGGCTCCCTTTTAGGTTTAGTGTTAAGTATATGACATGAGCTGGGTTGTTCCTCTTTTTAAAACTCTGGTAGAATTTTTGTAATGCCAGCTGAATCATCAGGACTTGGGGTTCTTTCTGGGGGGAATATTTTCCAACCATGGCTTTAGTTTCTTTATTATTAGTAAAGCTACTCAGATGTCTTTCTGGAGCAGTTTTAGTAAGTTCTGTGTTTGTCAATAAAGTATTGTAATTTTCAAATATATTTATATAATTGCCTGATTGCCTGTAAAACTTCCATTCTTAACCTTTAATCCCTTCTATAGCTGTCATTTTAATCCTCGTTTTAACTTATTCTTTTCATGCTTTCTTTTTACCTTCTTGGTAAGTACTTAATCCCTCAGGGCAGAAATGACTGGGTCTGGACTAAAGGCAGCTTGATTTCCCTTTTGCATGATGACATTTATTTTGCATCCTATATATGTGAGCATTCTATTCACAAAAGATGCAAAGACTGTGCAGAGCCCCAATCTCTTTGTTGGAGGAATTTTGTCCCTTCTGACTACAGGATTTCCTTTATCTTGGCCTATGCTTCAGCTGCTCAGCACAGATAGTGAACTAGTTAAAAGAGCTACTTTTAAATGTATCTCTGTTACTTGATAGGCCTATTCTATACTTTGAGAAGTATTTCATTTCAATGAAATTTTATTTTCTAACCTATCACAAAGTTATGAAAATTAGATGACATATTATCCGTAAGAGCAAAATAAAAAGATTAAGTGCTGGGATAATTGCTATTTGTCTTATGTAGAATGAAAATCCTGGAGCCATACCTGGAACCAATTCACCACGTTACAGCTTAGGGTTGTTTAAGGAAGCCGTTCATTGCGTACTCATTCAACAATATTCAATCATTCTTTCAGCTGCCATGCAGGCGTCCATATGTCATGTCCAGTGTCAGTGTGGTATCATGAAGCCAGATACACATACGCTTTTAACTCTCATGTGATATAGAACATTTAGATGTGACTAAATGTTTAACAACCCTGAATGAAACAGGCAAAAAGTCTCAGATTTTAAACAGTCACTTTGTTACCTCTGCTCTTTACACTGAAGTTTCCTTAGTATAAGTCATATCACACTTAGGTGACTAGGCTAGACTAGAAAATCAGGGATCATAAAACCTTCAGTCACAAATGTGAACTATTTGAAAAGCTCTGTCCATGAATTTTTGAAAGCCAAATTCAGAAAGATAATATTTTTTGTCTTTGTGTCTTTAGTTTTGACCAACAACTTACCTTTTTCCTTTACTCTGTTCTCCTGGAGGAGATAAGTATCTTTAGCAAAGAAGAAATGTGTAGGTCCATATGCGAGCTCTTGCTAGTCCTGTGTTTCACAGGCTTCTGTTCTTGGTTTTCCCATAACTATAAAGTTATAGGAGAATAAGAGGAGTCACTGATGCAGCCACCCATCCTATAACTACTCTATTACAGTTCAGGAAAACAAAAACAAAACCAAAGCAAAATAACAACAACCAAAAAAAAAAAAAAACCACCCAGAAAAACAAAACACCAACAACTAAAAAATGAGCTGAGCTAAGCTTTTCCCTGCTTTCATTGTTTGATTGAATATTGGCAGCCACAGAAAGGCTTCAGATACTGCTGTGAGTGTCCTAAGTGTTCTGTAGGATAAGGAATGATCCCCACTTCTCAGACTCATTCAATGATGTTCTTGAGATTTTATTTTCTTCCCCTTCTTCCATTTTCTTCCATTAAATGCACATAAAGAGAATTGCTCCTTTTCCAACTAGGCCATCTTTCTTATGAATAAATGTCCTTGGCAAGCCTGAGCTGTGGCCACATGGTGGCCTTGCTACCGGGACCTAAAATAGCAAAGGCAAGGTGAAGCAGGGGGCAGGAAGCCGGAAGGAGAGCGAACATAGAACACCTGCCTTTCCAGATGGCTTCTTCTCACTTGGCTTTGACTTCCATTGACTTGGCTAGCCTGTGGGCTGGACCAGGCCAGGCCTTCTGTGCTGAGTGATTGTTCTTATAGTCAATTCTTTCTCATGCTGGTCACATTCTTTTCGTTTGTCACATTCTTTTCGTTTGCTACAGTAGCCAAGGGAAGAAGCAGTTTTGAAGTCAAGGGATGAACTGGAGGTACAGCTCAGTTGGTAGAGTGCTTGCTTGACATGCATCATGTCTTGGGATTGCTCCTCAGAACCTCATAAATGACACGGTGGAGCATGTACCTGAGAATTGGAAGTGGGAGAATCCAAAGTCCAGTATCATCTTCAACTGCAGAGTGAGACCAAGAGTCTGGCTTAGCCTGAGCTACATAAGAGGGCATTTCAAAGTAAGCAAAGAAACAAAGTTAGGACACTTAAGTATTTTCTAGATAGATGTCAAATAAAATTTTGTTTCGGAGCCCAGACTTATTGATTGGTGATATTTACTACACATTTACAAATTTCTAGTTACTGGTCCAAAATTTTTCATCTGGTAACTTATCTAGTCCTAAAACTCTAGGGTTTCTATCCAACACTATCTGTATCACTCATGTACAAAGTGCTTACAGCCAGGAAACACTTTCAAACATAAAACAACATGAACTTCATCAGTTTTCTTCTTTTTCAAGAGAAGACTTGTGGGTCCGTGAGAAATCAGTATTCCTAATATCCTCTATAATTCAACCTAAGTCTCTGGAGAAGAGGAGTGGGGCTGTCAGGGCTGTCAGTCTCCCCTGACTTGCCCACTTGGATTTCCTAAGACTCAGAACCTTTCCCCCTTATCTTTCTCACAGCAAACCTTGAAGAAAAAATGGGTGGAACTCAGGTCTCTGCACTTACAGGAACAGCGCCTGTTGCATGGTAAGCTCAATTTCCTGCCAGGAAACCACATTCTCGTCACACCCTCTCAGCATTTCTGCCTCCAAATATTTTCAGACTATCACTATTAGAGTAAAAGTTTGCTTAGCACCAGTGAAGGCTACTGGTCTGTGTTTTGCTGGGATGAATACTGGAGTGACTGTGCTTGGCACAGGCTGAGTCATGCTACACTCTCTTTTCTATACACACTACATATGCCTTTGAAAACATGCATGGACTTGGGAATTACACATTTGAAAGAGGTAACCAAAGATTGCAGAGGAGCCAGAGGAAACATTGCCTGCCATTTGTACCCCATCAGCCAATGAGTTATATTCCTGAAAATGATTCTGGCTGGAGCTATTTCAACGGAAATGGCTGTGTATTTTATAGGTAGAGCATCAACCATTTTCCAAATTCCGTTAGTTATATATGCAGAGAATCTCAGGACCAAGTCAGACAGACAAGATTATTATGTTAAGATGCATTTGTACTCTCTTGTTTTGAAGCAAGGAGTTGAATCTAGTTGTTAGTTTGCTCTTTTTGTTGTATCACTTGAGGTCAGTCGAGTCAGTGTCCTGCTATATGGCCCTGCCTATTCTGATGCTCACTAAGTAGTCCAAGGGAAACTTCTTACACCTTAGCCTCCCAAGCACTGAAATGTCAGGCATGTACCACCATAGCTGGCAGGAGGGAACACTATGTACAATTAATTTACTGGAGTCATTAGCTGTGTGGGCTGGAATGTAGGTTATTTCATCTAACCTCTATTTAGAAATTGGAATATTTGTTCAAATGGTAACTACTTGGCAGAAAAAAATTCAACTTAAAAATAATTTAAAATTGAGTCATAAAACCATTAAAAACTGTACAAATTCATGACTGTCATCACACACACACACACACACACACATATCATATATGTGTGTGTGTGTGTGTATGATGTGATGTGGTCAAAATAAATTTGCTCCTCAGATATTTATTTATTTATCTATTTATTTACTTTGGTGGTAAAATTTTTACAATATCTTCCTTTTAGATTTTAGAAGTCACAGTAGACTTGTGACCTGTAGTCACCCTACCATGTAACACACCACACTCTTATCTAATTGTAACCAGTGCCCGTGGATTAAGGTTTCAGGAAACCTCTCCCCTTGCTACACAGCCTATGGTAACCACCATTCTATCCCCAATAACCATCAGAACATCGCTAGATTCCGCCCGTAATGAGATGACACCATATTTGTGTTCTTGTGCTTTTTTCATTTAACACTTCCATGTTCATACATGCCATCACAAATATGAATTTTTTTCTTTTTGTTGTGGGTGAATGGAATTCCACTACGCATCTGCAGTAGTTTCTTCCCACATTCATCAGTTAACAGATATCTTTGCAGATCCCATGTTTTGGCTACTGTGAATGAGTTGAGCATGCAAGCACAGGTTTTGTTGAAACACCAATCCTGTTTCCTATGGATATCCATACACTAGTGACAGTACTGGGTTTTATGGTGGTTTCCTGTTTGTTTTTTTGTGGAGCCTCTGTACTGTTTTCCATGGCAGCTGAACTGTGTGAGGTTATTTTTCTCCATCACCACTGATTTTTTTTATCTTGTGTCTATTCGGTGTAAGCATCTTACAGGGGTGAGATGACTCTCATCGTGTTTTTATTTGTGCTTCTCAGTTGATTAATGATGCCACATATTTTTCATATACCTTTTGGCCAATTTCATGTCTTCTTCTGACAAATATGTACCCCAAAGTCTATTCAACATTGTATCTTATAGTCTTTTATTTTTTTCTGTCTTCTAAAGTTCCTTTATAGTCTTAATTATTATTTAGGCATTGATTAACAGTTTAGAGACTTGGTTTTCACTTTATACTAGACAAGTTTGAAACACACACACACACACACACAGAGAGAGAGAGAAAGAGAGAGAGAGAGAGAGAGAGAGAGAGAGAGATTCTTGAAACCTTATTCAACTTCCTGCTTTTCATAGACGTGGAGTGTTTCAGAAGCCTTTGCTGAACTACTGAAGGTTTCTGAACAGCCCAGCATACAGTTTTCACATGGACAGGAATAGTCTTAAGTAGATCTAATATCAGGAGCTACATTGGTGCACATTTTTTGAGGGACTAGAGGTGTTCGTTCATCTGCTTTTCCCTAGAACTAGAGGAAGTACTCAGGACACGAGGGTCTATAAAGCAATTGCTCTTCTATCTGGATTTATCAGCAGCGAAAGACAAAACAACCCAGTTGTAGCAGAAAGGAAGCATTTTGTAGACTGACTGTGCTTGGCTTCATAGATCAAATGGAGGCAGAATAGTCTCTCTCTACATTGTCAACCAAAGTCACAGGAGAGCAGAGTAAAGAGAACTAACACAGGATGCCTTTTGGAGGACTTGGCACCCTGTACCTTTTTTTATTTTAAAATAGACTCACATTCTCAGTTATGGTTTTCTGAGCACACTAGCTGTCCAAGCAATGAGAAACAGGTGGGCAGGAGAGAATGTGACTCACACTTCCGTTTGGGGAACCCATTTGTGGGTTATCAAGCACTGACAGGAAAACTTGGCCAAGCAGCTAGAATTCTGAGGACAGAGATGCTTTCTAAGCACAGCACCATCCTAAAACATTCAGCCATTCTAAGAGGAAATTTGGGATATTGAGACTGGAAGGTACAATTGGTTCCATAAACCTTTTATAAGCACATGTTCTGGTTTGTAGCTGTTTTCCCAATATAAGTTAGATAGCTTTATAATAAACTTATGATTCTTTATAGAGAGAGATCATAAGAACCAGAGAACTTTCTGAGCATTTATTTTGACCTCCCTTCTGTGAGCATTTTCATAAAAGTTTCCGGGGTTACACAATTTAAGAAATTAGCCCTTGGAGGTTCACAAAGTCACACTGTCTCAGTGTCATTTGCATTGAACTGATTTCAAGTCAAGCACACTCCACTCTGCCACTAAGACAAGTCAGCTTACAAAAAATAAAAGTTTTATTTGATTCAGTGTTCAAAGGTCTCAGTCCATAATAAACTGGCTTGGGCCTGTGATAGTACATCATGGCAGACACACTCAGCAGACTAAACCTGCTGTTAGTGGCTAGAGAGTGAGGGAAAAACGGAGCAAGAAACAGAAATTTTAATCCAAGACTGTGTTCCCAGTGACCTACATTTTCCAGGGAGGTAGCAACTTTTAAAATTTTCACCATCTCCCAGTAACATCTCCATGCAAGCCTCCTGGAGTACATTCTAGATCCAAGCTATGGGCATGAATTATCTTGCTTAAATGTATTCTAAGTTATAATTTTCATGACCTTCTTATAGCTAGTCCATGGATGCTAGCTTGGTTAACCCTCCTAACTTTATTTGTGCAAGTGAAAACTTGGGCCAGAGTCTATGTCCTTCCTCTCTTGAGTTCTTTAAAGTTGGGTGTGCTTTCTTGTAGGGACTGCTAGTTGAATTCAATAGACTCTTCTCTGTATTGTAGGAGACACAGCAAACTCCCCAAATTTGGAAAACATGGACCTCGATGAGTCGACCTTGTTTGGAAATCTGCTGGGGCCGAGTCCAGCCCTCCTGGACCGGCACCGACTATCCAGTGAGAGCAGTTGTAAGAGCTGGCTGAGCTCCCTCACAGTGGACAGTGAGGATGGCTACCGGAGCAGTATGTCTGAGGACTCCATCCGGGGTACCTTCAGCCGACAGACCAGCACCGACGATGAGTGCTTTCACTCTAAGGATGGAGACGAGATTCTGAGGAATGCTTCTTCCAGGAGAAACCGGAGCATCAGTGTCACTAGTAGTGGGTCCTTTTCTCCCTTGTGGGAGAGCAATTACTCAAGTGTGTTTGGGACCCTGCCCCGGAAAAGCAGACGGGGAAGTGTCCGGAAACAAATTTTGAAATTCATCCCTGGCCTTCATCGCGCAGTGGAAGAGGAGGAGAGTCGCTTTTGATGGGCTGCTGCAGACCTTTTGAATTGGCTTGTTTCACAATCCTCTCTCTACCCGCCAAGATGAACTCCTGGCTTAGTGGGAAAGTACAGATAGACTGTGAAGTTCACATCCCATTTCACAGTAGCAGTGACCTTTAAGTTCTTATATTGTTATTTTGGGGTCTTATATCAGAGGGTTGTTTTTGTTTGTTTGTTTGTTTGTTTTTCAATCAGTAGTGTTCAACTTCTAAGCAGACATCAGGAGAGGGAAGTAATAGGTTAAATAATATAAGAATATGTCTGCTCATTCTAATGCTGGCCAGGAAAGTACAAAAATGTTTATTATACTGACCATGCATGTAAAAGGTGGAGAATTCTTAGATCAAGTATGAATATAGACTGAAAGAATATAATTATTGGGTTGCTTTTAATATGTTAATTTGATAGACTACAAAACCTCCTATTTGCTTCATTTACTCTGTAGCCTCTGGGGGGAGCTTGCCCAAGAGAGAATTAAAATTGTTTTCAAACCATTAAAGGATCATAAAACATAGGACCATAAGTATCTTCTCACTTCAGCAGTGACAGTGAGGCAGGAGAGATGCCCAGTATTGGTGCAGAGGAGAGCTCTTGGTGCTGGGATCCTATGCCACTCCCCACTCCATCTCTAAACAAAGTGAGTGAGACTCTCATTATTTTCGCCCATCTCAATTTTTATTTTCTGCCTGAACATTCATGCCAAGGCCAGAAATCTCAGGATCAAATCTATAGATCTGTGATTGTATTTTGCTGCAAATGTCTAAAATTCTAAAAATGAGAATGGGGAAGGAACATTTCTTCTGTATGTTTATCTCCTGCTACACGTCATTAAACATTCCACATAGGTATCACCTCAGCTCCCAGTTCCTTGTTAGCCGTGCTTGTATTGTACTCTCACCTGTCAATCATGCTCTATGTTATTTCAACATCCATTAAACTCTTTGTTCTGGTGATACAGCTGTTCATTACCTGTATGCTCAAGTAAATAACCATGTGATAAAGACTTAGGTTGATTCTAAGCACACTCTCTTCCTCTCTCTCTCTCTCTCTCTCTCTCTCTCTCTCTCTCTGTGTGTGTGTGTGTTTGTGTGTCTTCAACAGAGCTGATACATTTAAGTGAATTTCTAGTTGGTCTATAGAAAGCAATTTTGATTTTTAAAAAGTGAGGTAAAGTCTGTAGGATAATAAGTAGTAAAAGATATCTAGGTGGGACCTGCTGCCTATAAACTCTTTGAACTAAGACACATGTTTTTTTCGTGTGTGTTATTCGGCACACTTCTCACGTATACTTGCAGTACTGTCTCCCAAATATGGAGTGTCAGGCAGCCTAAAAGCACCTTAGAACAACTGGAGACAGGATACAAAAAAAAAAAAAAAAAAAAAAAGAAAGAAAGAAAGAAGGAAAGATAGAGGGGAGGGGAGGAAGGAGAGCGAGAGAGAGAGAGCGAGAGCGAGAGCGCGCGCGAGAGATCAGGGTTGCAGAGCCTGTGGTCATGGCTTGTCAGTGTTGTCCTGGCTAGAAGTGAAAGCCATTTCTTCTTGGATGTAGCCAATACTCTTGGCTTCTTTAGGAATCGTTACTCTTTTGCTGGTTCTGGTGGAGTTATATTAGAACAACTGGAGCTTTCTCATCAGGGTTGTGCATGATACAGGGACTTAAAATGTCTGAAACTCAACTCTCACCAAAAAAATCAACAGTGGCTTTTGAGTTGTCTCAGATGAATAGTAATGGCACAGATTCATGTGGGAGTAAAACTAACAAGCTTTATTGTGGGAAGATGGGGAAAGGTGACAAATCAAAGGGGAAACTCCTGAAAACAGGAGAGGTTCCCAAGAATGAAAAAGTCCTGAAAAATGCCTTTTCTAGAAGTGTTTTTGTTTTTATTTTTGTTTATGGGATTTACAACAGAAATTGACAAAGACTGAGATCATTTCTATTGAGATGGGTCAGTTCTCTAGGGTATCATGGCCCATGCTAATAGAGGAACAAAACACTACGAGCATATCCTTCTGCTTCAATCACGGGAATGATCACGCCCTGTTTGCACGCTGCCCACTCTATCCAGAGTACTTGCAGAGTTCCAGCTTTGTTCATCTCTGAGTTCTGTTAGTTAGCTACTGGCCTTGACTTCTGTCTGTTAGCTGATAGCCCTCTCGTCGTTGATATCTTAGTTCTATTGCCAGCTGTTAATTAAATTGTGGTTTCTATATGATCAGTTTGCACTTTAATCATTTCAGAGGGAAAACTCAATCAAAGCTACAAAGGTGTAGCTGCGGCTGTCCTAATTTATTGCTTCATGTTTAGGTCTTTGCTTATGGGGCAGTCTCCTTTCTGAATTAGATGGATGCGTCTTATTAGAAGATGTACTTACCTACAATTTAGTTTGTCACAGTTGAATCACAAGCAAGACTATAGGGAAGGACAACTGCCTTGTTTATGTTCCTGTAGTGCTGCAACCTTCAAGGGATTGACCTGACTCGGACACTGGAATGATGTAACAACAGACATAGGAACAGAAAAGCTGGATAGAGTAGGTCATGTGCTTTGATGAAGATGTACCAGCATCCAGAAAACTCAGTATGCTTGTGACATAGCCTAACAAAGGTGTGGGTTAGCTAATCTTGTTAAGAGGTCTCTTTGTAGGGGAACAGTCTAACGCTGCAGGTATCCCAGAGGAGAAAGCCATATCTGATACTTTCACACACTGTCACCATCTATATTCTGACTAGGGGAAGGCCTTGCCATTTCTGTGTGTCTGAGACACTGGGGTCTTTTGACATGGTAGCACTCATGTCAACATACTCATCTCTAGACTTTATCCATTCCCCAGGACATTGGCTGTCGGGCCTGCTAGTCCTGACCTTGCTAGCCAGTCTATGTTCCTTGTGTCTAGTCAATGTGCTTGTTTCATATTCAACTCCCTGCTCTCTCCATCTTTCTTGTCATTTTTGACCACATTGTTTTAACCCCAACCTTTTTCTTTTTAAGCCCAGTGTCTGTATTGACCTTCCCCTTTGTGATCAACAAGGAATCTTCACCATGAGCCCCTTTCCCTTCCTACCTGCAGAGTGATAGCAACAACCTCAGCTCGGTGAACTTCCCACTGTAATACTTTTAATTCACCTGCCAGAAAATATTAAAATATAAATTGTTGAGCTAATAGGGAAATATTTCATGGTCTCTGGAGAGTAGGACACCAACCATTTAGGGTGATTCTTTTCTTAGCTTTCATTAGCAAGCTTTCAAATACAGTACATAAGTACTTAGATTGTACAACACATTACATTTTCCTTACAATACATTAATTAATTGCAATACATTAATGTTTCTTTAAGAGTTTGTAAAACAGTTACCACTGAGCTAGCACAGCATTTTCTCTTCTTCTTTTTAGGACTATCATGCTAAAGATCAGCTTACATGAATACAGCCTCTTGATCTCCGCCCATGACGTATGGGGAAGAGATGTGCATTTATATGGGTCAAAGTTTCCCGAAAGTGAGAACCTGTTGCAGAGCCACTTCAGATCATCTGAGAAAGCAGAGCATAGGTCACCGGCTTCTCTTGCAAACTTCTGTTAGTAAATGTCAAATGCAAAGTGGGGACAAGGAAGGGATGGAGCCAGTATCAAGCTCATTTGTGTTGAGAAGAATTAGCATCAAAAGGTAGACCCATGTTCTTGGGGTTGGAGGAGAGGAAGCAAAACTGGTTAACTAGGGCACAGGAAGGAAGGCTATGCCATATGCTTCGTGTTCACAAGCAGTTTAATGTAAATGTATGGGAATTTCACACCATGTTTTAGTCTGTGTCTGACCTGAGTGGGACCTTAGAAGAAGCTCCTGTGGCACTGTGGCTCACTTGGATGTAATTTATGGGGAAAATACCTTAAAAGCCATTTTACATTTTTTTTTGAATTCTGAAGTTGTCAGGTATGTAATTTTGGTTCATTGCACGAACTGACAAATCGTTATGAATCTACTGTTTTCTAGAACGGTGTCTGATAAACCAATTCTGAATCATGTCGATTCTGAACTGCATAATCACTGAGCTCAAAGACTAAGGCACGAAACAAGTAGGAGAGAAAAGAGTTTTCTCTTTTAGATTTTGATACTTTATGTGTCTGAGTGCTGTACCTGCATCCGTGAGGCAGTGCTGGCAGAGATCAGAATGCATCAGAGTCCTATAGAACAAGAGTTACAGATGGTTGTTAGCCTCGGCGTAGATGGTAGGAACTGAGCCTGGTCCTCTGCAATGGCATAGCCACTGAGCCATCCCTCCAGTCCCAGGAAACAGTTTTAAAAAAATTAACAACTTTAACTCAAAACATTCTACTTTTAATACTTTTATATCTTATGTGCATGACACAAATGGTAACAGAAACATCAAGTTGACTCAAAGAGACTGAACTTAAATCTAGTTTATGTGCACTCTTGATGAAATGTGTTTCTGCATGTAGACAAAGTGGAGTGACTAATATGTTACTAGACTGAGCCCTTCAGGTTACAAACATGGTTGCTTGCTGTCTACTTGCATACAGAATTGTGGACTCCCAAATGAAAGTATTTATGTTCTGAAATAAAGAATGCTTTTCTTGGCTATCAGCACTTCCTTCTCTTTTGTCTTGTCCTTCCCTATTAGAAGTGAAAAGTTTCTTTTCTTTGTCTTTCTCTCTCTCTCTCTTTCTTTTTTCTTTTCTTTCTTCCTTCCTTTCTTTCTTTTTGCCTTTTTTATTGGATATTTTATTTATTTACATTTCAAATGTTATCCCCATTCCTGATTCCCCCCTAGAAATCCCCTATCCCATGTCCCCTCGTCCTGTTTCTATGAGAGTGTGCCCCCACCCATCCACCCACTGCTGCCTCCCGGCCCTCACATTCCCAGATGTCCTTCAACAGAGGAATGGATACAGAAAATGTGTTACATTTACACAATGGAGTACTACTCAGCTATTAAAAACAATGAATTTTTGAAATTCTTAGGCAAATGGACGGAGCTAGAAAATATCATCTTGAGTGAGGTAACCCAATCACAAAAGAACACACATGGTATGCACTCACTGACAAGTGGATATTAGCCCAAAAGCTCGGAATACCCAAGATACAATTCACAGGCAACATGAAGCTCAAGAAGAAGAAAGTCCAAAGTGTAGGTGCTTTGGTCCTACTTAGACAGGATAACAAAATACAGGAGCAAATATGGAGACAAAGTGTAGAGCAGAGACTGAAGGAAAGGCCATCCAGAGACTGCCCCATCTTAGGATCCATCCTATATACAGTCATTAAATGCAGACACTATTGTGAATGTCAAGAAGTGCATGCTGACAGGAGCCTGACATAGCTGTCTCCAGAGAGGCACTGCCAGAGCCTGACATATACAGAGGTAGATGCTCACAGCCAACCATTAGACTGAGCATGGGGTCCTCAATAGACAAGTTAGAGAAAGACTGAAGGAACTGAATGGTTTCACAACACCATAATAGAACAACAATATCAACCAACCAGAAACCCTAAGACTCCTAGGGTCTAAACCACCAACCAAGGAGTACACATGGAAAGACCCATGGCTCCAACTGTATACATAAGAAAGGGTAGCCTTGTCTGACATCAATGGGAGAAGATGCTCTTGGTCCTATGAATGAAAAGTTTCTTTTAAAGGCAGATTTAAAAATCTGCATGACTGCTTGAGACATGTGTGATACCATGGTGCTAGGGATATAGATGGGGGGGGCTGTTGCCTAATATGCACAAGGTTCTATGTTCAGTCTTACTTCTGCGAATAACCAAATCAAACCAAATGTTACCTACTTTTGTGAGACCTTACAGTCATTAATTTTTGACCATGACTCAATAAATTATGACAAATGTGGAGACTGAGCAGGATCACATGACCAGGCACAAGTGGGGGTCGTTTAGTGTCTCAAAAACATACAAATAAGTTGCTGTTCAGGTTTCAATTCTCCTCTGAACGCGTAGAGTGAGAATTCACTTGTAAACTCCTAGTTATTGTCAGAGTACTGTCCTTATTGCCATGTGGTTTCAGTCATTTTATTTCTTCAAAGCCATCAACGGAAAGGGAGGGAGAGGCCACAAGCCAGGCAGAATCTTAAGTAGCTCAGTTTAATCATGGGTGATAGACCATAATCTTTGTTGTGTAACACAACCACTGAAATGTCTTCCCATGCTTTTTTCTAGACAGTGTAAGATGAGAGTGGAATCTTGACCCTGGTGTTGTGTGTCAGAATATAATCATGGAACCCCATTCTATCAAAGTGTGTGCATTAGAAGCAAGACATGGGATCCACCTTCTAGAATTGATTCTGTCTAAAGGAAACACAGGGACAAAGATTGGAGCAGAGACTGAAGGAGAGGCCATCCAGAGACTGCTCCACCCGTGGATCCATCCCATATGCAACCAGCAAAGCCAGACACTATTGCTGATGCCAGGAAGTGCTTGCTGACAGGAGCCTGATATATCTGTCTCCTGAGAGGCTCTGCTAGAGCCTGACCAATATAGATGTACATGCTTGTAGTCAACTATCAGACTGAGCAGGGGGACTCCAATGGAGGAGTTAGGGGAAGGACTGAAGAAGCTGAAGGGATTGCAACCCCATAAGAAAAACAACCAACCAGACTTCCAGGGACTAAACCACCAACGAAAGAATACACATTGAGGGACCCATGTCTCCAACTGCATATGTAGCAGAGGATGGCCTTATCTGGCACGAATGAGAGGGGAAGCACTTGGTTCTGTATAGGCTCGATGCTTCACCATAGGGGAATGCTAGGGTGGTGAGGTGGGAGTGGGTGAGCACCCTCTTAGAGGCAGAGGGATAGGGGTTTTCAGAGGGGAAACCAGGAAGGGGGATAACATTTGAAGTGTAAAGAAATGAAATAACCAATAAAAAACAAAAATAAGAGAATTTTAGAATTAGAGAACTAGTCAGAATGCTGAATAGGAGTCTGTGGCCAACTCTGTTGTTGACCTCTTAGTCTTTGATATGTATGAAATGACAGGAGAATGTATGAGAGGCTATAGAGAAGCAGGGGCTTTGCTTCAGATCTGACTTACACAATTTACCCGAGTTCAGAGACAGGTGTGTCTTGAAGATCATAGGACAGTAGGGAGTCATAGACATGTAATCAAATCATGTATTATCAAAATTATAAGGCAGAAAACAAAATGAACAAGGATGAATGAAAGTTGGGAGACAGGATGGGTACATACCTGTCAGCCTGACACTTGGGAGGCCGAGGTAGAAGGATTGCCTCTAGCTTGAGTTGAGCCTCTGCATTATGTTGAGAACCAGGCCAACCAGGTCTTTGCAACAGACCCAATTTAAAAAGGGGGATATGAGTGAGACTGGATCAGGTGATACCACAAATGAATTTATTCATTTGAATTTATTTCATTCATTTCAATCAAATGAATGAAAATGAGGAAAGTAAGCAGTTTGATATAAAAAAAAAACCTCACATTTTAGTAATAACTGATAAGTAATTTCCACAATTTGATAAAAAGCATCTTTAAAAGCCTGCACTTAATAGTTTTCAAGTATAATAATGATGTAAAACTAGGTATGTCCTTTCCATGATCAGGCACAAACCAACAATATTATTTCTTGCTCAATAGAAAATGTTGGACCCGATATTAAATATAGCAAGGTCTCAGGAGGCAAGGTCAGTCAGAGACAATATTTTCTTATGAAGCCGTCATCAACAGTTGGAACTAAAAATTTTCAAAAATACCACATAGTGCTAAAAATAATGTACTCAGGTGGAAATCCATCTAAATGTGTATGAGGTTTCTGTGTGAGAAGCTACAGAGGGCCAGTGAAAGAGATCAAGAAAAATCCGTGTCCATAGAAATTCAGTGGGTAAGAAGGAAGACTCAGTAGTTTTAAGTTGTCACCTGCTTTTAAATTAATCTATAGCTTTGTATCACCTCAATTAAATGCCAATAAACTTCTTGTAGACATGTGTAAAGTTATTCTTAAATTTACATGGAAAGTTAAAGCACTTAAAACACCCAGTAAAATATTCCAGAAAAGGACTAAAGTAGGGAAAACTAGAATGTCCTCTTTTCAGTTATAAAGATCTAGTGTGCGAGACAACATGTGATTTGTATAGATCTTCCCCAATCCCATAAGTCTCCATTCCCCAGTGTAGACTTACTTCCAGAGACCTCTTTGCAAATACTATAGCACAGAAAGTGGGGAAAATAATAATTGTGAGCTATAGTAACCTGATGAATTTTATTTCAGCTGGGTGGTCAATATAAAAATCAATATAGGTTATGTTGGCAATATTCTTCCTTGATATCATGTAGTGAGAAGCACACTTCACTTCTATGGTATGCCTCCCCCAAGCCCATAGACCCATGACACTCACAAGAAATACTTACACAAATTCCAAGTCAGACACTGTAAACCAACATACCAGATTCTCTAAAAGCTATCATAAAAACAACTGAAGTCTGAAACTCAACCATTCTAAGAGAGCCTGAGACACAATGACCAGATGTAATGTAGCCCTCTGGAAGAGAGGGAGGTATTAGGTAAGATAAAGTGCAAACTTCAGTTAATGTAGATTGGGTTGATTGCTAATTTTTACAAAATGTTGCCAGCACACATGTGTGGCTATTCTTCCATACTCACACATCCTTTTCTAGAGGGAGGAGGCTCATTGAGGTTCAACAAATACAAGCTGGAGAGAGGCTCAGTGGTTCACAGCACTTGTTGCTCTTCCAGATGATTAAGTTCTCAGAATTCACATCAGTTGGTACTCAACCACCTGTAACTCCAGCAGCAGAGAATCTTCTGTGTGCTCATGCGCACACATACACATATATAAATAATGAATAAATATATAAATAATGAATAAATTCTTGTAAAAATGGTCAGGAAGAAAAATTATAAAATGAGGCTGAGTGATGCACACAATTCAAATATCCCAGGAAACTTCTGAAACAAGTGTTACAAGGCCTTTCCCTAAAGTTACAGAAGTAACAACTATCACAATGGGTTGATATTCAGCAACCATCAGAGCTCTAGTAGATTGCACAAAGAGATACAGGGATGCAGCTTTCATGAGCTGCCACTCACAGTAGAGTGGGTGCTTTTCTCTTTTGTTGTTCATGCAGCTCCCTTTGAATCACCCATGCTCGTTTAAGTAACCCTTACCACATGCTGTAATAAGTTGTTCCAATAAATTCACTGATTCACTAAGGCAAACTTGGGTGTTATGATTTCTTTGGTCAGTTCTTAGCAGCCTATCCAAGTACATGCTTATGCACATCACCCCAGGAAAAGTCACACACCACTGCTATCACAATATAAGATGAAAACATCTGGAGAAACTGTGCACAAAATCTATGAGGTAATGGCACATTGTCATCAATCATTTGTTGTCAATGTAATATTTTAAGAGTGTAGTAAAATAAGTACATTTAAATTAGTGATTAATGACTGAAAGAATGAAGGGTAGCCACGATAGAAGACTACAATGGGAAAATTGATGAGGAAGGTTCAAATAAATGTAAATCTATTTAATTTTGAGAACAACTGCAGATCAATGATTTTTAGAACAAACTTCAAGGAACCCGGGAGGCACAGCTATCACCCCAACAAATGAAAAGTTGGAAAAACAAGCTAAACATCAACTACTTTTAGGTATATCATACACTAAGGTCACAGGGCAAAGCATGGCCTCTAAGTTTGAGAAAGAAATTAATATACAATGAGTCAGGGCTCAATAGAGCTTGTGTCTACAGAGAAACAGTGCACATACAAGAACCTAAACTGTAACTGACAAGTTCCTGAGGCTCAGATGGACATATCTGAGAGTTAAAAATGTCAGGGCCATAGTTATTGTTGGAAGAAAAGCCTCCGCCTCTCATGAGTAGTGATTCTCACGGTATCTACAGCAGATAACACCTGGGTATCCTGTTCTAAAGGAGTTTTACAGAAATAGTTTTACATAATTTTTTTTTTTGATTTGGAGATTAAGTGTTGGGTATTTAATCCTTTTTTTTTTCCACTCCTAGTTTTCTTTTGGAGCATAATTGACCTGAATGAAGGAAAACACCCAACAGTCATCTATTTAGTTATTCAGTCCCACCTAAGGAGAGGAGGGCAGATATGCACCCACCCCACAAAAGAAACCCACAACACAAAGACAAAGCTCTCTGAAACAATGAGACCTAAGAAGCTGTAGCATGCTTCCTATCCTTGAACCACATCTCTACCTTAAGGAACGTCTATTTATAGTAATTCTTTTTATACAGTATTTCATTTTGAGTGATGAAGACGTCATTACAAGACACATGAGTATATAGTTTTAAGAGAAAGACGAAGCCTTAGAATGAGAGCCAGACATGGCAGAGATGTTGTAATTGCAAGCTTGGAGACATAACAACCAAGGTTGATAGCATAAGGCCTATCATGTATAAAGTAAGCAATATGTAAAAATATATGGTCAGTATAACTAGAAAAGTGGAAATTTTAAGAAAATATAAAAAAGATATTTTTAAAAAAGATAGTAACAGACAAAGGAATTTAAGAGCACACCACAAAAGATCATTCAGCACAATTAAGACCTTACTGCTTCTATTTAAGGGTGATTCTAAGTACAAAGATTGACTAAGACTCACATTAATAGAATACAGAACTAAAGTTGTATGTAGAAAAATAGCTGGATCTAATACTAGTTGTAATAGAATAAAGAATAAGATGAAATTACCTCAATACAATTAAGGCCATATGTGAACAATTCATAGCTGATATACTCTGTGGTTGTGGTGGTTTCAATATGCTTGGCCAATGGAAAGAGCTACTATTAGAAGGTGTGGTCTCTTAGAGGAAATATGCCACTGTGTAGGTGGGCTTTGAGGGCTCCTAGTTTTCAAGCTTCCCCCAGTGTGGAAGCCTCAGTTCTTTCCTGGCTGCCTTCAGGTCAATATCTAGAACTCTCAGCTCCTCCAGCACCCTGTCTGCCTGGACTCTGCCATGCTTCTGAGATGATGATAATGGACAGAACCTCTGAAACTGTAAGCCAGTCCCAATTAATTGTTATTCTTTATAAAGGTTGCTTTGGTCATAGTGTCTCTTCATAATAATGAAATACTAACTAAGACAGGAGTGAAGGTAATCAAAGCTAAGTGACTAATAATTAGCTGACAGTAAAGATCAACAACTAACCAAACTCAGCCAGAGACCAACCAAGTGGAGGCTTCAATCATCCCCAACTAGGTGGGTGACACATGAATCACACATGATCATCTACTTGGTTGGGCTAGTAAGACATGCATGGAGGGCAAGGACCCTTTACTGACTCAGTCCATGATTACTAGAGAAGTAGCCATCTCCACAGAGACTATGTCACTATTTGTCAGGTTTTTGCCATGGCCCTGTAGTAATTCCTAGACAATGGAATTCTGTGGATTTTTTTCCTCTCTAGAATGAAGATACTCTCAGGAGTTGCTTTCCCTTCGTTACTCACTTTTCTGTAATTATACTTAATGCTTGTTTCTTCTTTGCATGCTGCCTTGAGAGTTCCTGTCTTTAATCTTTATTGACTCAAGACAATGAACTGTCTCTGACCTTTGGTGACAAGATTATGAGTGTCTAGCACCTAAAAACCATGGATCCAAACACAACTGAGCAGAGCAAGTTCTTGCTATACAAAAACAAAACAAAACAACAAACAAACAAACAAACAAAATCAGAAACGAAAAACCTTGTACTAGGACAAAATTAACATAAAATTAGTTGTGTTTCTAATAACTAGCAATATGTTATGTGAAGAGGGAACTTAGAAAGCTAATCTCACGATAGTAGCATCAAAAAGGAAAATCATGAAACCAACTTTTAAAAAAGGGAAAATGTATACTGACAATTCAAAATATGGATGTACTAAACAAGAAGTAGTAGCTAGGAATTGGAAATAAAGGCATAGCCATACATACAACAGTTTAGAGCATACATAGCTAGTAGACTTGATATGTAGGATGTGTCATAAAGAAATCTTTAAGAGAGGAGAAACTTAGGAAGGACCGTTGGTTTGTTTTTGTTTGCTTGGTTTACATTTAGTCTCCAGATGTGATGCTGCGCAGTTGTAAGAAGTAAAGCCTTGACTGAGAAAGAGGGTAAACAAAGGTAGGTCTTATGGCTTCTTTTCCTTCTGCTATGGTTTCCCTGCCATACTGGACTTTGAAATGTAAGCTAAAGTAAAGCCTTTATTCCCTTCAATGACTTCTTGTCAGGTGTTTCAATACAGCAAAGTCATGTAACCAGTACAGAAAAGTGGTACGAAGAAATGGTGCCATTGCCAGCAATGAATTGAAGCAATAATAAAGACTAACCAAAGAAACAAAAGCCTAAGACTGGTCAGAGTCAGATTCAGATTCTGCCAAACTTTTAAGTAAGAGATAACACCAATACATCTAAATTAATTCAAATATGAACACAGAATTATCAAGATATTAAAAGTGTAATGCAACCCCTTAGGAAGACGAGAGACTAGACCACCAACCAAAGAGTGTACAGGGAGGGATCCATGGCTCCAGATACATATATAGCAGAGGATGGACTTGTCTGACATCAGTGGTAGGAGAGGCCCTTGGTTCTGTGGAGGTTTGATGCCCCAACGTAGAGGGATGTTGAAGCTGTGGGGCAAGAGAGGGTGGGTGAGGGAGCACCCTCATAGAACAAAGGGGAGGGGGTAGAGGGTGGATGTGGGATGGGTGGTTTGTGGAGGGGTAACCAGGAAGTGGAATATAATTTGATATGTAAACAAATAGAATAATTAATTTTTAAAAAGACCAAAAAAAAAAAGGACACAATAATAATAGCAAAGAAAAAAATAAAATAACTGCCCAGATAAACACAGACAGAAAAATTCTAAAGAAAATATTTCCAAACAAATTTAGAGAATGTGTTAATAAAATCATGTTTCACAAATCAATTGGATTCATTCCAGGAATGTAAGCATAGTTTAAAATATGCATATCAGCAAATGTAATACACTTAAGGACAACATTCACAAGATCGTTACAGAAACACAGAAAAATAACTTGACAAAGTTCGACATCCTTTCATGAAAAAAGTTCTGAAGAAACTAAGAATAGTGGGAACATGCTTCAAACAATTTAACCTACATATAACAAAAGGACATTATTCTAAATGGGGAAAAATTACCTCTATAATAAGATATTAGATAAGGGTGTCTAGCCTCCAAACTATTATTCAATTCAGTACTCGAAGTCTGAGGTGCACAGATAAGGTAAGAAAAAGACTAAAAAAAAAAAAAAAAAAAAAAAAGCGCTGGAGAGATCTCAGCAAGTCAACACAGTTGATGCAAAGCCTTGTGACCTGGGCTTGATCCACAAAATTCTCATGATTGAAAGAAAGACAACTACGTCAACTTGTGTTTTTATTTATGTACTTCACGGTGGTACACATAATACTGCTCCCCACCCAAATCAAGAAATATATGTAAAATAATATTCAAAAGAAATAAAAATTGGAATGAAAAATATAAGTACTCTTATCTGTATACAAAGCCTACACTGAAAAGCCTCTAATGGCCCAGCCAGAAAGCTCTTCAGTCTGAAAACTACTTCATCAGAGTAAGGGATAGAAAATCTACACGCAAAAATCAATGCTTTTCCTACATACTAGTGATGAAACTTGCCACGGAAGTTATCTTGGAAAAGAAAAGAAGAGAAAAAAAAAGAAAAAAAAGAAAAGAAAAGGATAGAAGAGAAAAGATAAGAAAAGAAAAGAAAAGAAAAGAAAAGAAAAGAAAAGAAAAGAAAAGAAAAGAAAAGAAAAGAAAAGGAAAGAAAACATCCTTTTCTAATCCCATTCACAAAAGCCTTGGGAACAACTCATCTCCCAGGCAAGTAATTAACTTAACCAAGTAGAAAGCAAAACAAAACAAAAGAAAAGCAAAATAACAACCAACCAAAATCAAAACCAAAAACCCTAGAAGCTAGAAAGACCTTTAAAGATCATGGATTGGCAGATTTCAATATTGTGAAAAATGGCTACACTACAGACAATACCCTATAGATTTAACTATAATTCTTATAAAGAGTCCCAACAACATTCTTCACATAACTAAGAAAAATAGTTCTAAAATCCATATGGAGGCAAAACATGCTATATAGCCAATAAATCCTAAGCAGAAGGAACAATGATGGAGCTATCACAATTCTTGATCTCAAATTATACTACAAAGCCATAATAAATGCAACATCATGGCATATGCATAAAAATAAGACATGTAGTGCAACAGAAAAGGAGAGAATCTGGATATCAACTCATATGTACAGGCACTTAGGTTTTGATGAAGACGTCAAAAACATGGAGAAGAAAGGCAAGCTTCTTCAACAAATATTGCCAGGGAAATCAAATATCTGCGTGAAGAATCAGACTAGATGCATGTCTCTCACCCTGCATAGACAAAAATGCTCACAAGAAGAAAGACTTTAAGGAAGAACCCAAAGCTCTGGCACTGCTAAGGGAGGACACTCGGAGACACAGGTGTAGGTGAGAATTATGTAAAAAGCGTTCCGATAGTTTAACAAATCTTCCTAAGAATTTACAAAATTTATAGTTTCTGAAATTGAAAAGCGGCACCATAAAGGAAGGAACTGGCAGAGTGGAGAGACAGCCTGTCGAGTGGGAGAAGACCTTTGCCATCTACACATAGTCTGACAGGGAATTACTCTTCACAATCTATAAAGACTCCAAAAATTACCCTTCCCCGGAAAACCATATCAACAAACCAATAAGGGGCAAATAAATAGTCTTCAAAAGAAGAAATATTAGTCAAATTTTGACTAAAATGCTCAATATTTATCTATGAGGGCAGAGTAAATCAGAACAGACAACATCAAGCAAACAATCACAAAAAACAGTTGATGAGAAGGTGAAAACAAAATGCTCATACTCCACTGGTGGGATTGCAGCCTGGCAGTGTTGCTATAGAAATTAGAATGCAGGTTCTTTAGAAACCTAAAAAATACAATTATCATATTATCCAGCTTTTCCACACCTGGGTGTGCACCTGCAAGGACGTGAGTCCCACACCACAGTCATGCTCATATTCATTTTTATCACTGTAAAATTCATATTATTCTGGATGTGGGACCAGCCTGTATGTTCGCCAACAGATGAGAGGATAGAAAATGGGATACATTTATTCAGTGGCTGTCAAGTGAAATAAGCCAGGCTCAGAAGGACAAATGTTACATGTTTTCTTTCATATATGGCAGCTGTATAGAGCATGATAGTAAACAAGGACATATGAGCCCAGGGAAAGAGGTCTAAATGGAGGGGAGAACATAAAGCAATGGGGCAAAATTTACACATCACCTTTTCTCTCATATGCAGAATCCAGATTTAAATGTGTACACTTACACATATAAATTTGCATGTAACAGGAAAGCCAATGGTTACTTTCCAGGCAAGAAAAAAATAGGAGATAGAGAAGTAAAGATGCTTAGGAGAAAGGAGAGTAGGGACAAGGGAGGGCAATTAGGACGGGTAAGTAAAAGGAGGGAGATACAGTGGTGTGTGTGTGTGTGTGTGTGTGTGTGTGTGTGTACATACACCAGAACAGGACTCAGTATTTTAAATGATAACATTATCATTATCTATTTATCAATATGATAAAATAATTTAACAAAGGTCCTGGGTGGGTCATGGCTTTCCTTATTCTCCAAAGATTTAATTCAGATTTTGTGAAGTTCGTTCCAAAACCACAGGTAATAAAAAGAAAAGTAGGTCCCGAATAGGTTAGATCAAAGTAGAGAAAAGGAAGTCATCCTTCCTCATACACTCACTGCCTGTGGTGTGGGAAATAGCATGGGGTTCCTCAGCAAATTGAAAATGGAGTTAGCTATCTTACAGTTCAATCTGATAGCTGAGTCACTGCCTAGAACAACTGATAAATCAGTGTACCAATGAGATGCCAGCATCCCCAAATTCATTAGTACAATATCTGCAGCATGGAAGCATCTTTAGTGTTCATCAACAGATGAGTTGATTCTTTAAAATCTGGTACTTACGCATGACAGAATATGATTCAGTGCTGAAATGGCCTACTTAGGCCTGGAGTTGTATGGGATCACTGCTTATGGTAAAGTTCTCAGGTAAGCAGTGTAAAGAACTCTCCTTGCATTGCGACACTGACGTGACACTAATCAACACATAATAAGCAACTCTCAGGACACCGATGCACAGAGGACAATGAAGAGATGATTGCTCTTTCTTCATGTGGAGGATGACATTTTTTAATTATTTTCTCTTAAATTGTCCAGAAGTTACTGAAATGGGTTGTTGCCTCCCAACTGTATCCCTATTTTAGAGAGAGAAAATGAGGAAGAAATGAGTTTACCAGAAAATACAGTCTTTTTTAAATATATATATATAGAGAGTGCTTTACTGTACCAACTGTCATTTGTGTCATGAAAAGAAAAATGAGATTGAAGAAAATATTGATGTTCCTTTTAAGTAAAAAGTACGAAGAACACGGACAATGGCTGTGGCTGAGAATCTAGTCTCAGTGAGCTGAATTTGAAGAGCTGATTGTCATTTCCTTCCCACAGTGTGCTGCCCGCTTAATCTGCTTATAAACTAGACAGATCCATTGGTTAAGGCAGGATGTGGGTATAGAGTCATACATGAAACTGGCTGGTCCAGAGACGAGCTCAGCTGTCCGAGCTTCACCTTTAAGGAAACCCCAGGCTGGTAGTGTCTCAAATACATATTTCCGAGCACCAAGCTCCAGAGATGCTGCCCAATAGGCCTCAGTGACAGAGGACCACACCCCCTAAAAGATTTTCCAGAAGACTTAAGATGGAAGGTCAATGTTACAGAGCCCCAGACCTTATCAGGTCTCCAGAGTTTAGTACAACTTACTCATCATACAGGTACCAGGTACCGTTCAGGCTACAAAACTCAGCATGTAGGCAGCATTGCCTGCCAAAACTAAAACAAAGGCCTAATTCATGGAAGTCCAAATAGTACTGTGAAGGTCTCAAAGTGTTCTAACCTTGTGTTTTGGTTTCCCTAGTTCAACTTTTGGCTAACTGTTCTTGTTAACTCAACTATACTAACCCAGAACATGGGTTTTGTGCTTAAAAGCTCACCCTGAGAAAGGCTTAGGGCTACCCTGGGATGCCAAACACCCAGTGTGTGGTCACCTGGATCTATTGGCCTAAACTCATGGCCAAACAGTCTTCTCATCCCACAGTGTTCAAGGAACTATAGTTTGTAACTGGCTGCACACACAAAAAAATGTTAATTTCTTTATGTGCTAAGACATGGATTAAGGGTGAGAGCTGTTGCAGAAAATATTAAAAAAACCAATCCACACTATTCCAGCAAGGCACAGGCAGGCTGGCCAGCCAGGGACTGGAAGGCATGGCCTGCCTATTCTCATCTTGTGGAGACCTGACTCAGAGCTCTGAAATCTCTCTACCCAACTCGCTAAGTTCCCACTGACAAGTCACTACCACGCCATCCTCATGCTTCAAAATTCCCACGGCCTTTTGGGGTATACTTCTGGCAAACCCATGCTTTGTCACACTCTATACCTTTCAATCTGGAACCCAGTAGAGCCACCGTGTGAAGGAAATTACCACACAAATTTAGTTCAGAATCAATGGTAACTCACCCACTGGGCGCAACTAGAATCCTAGTCTTGTAAGCCATATTAAATCTAAATCCTCCAGTGGAGAATTCTGGCAGATTCACTATCTAAATCAGGGATCACTAGTAGCTACATCTTGTCTGCTTGCTGTGCCCATCCAAAAAGACCCTATCTCTATCCTGCCTCTTCTTTTCCTCTTTTCAACCCAGAAGTTCTGCCTACTCACCAGTGATTGGTTTCTTTATTCATTAGAAGTTCACAAGAAGTCACCTGAGTAAGTGACTTATTCCTTGATCCAGACAACTTCTCCTGGGAAAGAAGAATTAACATCAAAATGAAAACAGCACCAAGGCCATCCACAATAAGAGCTAACACTACTGAGGGAGTAGAAGAAAATGTCAACAACACTAAACATTCCCTGACTCCTGATCATTGTTGTAGAGTTCTCATGGTGGTTTTGTGGCTTCAGTTTCAATCTCAGTGTGTGACAGGAACCCTCTGATGGTGGCTGAGCAAGACACTGATCTATGGGTATAGCTAAATATCAGTCACTATACATTTCTTAAGCACAGTAGTATTATTTGATTTTCCCCTAGTTCCATTGCCTGTATGGTCCCAGGTTCTTCAAAACCCAAGCAGTGTTAGGCAGAGGTTCCATTGAATTGAGTGGGCCTTAAATGCAATCAGGTAGTGGTTGGTTATATCCCCAACTTTTGTGCCACTGTTGCACCTGTGTGTCACATAGTCAGGTGTCAATCGTAATATAGCTGGACTGGTATTTACCTTCCAGTAGTGTGAACACTATTCAGTAGGCGTGAAGGCTCTAAGCACCAGCTTGACTTCTCCATTGTCAATGATATGTAGGTAATGTCTTCAGCAACAGGAGCTGAAGTTTCTCAGTTTCTGGTGAGAAAGAAATAGATCTGGGAATAGCTTGAGTTGTGTGGGATTTCCATGGAGCTCCTCTGGCTAACAACTCAATATGATGTAATCAGTATTAAGGAACTTAAAGCTGGCTGTGGTGGTGCACACCTTTAATCTTGGCACTCAGGAGGTAGAGACAGGCAAATCCCCGAGTTTGAGGCCAGTCAGATGCACAGAGCAAGTTCCAGGACAGCTAAGGCTACAGAGAAACCCTGTCTGAAAAAACAAAACAAAATAAGCAAACAAAACAACAAAAAAACAAACAAACAAACAACAAAGAAAAAGAAGCTTCTACTGCACTAAGTTTTTATAATGGCCCCTCAGTTGGTCCTCATTGCTCTCCCCCTATATTTCCTCGTTTACTTTCCTCTTCCCTCTCCTTCTCCTTTTAATCCTCTGTTCCCATCTGCCTTCCCCACCTCTCCATAACTATATATCATATTTTCTCTTACATGGGAAATGCCTTTCTCCCTGAGTTCCTTGCTCTATACCTAACCTCTGTGGTTATAGGGATTGTAGCAAATACATGCCATATTTGTCTCTTTTGGGGTCTGGATTATTTCACTCTGGATGTCTTTTTCTAACTCCACCCATTTACCTGAAAATTTTATTTCACCTTGTAAAACACCTAAATAATAATTGTGTTGTGTAAGTGGACCACATTTCATTATCCATTCACCTGTTGATGGGTATCTAGGCTATTTTCAATTTCTTGGTATTGTGAATTAAGCAGCAATGACCATGCTTGAGCAAGTTTCCTTGTAATAGGATGGAGTGTCCTTTGGATATGCGCCAAAGAGTGGTGTAGCTGGGTCTTAAGGTGAATTGATTCCCATGTATCTGAGAAACCACTACACTGATTTCCGTAGTGGCTGTTCAAGTTTGCACTCCCACCAGCAATGGATACATGTTGTCCACACCCTATATTCTCACCAGTGTGTTGTGTCACCTGTTTTATTGAATTTAGCCACTCTGACTTGTACAAGATGAAACCTCAAAGTGGCTTGATTTGCATTTTTCTGATAACTAAGGGTGTTTAACAATTATAAGTGTTTCTCAGTCATTTATGTCTCATCTTTTGAGAACTGTCTGTATAGATCTGTACTCAATTTTAATTAAATTATTTGTGTGGGTTTTTTTTGGTTATTCTTATTTTTTTTCATTACATCTTTTCCTCAATTACATTTCCAATGCTATCCCAAAAGTCCCCCATACCCTCCCCCCTACTTCCCTACCCATCCATTCCCATTTTTTTGGCCCTGGCGTTCCCCTGTACTGGGGCATATAAAGTTTGCATGTCTAATGGGCCTCTCTTTCCAGTGATGGCCGACTAGGCCATCTTTTGATACATATGCAGCTAGAGTCAAGAGCTCCGGGGTACTGGTTAGTTCATAATGTTGTTCCACCCATAGGGTTGCGGATCCCTTCAGCTCCTTCAATACCTTCTCCAGCTCCTCCACTGGGGGCCCTGTGATCCATTCACTAGATGACTGTGAGCATCCAGTTCTGTGTTTGCCAGGCCCCAGCATAGTCTCACAAGAGACAGCTATATTTGGGTCCTTTCAGCAAAATCTTGCTAGTGTATGCAATGGTGTCAGCTTTTGGATGCTGATCATGGGATGGATCTCTGGATATGGCAGTATCTAGATGGTCCATCCTTTCATCACAGCTCCAACCTTTGTCTCTGTAACTCCTTCCATGGGTTTCTGTTCCCAATTCTAAGGAGGGGCATAGTGTCCACACCTCAGTCTTCATTCTTCTTGAGTATCATGTGTTTAGCAAACTGTATCTTATATCTTGGGTATCCTAAGTTTTGGGCTAATATCCACTTATCAGTGAGTACATATTGTGTGAGTTCCTTTGTGATTGTGTTACCTCACTCAGGATGATGCCCTCCAGGTCCATCCATTTGCAGAGGAATTTCATAAATTCATTCTTTTTAATAGCTGAGTAGTACTCCATTGTGTAAATGTACCACATTTTCTGTATCCATTCCTCTGTTGAGGGGCATCTGGGTTCTTTCCAGCTTCTGAATAATATATATAAGGATGCTATGAACATAGTGGAGCATGTGTCCTACTTACCGGTTGGGACATCTTCTGGATATATGCCCAGGAGAGGTATTGCTGGATCCTCCGGTAGTACTATGTCCAATTTTCTAAGGAACCGCCAGACTGATTTCCAGAGTGGTTGTACAAGCTTGCAATCCCACCAACAATGTAAGAGTGTTCCTCTTTCTCCACATCCTCGCCAGCATCTGCTGTCACCTGAATTTTTGATCTTAGCCATTCTGACTGGTGTGAGGTGGAATCTCAGGGTTGTTTTGATTTGCATTTCCCTGATGATTAAGGATGTTGAACATTTTTTCAGGTGCTTCCCTGTCATTCGTTATTCCTCAGGTGCGAATTCTTTGTTCAGTTCTGAGCCCCATTTTTAATGGGGTTATTTGATTTTCTGGAGTCCACCTTCTTGAGTTCTTTATATATATTGGATATTAGTCCCCTATCTGATTTACATTAGGTAAAGATCCTTTCCCAATCTGTTGGTGGTCTTTTTGTCTTATTGACGATGTCTTTTGCCTTGCAGAAGCTTTGCAGTTTCATGAGGTCCCATTTGTCAATTCTCGATCTTACAGCACCAGCCATTGCTGTTCTATTCAGGAATCTTTTCCCTGTGCCCAAATCTTCAAGGCTTTTCCCCACTTTCTCCTCTATAAGTTTCAGTGTCTCTGGTTTTATGTGAAGTTCCATGATCCACTTAGATTTGACCTTAGTACAAGGAGATAGGAATGGATCGATTCACATTCTTCTACATGATAACAACCAGTTATGCCAGCACCATTTGTTGAAAATGCTGTCTTTCTTCCACTGGATGGTTTTAGCTCCCTTGTCAAAGATCAAGTGACCATAGGTGTGTGGGTTCATTTCTGGGTCTTCAATTCTATTCCATTGGTCTACTTGTCTGTCACTATACCAGTACCATGCAGTTTTTATCACAATTGCTCTGTAGTAAAGCTTTAGGTCAGGCATGGTGATTGAACCAGAGGTTCTTTTATCCTTGAGAAGAGTTTTTGCTAACCTAGGTTTTTTGTTATTCCAGATGAAGTTGCAGATTGCACTTTCTAATTCGTTGAAGAATTGAGTTGGAATTTTGATGGTGATTGCATTGAATCTGTAGATTGCTTTTGTCACGATAGCCATTTTTACAATGTTGATCCTGCCAATCCATGAGCATGGGAGATCTTTCCATCTTCTGAGATCTATAATTTCTTTCTTCAGAGACTTGAAGTTCTTATCATAGAGATCTTTCACTTCCTTAGTTAGAGTCACGCCAAGATATTTTATATTATTTGTGACTATTGAGAAGGGTGTTGTTTCCCTAATTTCTTTCTCAGCCTGTTTATTCTTTGTGTAGAGAAAGGCCATTGACTTGTTTGAGTTAATTTTATATCCAGCTACTTCACTGAAGCTATTTATCAGGTTTAGGAGTTCTCTGGTGGAATTTTTAGGGTCACTTATATATACTATCATATCATCTGCAAAAAGTGATATTTTGACTTCATCTTTTCCAATTTGTATCCCCTTAATTTCCTTTTGTTGTCGAATTGCTCTGGCTAAGACTTCAAGTACATGTTGAATCGGTATGGGGAGAGTGGACAGCCTTGTCTAGTCCCTGATTTTAGTGGGATTGCTTCAAGGTTCCCACCATTTATTTTGATGTTGGCTACTGGTTTGCTGTAGATTGCTTTTGTCATGTTTAGGTATGGGCCTTGAATTCCTGACCTTTCCAAGACTTTTATCATGAATGGGTGTTGGATCTTGTCAAATGCTTTTTCTGCATCTAACGAGATGATCATGTGGTTTTTGTCTTTGAGTTTGTTTATATAATGGATTACGTTGATGGATTTCCCTATATTAAACCATCCCTGCATCCCTGGAATAAAACCTACTTGGTCAGGATGGATGATTGCTTTAATGTGTTCTTGGATTCGGTTAGCGAGAATTTTATTGAGGATTTTTGCATCAATATTCATAAGGGAAATTGGTCTGAAGTTCTCTATCTTTGTTGGATCTTTCTGTGGTTTAGGTATCAGAGTAATTGTGGATCCATAGAATGAGTTGGGTAGAGTTCCTTCTACTTCTATTTTGTGGAATAGTTTGTGCAGAATTGGAATTAGATCTTCTTTGAAGGTCTGGTAGAACTCTGCACTAAACCCATCTGGTCCTGGGCTTTTTTTGGCTGGGAGACTATTAATGACTGCTTCTATTTCTTTAGGGGATATGGGACTGTTTAGCTCCTTAACTTGATCCTGATTTAATTTTGGTACCTGGTATCTGTCCAGAAATTTGTCCATTTCGTCCAGGTTTTCAAGTTTTGTTGAGTATAGTGTTTTGTAGAAGGATCTTATGGTGTTTTGGATTTCTTCAGGATCTGTTGTTATGTCTCCCTTTTCATTTCTGATTTTGTTAATTAGGATGTTGTCCCTGTGCCCTCTAGTGAGTCTAGCTAAGGGTTTATCTATCTTGTTGATTTTCTCAAAGAACCAACTCCTCGTTTGGTTAATTCTTTGAATAGTTCTTCTTGTTTCCACTTTGTTGATTTCACCCCTGAATTTGATTATTTCCTGCTGTCTCCTCCTCTTGGGTGAATTTTTTTCCTTTTTTTCTAGAGCTTTTAGATGTGTTGTCAAGATGCTAGTGTGTGCTCTCTCTAGTTTCTTTTTGGAGGCACTCAGAGCTATGAGTTTCCCTCTTAGGAATGCTTTCATTGTGTCCCATTGGTTTGGGTAAGTTGTGGCTTCATTTTCATTAAACTGTAAAAAGTCTTTAATTTCTTTCTTTATTCCATCCTTGACCAAGGTATCATTGAGAAGAGTGTTATTCAGTTTCCACATGAATGTCGGCTATTATTTATGTTGTTATTGAAGATCAGCCTTAGTCCATGGTGGTCTGATAGGATGCATGGGACAATTTCAATATTTTTGTACCTGTTGAGGCCTGTTTTGTGACCAATTATATGGTCAATTTTGGAGAAGGTCCCGTGAGGTGCTGAGAAGAAGGTATATCCTTTTGTTTTAGGATATAATGTTCTGTAGATATCTGTTAATTCCATTTGTTTCATAACTTCTGTTACTTTCACTGTGTCCCTGTTTAGTTTCTGTTTCTAAGATCTGTCCATTGATGAAAGTGGTGTGTTGAAGTCTCCCACTATTATTGTGTGAGGTGCAATGTGTGCTTTGAGCTTTACTAAAGTGTCTTTAATGAATGTGGCTGCCCTTGCATTTGGGGCATAGATATTCAGATTTGAGAGTTCCTTTTGGAGGATTTTACCTTTGATGAGTATGAAGTGTCCCTCCTTGTCTTTTTTGATATCTTTGGGTTGGAAGTTGATTTTATTCGATATCAGAATGGCTACTCCAGCTTGTTTCTTCAGACCATTTGCTTGGAAAATTGTTTTCCAGCCTTTCACTCTGAGGTAGTGTCTGTCTTTTTCCCTGAGATGGGTTTCCCGTAAGCAGCAGAATGTTGGGTCCTGTTTGTGCAGCCAGTCTGTTAGTCTATGTCTTTTTATTGGGGAATTGAGTCCATTGATATTAAGAGATATTAAGGAAAAGTAATTGTTGCTTCCTTTTTGTTGTTGTTGTTGTTAGAGTTGGCATTCTGTTCTTGTGGCAGTCTTCTTTTAGGTTTATTGAGGGATTACTTTCTTGCTTTTTCTAGGACGTGATTTCCGTCCTTGTATTGTTTTTTTCTGTTATTATCCGTCGAAGAGCTGGATTTGTGGAAAGATAATGTGTGAAATTGGTTTTGTCGTGAAATACGTTGGTTTCTCCATCTATGGTAATTGAGAGTTTGGCCGGGTATAGTAGCCTGGGCTGGCATTTGTGTTCTCTTAGTGTCTGTAGAACATCTGTCCAGGCTCTTCTGTCTTTCATAGTCTCTGGTGAAAAGTCTGGTGTAATTCTGATAGGCCTGTATGTTACTTGACCTTTCTCCCTTACTGCTTTTAATATTCTATCTTTATTTAGTGCATTTGTTGTTCTGATTATTGTGTCAGGAGGAATTTCTTTTCTGGTCCAGTCTATTTGGAGTTCTGTAGGCTTCTTGTATGATAATGGGCATCTCTTTCTTTAGGATTGGGACGTTTTCTTCTATTATTTTGTTGAAGATATTTGCTGGCCCTTTAAGTTGAAAATCTTCATTCTCATCAACTCCTATTATCCGTAGGTTTGGTCTTCTCATTGAGTCCTGTATTTCCTGGATGTTTTGAGTTAGGATCCTTTTGCATTTTGTATTTTCTTTGATTGTTGTGCCGATGTTCTCTATGGAATCTTCTGCACCTGAGATTCTCTCTTCCATCTCTTGTATTTGGTTGCTGATGTTCGCATCTATGGTTCCAGATTTCTTTCCTAGGGTTTCTATCTCCAGCGTTGCCTCACTTTGGGTTTTCTTTATTGTGTCTACTTCGCTTTTTAGGTCTAGTATGGTTTTGTTCATTTCCATCACCTGTTTGGATGTGTTTTCCTGTTTTTCTTTAAGGACTTCTACCAGTTTGGTTGTATTTTCCTGTTTTTCTTTAAGGACCTGTAACTCTTTAGCAGTGCTCTCCTGTATTTCTTTAAGTGAGTTATGAAAGTCCTTCCTGATGTCCTCTACCATCATCATGAGATATGCTTTTAAATCTGGGTCTAGATTTTCGCCTGTGTTGGGGTGCCCAGGACTAGGTGGGGTGGGATTGCTGCGTTCTGATGATGGTGAGTGGTCTTGATTTCTGTTAGGATTCTTACGTTTGCCTTTCGCCATCTGGTAATCTCTGAAGCTAGCTGTTATAGTTGTCTCTGATTAGAGCTTGTTCCTTAGAAGAGTCTGTTAGCCTCTATCAGCAGACCTGGGAGGCTGGCTCTCTCCTTATTTTCAGTGGTCAGGGTATTCTCTGCAGGCGGCTCTATTCTTGCAGGGAAGGTGCCCAGATATCTGGTGTTCGAACCTGCCACCTGCAGAAGTTGTGTTTGAATCACCAGAAGTCTTAGGATCCCGTGGGGAATCCTGTGTGGGTCCTTGAGGGTGTCCGGAGACTCCTCTGGCGAGGCACCCTGGTGCTAGAGTGGACCAGAAGGGACTTGTGCCCCAGCAGAGGCTGGGTTGCCTGCTTCCCTAGTTAATGCAGTCTCAGGTTCTGCTCGATTGGATTGGAGCAGACACTGTGTTCCACTCACCAGAGGTCTTAGGATCCTGTGGGGAGTCCTGTGCGGGTCCTTGCGGGTGTCCAGAGACTCCTCTGGCAAGGCACCCCGATACTGGAATGGACCGGGAGGGACTTGTGCCCCAGCAGAGGCCGGGTTGCCTGCTTCCCTAGTTAATGCAGTCTCAGGTCCTGCTCAATTGGATTGGAGCAGAAGCTGTGTTCCACTCACCAGAGGTCTTAGGATCCTGTGGGGAATCCTGTGCAGGACCTTGCAGGTGTCCGGAGACTCCTCTGGCAAGGCACCCCAATACTCAAGTGGACCAGAAGGGCATTATTTGTGTTCTTGATGTCCAGTTTTTTAGTTCAGGACAAAGGGTGGAAGATAGTATTCTAAGCAACAAGACCTAAGATTCCAGTTGGTCTATCCATTTTTATATGTGACAAAAAATATCTTCATACCAAAACTAATCAGAAGTAAGGAAGGAGATTATATAGACATCAGTGGAAAAAATACACTGAAGATATTAAAATGCTAAACATTTATGCAGCAAGTACAACAGAACCCAGATTCACAAAATAAACACTGCTACAGAACCCAGATTCACAAAATAAACACTGCTACAGCTAATACCACATATCGCCCCTTTCTGCCTTGCTTTATGACTCTACATAAGACTTCAAGCACTGCAATTACTAAGAGTCAGAAACTAAACTCCCTTGTCTATTAGATTTTTTAGAGAACATACTTTCAGGATTTCTTGCATTTACTGTGGACTTTTATCTACCATGTTAAGGTATATTCATACTATATGTTGTCAAGAAGGGATGTTGAACTTTGTGAAAGGCCTCTTCTGCATCATTTTAAATGATTGTATAATTTCTGTCCTTACATCTGTTTATGTAATAAGTTATATTAATTTATTTGTATATTTTAAACTATCCTTGTATCCCTTGAATGAAACAAAATTGGCCTTGACATAGGATCTTTTTAGTGTATTATTAAATTTGAATTTGGTTTGCATGTATTTTGTTAAGCAACTTTTGTATTTGTTTATCAGGATTATTTGCTGATATACTTTTTGTTGTGGGTCCTTATATGGTTTTGGTGTTGGGTAATACTGGGTTTATAGAATGAGTTAGGTAGTGTCATTTCTCTTTGGTTTTATCGATCAGCTTTAAAAGCACTTTGCTTTCTTCTTTAAACATCCAGTGGAGTTCAGCAGTGAATCCAGACTCATGGACTTTCTTTCTTCAGTCCTATTTCTTGTTACAGATCTCTTTAAGTGGTTTGTATCACCTTCATTTTTATTTTGGTGGCTCTGATTCTCTAGCCACTTATCCATTTCTGCTAGGTTCTCTAGGGTTTTGAAATATAAACTTTGAATATAATAATAAATGTTCCTTTTTATTTTGCTGGAATCTAGTCTTATACTTCTTCTAATTTCCAAATTTGTTAACTTGGGTGTTCTCTCTCCCTCCCTCCCTCTCTACCTCCCTCTCTACCTCTCTCTCTCTCTCTCTCTCTCTCTCTCTCTCTCTCTCTCTCTCTCTCTCTCTCTCTCTCTCTCCCTCTCTCTCTTAGACAGTTTGTCTAAGGTTTTATTGACCTTGTTTTTATTAAAATAACCCATTCCTTTCCTCTTTCATTGATTTATAGTTCTTTTAGTTTTAACTTTATTAATTTCTTCCCTGATCTTTATTTATTTATTTTTAACTACTGCTTTGAAGCCTGTTTTGTTGTTGTTTTATGACCTTGAGATACATCTTTAAGTTACTTATTTTAAGTTCCTTAATTTACAAACACACCCAAAGCCATGAAATTTCACCTTTGTACTCTCTTTCCTATATCCTAACCATTCTGACAAATAGTATTTTCATTTTCCCCTAATTGTATAAAAATTTAAAAGTTTTCTATGATTTTTTTGATAACATACTAGTTATCTAAGAGTGTATTGTTCAATTTCCAAGTCTTTGCATTATTTCTGTGGTTTTCATTATAATATGATTTGATAAGATAAAAAGAAAGTATTTCAATTATATTTCTTAAGATTCTTTTAAGTTCTAACATATTCTCTATCTCTCAAACTGACTTAATGGATCAAGAAAGAAAATCTGTCTCTGTTATCTACAACAAACACATATTAGCTTTAAAGATAATCACTGCCCTAGAGTAAAAAAGATGGACAAAAATACTCTAATCAAATAGTGCCAGGAAGCTAGCAGACGTTAATATTCTAACATCTGACCAAACAGACTTTGAACTAAAGCAAATCAGAAGAGATAAACTGGAATACTTCATCTTAATCAAGGGAATGGTTAATCAAAGAGACATTATTATTCTAAGCATATAGGTACCAAACTCTGATGCACTCAATTTCATAAAAAAAAAAAATATATACTCCTACTGCATTTAAAGGGGCAGATTAACATGAAGGGATTTTAGACTTTGTCAAAGGTTTTTTCAGTATCTAATGAGATAATTATGTGGGTTTTTTTTTTTTTACTTTCAGTTTGTTTATATGGTAAATTATATTGTCTTCGAGATGTCATGGATACAAGGTACATATGTAAATACAATAAAGACTATATACAGCAATCCAATAGCCAATATCAAATTAGATGGAGAGAAACTTACAGCAACTACACTAAAATCAGGAACAAATCAAATCTGCCGACTCTATCCAGATCTGTTCAATGTAGTACTTGAAGTTCTAGCTACAGCAATAAGACAACTAAAGGAGATGAAGATGATACAAATTGGAAAGAAAGAATTCAAAATATTGATATTTACAGATAATATGATACTATAAACAAGTGACCCCAAAATTCTACCAGAGAACTCCTACAGCTGATAATCACCTTGAGCAAAATGGCTGTATAAAAAATTAACTTAAAATCATCAGTAGCTTTTCTTTATACAAATACTAAACTGGCTGAGAAAGAAATTAGGTAAACAACAATCTTTACAATAACACAAATAATATATAATAGCTTGATGTAACTAACCAAGCAAGTGAAAGTCCTGTATGACAAGAACTTCAAGTCTCTGAAGAAAGAAATTGAGGAAGGTCAAAAGATGGAAAGATCTCCCTTGCTCTTGGATTGGTAGAATTAACATAGTAAAACATGGTCATCTTACCAAAGACAATCTACAGATTCAATGCACTTCTCTTCAAAATCCCACCACAATTCTTTACAGATCTCAAAAGACCAATTCTCAACTTCATATGGAAAAAAAAGAAAACAAAAACCAAAAACAAACCAGGACAGATAAAACAATCCTGTAGAGTAAAAGGGTTTCTGGAGGAATCATCATCCCTGGTTGCAAGCTGTACTACAGAGCAATAGTAATAAAAACGGCCTGATATTTATATAGAAACAGACAGGTTGATCTATGAAATAGAGTCAATGACAAGAAATAAAGCCACACACATAAGGACAATTGATTTTGACAAAGAAGGCAAAACCATACGATTGTTAAGAAGAAAGCATCTTCAACAAATGATGCTGGTCTAACTGGATGTCTCCATGCAGAAGAATATAAATAGAACCATATCGATCACCCTATACAAAACTCAAATCCAAGTGGAGCTAAGATCTCAACATAATACTGGGCACACGAAAGCTAATAGAAGATAAAGTGAAGAACTGAGTTGAACAATTGGCACAAGAGACAAATTTCTCAACAGAACACCAATAGTTCAGGCACTAAGATTAACAATTGATAAATGGGACCTCATAAAACTAAAAAGCTTCTGTAAGGATGCCATGAACAGGATAAAATGGCAGCCTATAGAATGGGAAAAGATCTTCACCAATCCTACATCTGACAGAGGACTAATACCCAAAATATACAAAGAACTCAAGAAATCAGACAAACAAAAGCAACAAGCCAAATAACACATTTTCAAAAATGAGGTACAAAGCCAAACAGAATTCTTAACAGAGGCGTCTCTAACAGCAGTGAAACACTTAAAGAAGTGCACAACATTCTTAATAACCAACCAATGAAACACAAGCAAAATGACTCAGATTCTAACTTACACATGTCAGAATGATTAAGATAAAAAACTCAAGTTGACTGAACATACTGGCTAGAATAAAAAACAAGGAACACTCCTCCATTGCAGATGGGAGTGCAAATGTGTACAACCACTTTGACAATCAAACTGGCTGTTTCTCAGGCGACTCAGCTATACCACTCTGCAGTGTATACCCAAACATTGCTTTACCTCCAGGGCAGTTGTGTTCTGCTGTACACAATTTGTTCATAGTAGATTTATTTGTAATAACCAGAAACTGGAAATAACCTAGTTATCCTTACCTGAAGAATGGATAAAGAAAATGTGGTACATTAATGTAATGGAATATTATTCTGCAATTAAAAACAAAGACATCATGAAATTTGCAGGTAAATGGATGGAACTAGAAAATATCACCCTGAGTAAGGTAACCCAGGTCCAAAAAGACACTCATGGTATGAACTCACTTAAAGTGGCTATTAGCCACAAAGTATACAATCTACAGATCCAAAGAAACTAAGTAACAAAAAGGGCCTAAGAAATGATTCTTGAATCTCACTCAGAAGGTGAAATAAAATAGATATTGGAGGAGGGTTAGATAAAGGGAACTGGGTGGGAAAGGGAATGGGGATGAGAATCGGGAAGAGAAACAGGTGTGGGGAGAGCAGGGGTGAGGAGGGAGAGGGCTAGGAGAGATAAGAGATAAGGTCAGGGGGTGATGTCATCTCTGAGACAAGCCAGAGAACCTGGAATGGGGATGCTCCTGAAAGGGTTTGGTCATGACCCTAGTTGGTTCTCCTAGAATTGGGGAATATGGAACCTGAAGTGGCCACCCCTCCTGGAACCAGGAAGGACTCCCAGTGAAGGAATAGGGACACCAACTTACCCACAAAATCTTTGGCCCAAAATTTGTCCTGCTTACAAGAAGTACAGGAACAAAGATGGAGCAGAGACTGTCCACTGAGAGGCTCTACCTGTCAACTGACTGAGACAGATACAACGACTCATAGCTAAGCATTAGGCAGAGCTCAAGAAGTCTAGTGGAAGAGTAGAGGAAAGGATTGAGGGGTCAAGACACAAGAAAACCTACAAAGTCAACTAACCTGGATCCATGGGGGCTCACAGTGACTAAACAGCCAACTAAGAGCACTCATGGGCTGGAACTAGATTCTCTATATATTTGTAGCAGATGTGTAGCTTGGTCTTCATGTGGGTCCCTTAACAATTGGAGCTTGGGTTGTCTCTGACTTTGTTGCCTGCCTTTGGATCCCCTTCCCCAAGCTAGACTGCTTTGTCTAGCCTCAGTGGGAGACGATGTATTTAGTCCTGCTTTGACTAGATTTGCCAAGGTAGGTTGGTACCCATGGGTTGGGGGTGGGACTTCCCCATCGAGAAGGAGAGAGAATAATGGGGGAGTGGCTTGTGAGGGTGGGACTGGGAGGAGAGAAGGCCTGCTTGGGCTGTGATAGGGATGTAAAGTGAGTAAATACCTTCATGCTAAAAGCCCAAGAGAATGGAGTACCAGAGGGAAGACACATGGAATAGTAAAATCTATCTATAAGAACCCTGCAACTCACGTCATCCTAAATTGAGGAAAACTTGAAATAGTCCTGCTGAAGTCAGGAATGAGATAGGGATGTCTACTCTCCTCACTTCCTTTCAGTACTGTGCTCAAAGTACTAGCTGAAGCAATAAGGTAAAAGAAGGAAATTAAAGGGATGCAAATAGGAAAAGAAGTCACACTGTCCCCATTTACAGATGACATGATTGTGTGCATTAGAAGGTCGCAAAATTCTACCAGAAAACTCCTAGATATGACAAATTCGGCAATGTGGCATGCTATAGATGCAATTACACAAATCAACAGCTTTTCTATATACCATCAGAAAACATACAGAAAAAGAGTTCCTGGACATAGCCCATACACAACTGCCTCAAATAGAATAAAATATATAGGAGTAAAGCTTACCAAAAGGTGAAGGACCTTTACCATAAAAACATTAAATAGGGGACCTGAGACTGCTTTGGTTGGGGAGGCAGAAATCCGGCCTGAGTAGGGCCACAAGCCTCTTCCGGTCAGAAAAGCACCGGGGTAGCTAGGGCGCAGGGTCGGCTGACACTCGCCAGCTACCCACAACACCCGCCACAGGATCTTAAGACTTCTGGTGAGTGGAACACAGCTTCTGCTCCAATCCAATTGCGCGCGGGACCTGAGACTGCATTAGTTAGGGAAGCAGAAAACCGGCCTGAGTAGGGCCACAGGCCTCTTCTGGCTGGACCAGCACAGGGGTATCTAGAGCGCAGGGTCGGCTGACACCCGGCAGCTACCCACGACCCCCGCCACAGGATTTTGAGACTGCTGGTGAGTGGAACATAGCTTCTGCTCCAATCTTTAAACAGTGACAACGACAACAACTAACCCCAGAGATTACCAGATGGCGAAAGGTAAACGTAATAATCTTACTAACAGAAACCAAGACCACTCACCATCATCAGAACCCAGCACTCCCACTTCGCCCAGTCCAGGGCACCCCAACATACTGGAAAAGCTAGACATGGAACTAAAAGCATATCTCATGATGATGATATAGGACTTCAAGAAGGACTTTAATAACACACTTAAAGAAATACAAAGGAACACTGGTAAACAGGTAGAAGACAGTAAAGAGGAAGCACAAAAATCCCTTAAAGAATTGCAGGAGAACACTGCTAAAGAGTTACAAATCCTTAAAGAAAAACAGGATAACATAATCAAACAGGTAGAAGTCCTTACAGAAAAACAGGAAAACACATCCAAACAGATGATGGAAATGAACAAAACCATACTAGACCTAAAAAGGGAAGTAGACACAATAAAGAAAACCCAAAATGAGGCAACATTGGAGATAGAAACCCTAGGAAAGAAATCTGGAACCATAGATACGAGCATCAGCAACAGAATACAAGAGATGGAAGAGAGAATCTCAGGTGTAGAAGATTCCATAGAGAACATCGGCACAACAATCAAGGAAAATGTAAAATGCAAAAAGATCCTAACTCAAAACATCCAAGAAATACAGGACACAATGAGAAGACCAAACCTACGGATAATAGGAGTGGATGAGAATGAAGATTTTCAACTCAAAGGACCAGCAAACATCTTCAACAAAATTATAGAAGAAAACTTCCCAAATCTAAAGAAAGAGATGCCCATGAACATACAAGAAGCCTACAGAACTCCAAATAGACTGGACCAGAAAAGAAATACCTCCCGACACATAATAATCAGAACAACAAATGCTCTAAATAAAGATAGAATACTAAAAGCAGTAAGAGAAAAAGGCCAAGTAACATATAAAGGCAAGCCTATCAGAATTACACCAGATTTTTCACCAGAGACTATGAAAGCCAGAAGATCCTGGACGGATGTTATACAGACACTAAAAGAACACAAACTCCAGCCCAGGCTACTATACCCAGCCAAACTCTCAATTAACATAGATGGAGAAACCAAAGTATTCCACGACAAAACCAAATTCACACATTATCTCTCCACGAATCCAGCCCTTCAAAGGATAATAACAGAAAAAAACCAATACAAGGACAGGAACCACGCCCTAGAAACAACAAGAAGGTAATCCCTCACAAACCTAAAAGAAGACAGCCACAAGAACAGAATGCCAACTTTAACAACAAAAATAACAAGAAACAACAATTACTTTTCCTTAATATCTCTTAATATCAATGGACTCAACTCCCCGATAAAAAGACATAGACTAACAAACTGGCTACACAAACAAGACCCAACATTTTGCTGCTTATAGGAAACTCATCTCAGAGAAAAAGATAGACACTACCTCAGAATGAAAGGCTGGAAAACAATTTTCCAAGCAAATGGTATGAAGAAACAAGCTGGAGTAGCCATTCTAATATCTGATAAGATTGACTTCCAACCCAAAGTCATTAAAAAAGACAGGGAGGGACACTTCATACTCATCAAAGGTAAAATCCTCCAAGAGGAACTATCAATCCTGAAAATCTATGCTCCAGATACAAAGGCAGCCACATTCATTAAAGAAACTTTAGTAAATCTCAAAGCACACATTGCACCTCATACAATAATAGTGGGAGACTTCAACACACCACTTTCACCAATGGACAGATCATGGAAACAGAAACTAAACAGGAACACAGTGAAACTAAGAGAAATTATGAATCAAATGGATCTGGCAGATATCTACAGAACATTCTATCCTAAAACAAAAGGATATACCTTCTTCTCAGCACCTCATGGTACCTTCTCCAAAATTGACCACATAATTGGTCACAAAACAGGCCTCAACAGATACAAAAATATTGAAATTGTCCCATGCATCCTATCAGATCACCATAGACTAAGGCTGATCTTCAATAACAAAATAAATAATAGAAAGCCAACCTTCACGTGGAAACTGAACAACACACTTCTCAATGATACCTTGGTCAAGGAAGGAATAAAGAAAGAAATTAAGGACTTTTTAGAGTTCAATGAAAATGAAGCCACAACATACCCAAACTTATGGGATGCAATGAAAGCATTTCTAAGAGGAAAACTCATAGCTCTGAGTGCCTCCAAAAGGAAACTAGAGAGAGCACACATTAGCAGCTTGACAACATACCTAAAAGCACTAGAACAAAAGGAAGCAAATTCACCCAAGAGGAGTAGACGGCAGGAAATAATCAAACTCAGGGGCGAAATCAACCAAGTGGAAACAAGAAGAACTATTCAAAGAATCAACCAATCAAGGAGCTGGTTCTTTGAGAAAATCAACAAGATAGATAAACCCTTAGCCAGACTCACTAGAGGGCACAGGGAAAGCATCCTAATTAACAAAATCAGAAATGAAAAAGGAGACATAACAACAGATCCTGAAGACATCCAAAACACCATCAGATCCTTCTACCAAAGGCTATACTCAACAAAACTGGAGAACCTGGATGAAATGGAGAAGTTCCTAGACAGATACCAGGTACCAAAGTTGAATCAAGATCAGGTTAATGATCTAAACAGCCCTATATCCCCCAAAGAAATAGAAGCAGTCATTAATAGTCTCCCAACTAAAAAAAGCCCAGGACCAGATGGGTTTAGTGCAGAGTTCTATCAGACCTTCAAAGAAGATCTAATCCTAGTTCTTCACAAACTATTCCACAAAATAGAAACAGAAGGTACTCTACCCAACTCATTCTATGAAGCCACAATTACTCTGATACCTAAACCACAAAAAGACCCCACAAAGATAGAAAACTTCAGACCAATATCCCTTATGAATATTGATGCAAAAATCCTCAATAAAGTTCTTGCTAACCGAATCCAAGAACACATCAAAACAATCATCCATCCTCACCAAGTAGGTTTCATCCCAGGGATGCAGGGATGGTTCAATATACGGAAATCCATCAACATAATCCAGTATATAAACAAACTCAAAGACAAAAACCACATGGTCATCTTGTTAGATGCGGAAAAAGCATTTGACAAGATCCAACACCCATTCATGATAAAAGTCTTGGAAAGATCAGAAATTCAAGGCCCATACCTAAACATGATAAAAGCAATCTTCAGCAAACCAGTAGCCAACATCAAAGTAAATGGTGAGAAGCTTGAAGCAATCCCACTAAAATCAGGGACTAGACAAGGCTGTCCACTTTCTCCATACCTATTCAACATTGTACTTGAAGTCCTAGCCAGAGCAATTCGACAACAAAAGGAGATCAAAGGGATACAAATTGGAAAAGATGAAGTCAAAATATCACTTTTTGCAGATGATATGATAGTATATATAAGTGACCCTAAAAAATCCACCAGAGAACTCCTAAGCCTGATAAACAGCTTCGGTGAAGTAGCTGGATATAAAATTAACTCAAACAATCAATGGTCTTTCTCTACACAAAGAATAAACAGGCTGAGAAAGAAATTAGGGAAACAACACCCTTCTCAATAGTCACAAATAATATAAAATATCTTGGCGTGACTCTAACTAAGGAAGTGAAAGATCTGTATAATAAAAACTTCAAGTCTCTGAAGAAAGAAATTATAGAAGATCTCAGAAGATGGAAAGATCTCCCATGCTCATGGATTGGCAGGATCAACATTGTAAAAATGGCTATCTTGACAAAAGCAATCTACAGATTCAATGCAATCACCATCAAAATTCCAAATCAATTCTTCAACGAATTAGAAAGTGCAATCTGCAACTTCATCTGGAATAACAAAAAACCTAGGATAGCAAAAACTCTTCTCAAGGATAAAAGAACCTCTGGTGGAATCACCAGGCCGGACCTAAAGCTTTACTACAGAGCAATTGTGATAAAAACTGCATGGTACTGGTATAGTGACAGACAAATAGACCAATGGAATAGAATTGAAGACCCAGAAATGAACCCACACACCTATGGTCACTTGATCTTCGACAAGAGAGCTAAAAACATCCAGTGGAAGAAAGACAGCATCTTCAACAAATGGTGCTGGCACAACTGGTTTTGAACATGTAGAAGAACGCGAATCGATCCATTCCTATCTCCTTGTACTAAGGTCAAGTCTAAGTGGATCAAGGAACTTCACATAAAACCAGAGACACTGAAACTTATAGAAGAGAAAGTGGGGAAAAGCCTTGAAGATATGGGCACAGGGGAAAAATTCTTGAATAGAAAAGTAATGGCTTGTGCTGTAAGATCGAGAATTGACAAGTGGGACCTCATGAAACTGCAAAGCTTCTGCAAGGCTAAAGACACCATCAGTAAGACAAAAAAAACCACCAACAGATTGGGAAAGGATCTTCACCTATCCTAAATCAGATAAGGGACTAATATCCAATATATATAAAGAACTCAAGAAGGTGGACTCCAGAAAGTCAAATAACCCCATTAAAAAATGGGGCTCAGAACTGAACAAAGAATTCTCACCTGAGGAATACCGAATGGCAGAGAAGCACCTGAAAAAATGTTCAACATCCTTAATCATCAGGGAAATGCAAATCAAAACAACCCTGAGATTCCACCTCACACCAGTCAGAATGGCTAAGTTCAAAAAATCAGTTGACAGCAGATGCTGGCGAGGATGTGGATAAAGAGGAACACTCCTCCATTGTTGGTAGGATTGCAAGCTTGTACAACCACTCTGGAAATCAGTCTGGTGGTTCCTCAGAAAATTGGACATAGTACTACCGGAGGATCCAGCAATACCTCTCCTTGGCATATATCCAGAAGATGTCCCAACCGGTAAAAAGGACACATGCTCCACTATGTTCATAGCAGCCCTATTTATAATAGCCAGAAGCTGGAAAGAACCCAGATGTCCCTCAACAGAGGAATGGATACAGAAATTATGGTACATTTACACAATGGAGTACTACTCAGCTATTAAAAAGAATGAATTTATGAAATTCCTAGCCAAATGGATGGACCTGGAGGGCATCATCTTGAGTGAAGTAACACAATTACAAAAGAACTCACACAATATGTATTCACTGATAAGTGGATATTAGCCCAAAACTTAGGATACCCAAGATATAAGATACAATTTGCTAAACACATGAAACTCAAGAAGAATGAAGACCAAAGTGTGGACACTGTGCCCCTTCTTAGAATTGGGAAGAAAACACCCAGGGAAGGAGTTACAGAGACAAAGTTCGTAGCTGTGATGAAAGGATGAACCATTTAGAGACTGCCGTATCCAGGGATCCATCCCATAATCAGCTTCTAAACGCTGACACCATTGCATACACTAGCAAGATTTTGCTGAAAGGACCCAAATATAGCTGTCTCTTGTGAGATGATGCAGGGGCCTAGCAAATACAGGAGTGGATGTTCACAGTCAGCTATTGGATGTATCACAGGGCTCCCAATGGAGAAGCTAGAGAAAGTACCCAAGGAGCTAAAGGGATCTACAACCCTATTGTTGGAACAACATGATGTATTAACCAGAACCCCAGAGCTCTTGTCTCTAGCTGCATATGTATCGAAAGATGGCCTAGTCGGCCATCACTGGAAAGAGAGGCCCATTGGACTTGCAAACTTTATATGCCCCAATATAGGGGAATGCCAGGGCCAAAAGAATGGGAATGGGTGGGTAGGGAAGTGGGGGGCGCTATGGGGGACTTTTGGGATAGCATTGGAAATGTAACTGAGGAAGATATGTAATAAAAATATTAAAAATTAAAAAAATAAAATAAAATAAATATGAAAAAAAACATTAAATAGGTGAGGAAAAACATAGAGAAATATATTAGAAAATGGAAAGACAGCAATAGTCATGAATTGGTAGAATTAATATTATAAAAAATGATCATTTTCAGAAGCTATTTATAGGTTCAATGTAATCCCAATCAAAACCCTCATTTCACTCTTTAGAGAAATAGAAAAGCATACACCAAAATTCATATCGAGCCACAGAAACTCAAAAGAGAAAGAATACCAAAAACCAAATGATCCATTAAAAGATGGAGTCTGGAATGTGAACAGAGAGTTCTCAAAAGAAGAAAAAATGGGTACCTAATATCTCAGAAAGGGTCCACCATCCTTAGCAATTATAAAAATGCATGTCAATCAAGTATGAGATTGTATCTTACTCCAGACATAATGGCAAAAATTAACAAAGCAACTGACAGTTAATGCTTGAGGGATGAATGGAAAAAAGAACCTATATTCAGTGCTGGTGCTGCCCCCAATTAAAATCAATGTGAAAATCAAATGTGCCAAAAAGCTAAAAGTAAATCTACTATAGGTCCTGCTCTACCACTCTGGTATATGTCCAAATGACTGAACATCCTATTCTTCAGGTTCTTGCTCATCTATGTTCATTGTTGGCATTCCTTCTGCGCTCTGCCCAACAATTACCTAGCAACAGCCAGATAGGCTAAAAAAAGGGAGGGGGGCTGTTGGGTCTCTTTGACTCTCACTGACTCTCTGATCCTCTTCACTCTCTGTGACTGTGGTGCTTTTCTCCTTCTCTCCTTCCCCCCCCTCTCTCTCTCTTTCTCTCTCTCTCTCTCTCTTTCTCTCTCTCTCTCTGTCTCTGTCTCTCTCTCTCTCTGCCTCTCTCTCTCTCTTTTCTCCATTCTCTCTTTTGATGCCTCTATTCTCTTCTCAACCCCCACCCCTTCCAAAGTCTCCAAATAAACTCTGCTCTATACTAGACCCATCATATGGCTGGCACCTTGTGGGGCAGGAGAGAGATGCCTCATCATGGGCCTGCTGAGGTACCCTGTCTCCCTGCACCATCCTGTGCCCTACAAAACATATCCTAGTCTTTATAAAACACATCATTCATTGCTGTTCTATTCACAATGCCTGGGAAGTGGAAACATCCTAAAGTTCTCCAACCAATACATGGATAATGAAAATATAGCACATATACACAATGGAATTTTATTCAGCTATAAGGAAAAATGAAATCTTAAATTTTGAAAGTGGTTGAAACTGTAAGAGATCACACTGAGTGAGGTGACCCTGACCCAAAAAGACAAATGTCACATGTTCTTACTTATCTGAGGCTCCTAGTTATAAATCTTCAGATGTTAGTATATCCTGGAGATATACTTTGTACATATATTCTGTAGAAACAAGCATAGTAAAAAGAGACCATTGCCTGTGAAAGTTGGTGGGGGAATCATAGAATTTATAGATATAAGTATCTCTCATTTTTGTCTTATTTTGGAAACAAGAAGAATTTGGAAATATTGCTCCATGAACAAAATACGTCAGTGAGGGAATTCTTGCAAACTGATCTGACCGCCAGTGCTTACTGAAGTTGGTACTTATTGATATTTATAAGAGGAAAGTACACTGGATAGTTCAATTCACAAATTTACTTTTAATTTTAAACCAAAAAGTTAATACAAGACATTCATCATCTTTAAAGACTGTTCTACTTTGGTATTTCACTGACACTATTAGACATTGTAACTATATTTTCATACAAAGGTATAACATAGTAAAAGACACTAAAAACAAGGAACTCTCAGTGTTGTGATTTCTTTTTTTTCTCTCTTTTTTTAATTAATTAATTAATTTATTTATTTTTATTACTTATTTTCCTCAATTACATTTCCAATGCTATCCCAAAAGTCCCCCAGCCCCCCCCCACTTCCCTACCCACCCATTCCCATTCTTTTGGCCCTGGCATTCCCCTGTATTGGGGCATATAAAGTTTGCAAGTCCAATGGGCCTCTCTTTCCAGTGATGGCCAACTAGGCCATCTTTCGATACATATGCAGCTAGAGACAATTGCTCCGGGGTACTGGTTAGTTCATCATGTTGTTCCAACTATAAGGTTGCAGATCCCTTTAGCTCCTTGGGTACTTTCTCTAGCTTCTCCATTGGGAGCCCTGTGATCCATCCAATAGCTGACAGTGAGCATCCACTTCTGTGTTTGTTTGGCCCCGGCATAGTTTCACAAGAGAGAGCTATATCTGGGTCCTTTCAGCAAAATCTTGCTAGTGTATGCAATGGTGTCAGCGTTTGGAAGCTGATTATGGGATGGATCCCTGGATATGGCAGTCTCTAGATGGTCCATCCTTTCATCACAGCTCCAAACTTTGTCTCTGTAACTCCTTCCATGGGTGTTTTGTTCCCAATTCTAAGAAGGGGCACAGTGTCCACACTTTGGTCTTCATTCTTCTTGAGTTTCATGCGTTTAGCAAATTGTATCTTATATCTTGGGTATCCTAAGTTTTGGGCTAATATCCACTTATCAGTGAATACATATTGTGTGAGTTCCTTTGTGATTGTGTTACCTCACTCAAGATGATAAATACAGATGAATTTTAAATACTAGCAGATGCAGATTTAAGTCCTATGCCTAATACCCTAGAGTATGAAAAGGAGTCTGTTCTAAGGATTCTCCAGAAGTAGTGTACTAGTTATGGTTCTTTAAAGGAGCAGAACTGAGGGAACACACACACACACACACACACACACACACACACACACACACACACACACACTTTATTAGAGTAGCTTACAAGCTGTGGTGTGGCTATCACTATGACTGTCTCCCTGCAGAAAGGTCAAGAATCTGGTAGCTGTTGAACCCACAAGACTGGATGTCTTAACTAGTCTTTGGTCTATGATAGAAAAGGTGGGTTCATATACCAGTGAAGGAAAGCTTCAGCAGCAGGGTAGATGAAAGGTCATCCAGAGTGAAAGGTTTTCCAGCAGGCAAAAGAAAGTGCTTCTTTCTTCATTTTCCTATTATGTGGGCTGCCACCAGAAGGTATGACCGGATTTAGGGTGGGCCTACTGGCACAAATAATTCAAATTTAGAAACTTCAAAAGATCCAATCAAGAAAATCCTTTACTGGTGTGCCCCACTGCTTGGACATTAGTCAGTTCCAGATACAGTAAGTTGACTATCAATATTGGCCATCACAGTAGTCAGGGACTTTTATGGCATTGTCTCAGTTGTTTCTTCCAACAGCCCTGTTATAGTTAATATTGTCAACTTGACAGGATATAGAATTACTTAGGAGACAAACTTTGGATATGTCTGTGAGAGATTTTCTACAGAATTTAAGTAGTAAGATCTGAGTGTTGAATTAAGTCCACCAGAAAACACAGGCACTCTGAAAGCCAAAAAAAAAAAAAAAAAAAAAAAAGCCAAAATCTTTATTGCTGCTGGTGGCTACACAGAGAAGGTGCCTAATCATGCAGCCCAGACCTTTACTGTTCTTTGCCATCTATGCACAATACCCACCTCCTAGTTGACGCATTCAGTTAGCAAGAAGAGATAAGAAGCAAAACTACAGAAGCCAAAAGTACAGTTTGTACATTTAGGAATTTTCCTCAATCCAGAAACTATGGAGTAGGTCTTTGATGGATTAGGTCTTTGTTTGCATTTTGGCCGGTACTGGGGGCTATGTGTTGTGTTTTAGAGTTAGAATGGTGTCTCCAACATGGTGCCAATTGTATTAACGTCCGGGGCCTCTTACATGTTAATGTGGGTGGCACCGTTCCATAGGCTGGAGTCTAGAATTACATCAATAGAAACTGAGCTGAGTAGCAGGATCCATCTCTCTGCTTCCTGCATGTATGCATCGCAGGCTCTTTTTCTCATGGCTTCCTCGACATGATGCCCTGTACCGTCAAAATATAAGCTGAAAATAAACCCTTTACTCCTTAATTTGCTCTTGTCTAGTACTTTGTTCTATGGTGACAAAAATGACTAGTGCAAACCCCCTGGGATGGATATTTGAATGTTCATTTTACAGTGAAGAACACTGAGGCTCGTAAGTCATGGGCCTCAGATCACATGGTGGGTCACATGGTTGGGAGGCAGACACGTCCTTTTTACTCCGTACTCTACATTGTTTTCCAATGCTACCCAATTTTCTAATCCTGTTGTCCTTATTCTCCTGTAGATACGACCTCCATTTCTTCTATCCAGGGTAAACCCTGATTGTAGATTCTGGAGAGGGATGTGCTACTTGCTGAGAATCAACAAAAAGGAATGATGTTTATAGCATCAAAGTATCCCTACTCCTCCACCACTTGGCTAAGCAATTTACCTTGTTTGTTTACCTACACTTCCAGATTAGTACTTGTTTGGTGACATCTACATTTTAACTGAAATGACACCTTTATTCAAAATATTCACAACAGATTATCTTTGGTAACCTGTTAAGACTGTTTAGAACTCGAAGCCTTCAAATCACTCTCACTCTATCTACTATGGCTAAAATGACCTATTTTCCACACACATTAAGTTGGTGAAACAATATCTACAGTTACTCATGGAAATAAAGATTGATATAATTTTCTATAACTGAAGTCTACCTTCATGACATCTTTATTGAATTCTCTTCGCATCATTTATCGGGCTGTGTTAAGGGCTACAGAAGGCAAAAGCTTTCTGTAGGAAACATTATACAATTCTACTTTCAAGGCTTTAGTCTCAGATTGTATTCTATTCTTCCATTAAGGAAAGGGATTCTTGGGCATTATATCTGTAATACACATGCAGCTCAAACAACTTCTGTGTAGTACTATTCACCTCCCACAGTACAAAGCTTTGACATACATTATGCAATTATTTCAAAATCTTTCTATAAAAGGTGCAAACCTTTTCATTACTTGGCAGCCTGATAAACAGTCTGCAACTAGCTAACAAAGAGAATGAGGAGAGCAGAGAGGAGAGGATAAGCTGCCACTGTTTAGGGCTAAATTTTCAGCATCTTTTAAAAGTTGGCTTACCAGACTCCCTTTCACTAAGAGAACCTCCAGAGTGAACCAAAAGATTTAAGTTCAATTTTTCCCATTGAGAAGCTCATTAGAGGGCTTATAAATATGCCTTCCTTGAGAGACTCAGTTTAAATTTAACTGTTAACAAAGGCACTTACTTCATCAGTCTTGGCCACCTTTTGAACCCAATCAGCTCAAACTTGCTCAGTTCAAAAGTACAAAGAGCTGATGATTAGAAAGGATCTTTCTTTGCGTTTTCCAGGCATGGTTAACCATTTCTCCTTTTATACTTTATGCCATTGTTTTATGACTTGAGAATTTTCTAAATTTTTGTCATTTATGCATTGTCCACTAGTGCTGTAGGCCAGATTTTAACTGAGTTTCCAGTAATTGTTGGTGGGAATTAGTGAAAGTGAAAAAGTGTATGATCATGTGGAGAATGTAAACAGAATCAAAATAACAGATTTGCAAATCAGAAAGAAACAGAGAATGCAGCAAGTCGGGAACCCCTTGTTTCCTAACAATGGTCATAAAAACTAGAATCAATACTTGCTCATGTGTCTGCAAGGGTCCCACAGTGTATTGTTTTGTACGTATGGTCAACTCTCATCTTTACATTTTGTTTTATGGGTATGCTTTGTGCTTAACATTAGCTTTGAACTCATCCTATGAAGTGCAGAGAGCAGCTGAAAACAGACAAAGAAACTGCTGCCTTGATTCCTCTACTTTAAATTCCACATAAAGAGCTTTTGTGCTTTTACTGTCAAAATACCTTTTAAATCTGACCAGCTCTGAAAGTGACTGTTTCTGCTTCCACTCTGCAATAGCAGGGCATGCCAAAATCGCTGCTCTTTGGTCCATGTTACTGAATGTATTAATGCTTAAATGGTGGCTTTTTCATTTCTATTCCCACCTGTGTATAACTAGATTGAGCTTCAAAACTAGAAATTGGATCATACTACCGTGCCCATTTACCCAACTTCTGCACACTGAAGTTGGAATATATTGAAAACTCATTCTTACAAGTGCACATCTAGTCTGCCTCTTTGTATATGCTGGCTCTCTAACTGCATCCTGATCCCTGTGTGTCACACATACTGGCCTCTCTTCCGGAAACCCCACTATGTTCACACGTTGGTCTTTCTTCCTTCTTGAGTTTCTTGTGTTTTGCAAATTGTACCTTGGCTATTCTAAGTTTCTGGGCTAATACCCACTTATCAGTGAGTGCACATCATGAGTGTCCTTTTGTGATTAGATTACCTCACTCAGGATTATATCCTCCAGATCCATCCATTTGCCTAAGAATTTCATAAATTCATTGTTTTAATAGCTGAGTAGTACTCCATTGTGTAAATGTACCACATTTTCTGTATACATTCCTCTGTTGAGGGACATCAGGGTTCTTTCCAGCTTGGTGTGACTCTAACTCAGGAAGTGAAAGATCTGTATGATAAGAACTTCAAGTCTCTGAAGAAAGAAATTGAAAAGGATCTCAGAAGATGGAAAGTTCTCCTATGCTCATGGAGTGGCAGGATTAATATGGTAGAAATGGCTATCTTGCTGAAAGCAATCTATAGATTCAATGCAGTCCCCATCAAAACTCCAACCCAATTCTTCACCGAGTTAGAAAGGGCAATTTGCAAATTCATCTAGTATAGGTTTTATTTTTCTTTACAGTCTGGGAACCTTCTCACCATTAGACACTTTGCTTCTCCAAGAGTCCACATTGACTACTTAATGTAAGTCCTCGTCGGTTCCTAGCTCTCCTGCTTTTTCTTATTCTACTCTTCAGTTTGCTTTCTTTACAATACTTATTCTTGTCTGGCACTATCTGTCAGTTGACTTCATTGTTCAGTTACTATGCAGATGCTGGGTAAAAGCAAGTAGAATGAATATCTAAAGAATAGTGTACATTAAGAGAAAAGATGACTGTGTTCTCCCACTAAGATGAAGGGTTTTCTATGTGCTAGCTATGGTAGGAAGATTTATGTTGAAGAAATATAGTGTTATAAATATGAAACTAGTTAACTAATCCATTCATTTGCCATTTTGATAGCAAACACTTTAGCTTTTCAGCTACTCAGTGAAGTGATTCCCAGAGGCTGAATGTATAGCACATTAAAATATCATGCTACCCAAATACCCTTGGGTGAACTTGAGATAAAGGAACACCACACAAAATCCTTACTTTTGAAGTGATCTGCCACTTGATTGTTAATTATTGTTCCTGCTTATGTCAGAGAACCAAAAGTGTGCCATGACATGCTCCTGAACATCTCCCCTAGACTTGTTGCCTAAGTTATAACTCTGTAGAGCTTAGTAGGGTATATAAAACAGTTAGTTTCTCCAGATTTAAAAATGGTGAAAGGAAAGAAAATGGCAGAAAAGGAGGAAGGGAAAGGTGTAGGACAGGCTGCCTGTGTGGGGAAAGGCCTGGACTTTTCTCTCTGTTTGAAAACTCTAACAACCTAGTTTTAATTCTGTGCACTGAGCAGATGTCTAAGTGCCTATTTTTCTTACCATGGATGATGATAAAAACAAAGTCCTGGGATTTGAATCATTTTGGACTTGTTAGTAAAGAGCATCCTAGATATCTGTAAAGGCACAAAGAATTATACTTACAAAGTTTAATCCCTGCTGCTTGAAAGTCAGGAGATCTGTGTTTCTAATCATGAAACTCAATCTCAGAGATGTAGAAAGATTTACATGAACACAGAAGGGTTAAGGTGAAGTATATAAAATGCATTCTCATGTCTCTGCCTTTTTGAATCTTATCCTCATTTTATCCCGTTTCTCTCTTGCAGGTAAATGGTCTGGACTAGGGGGTTCTGCTGAAAGGAACAGTATGAGCTTGATTATGCTTTGTGTTAACATGGCACCAGCAATCATATTATTACCATAAGACCTGAGATTCAGGTTATCATTACAGAGAAAAATAATAGATTTTGCACTAATATAACAGAAAGATAGACTTGGCAGAAGTATAGACTAGTTTTTACTTAAACTTTAGAGAATCAATTTCTTAAATGTTCCCATGAGGCAGTGTACTTAACAATCCATTAAAGAGCTCATTATTTTTGCCTTCTCTTCAAAATTATGTTAGGTCACACTGTTTACTATTAATTTGGGCCACACTGGAAAGACAGACACAGGCAGACATTTGGGGAAGGTGATCTTTAAGTAGACTTGGGAATCAATCCACCAGTGATGATGCTATATGTTGACATGACAATCCAATAGTTACCAACTAGAACAATGGCTCTCCACCTTCCTAATGCTGTGGCCCTTCAGTGTGATTCTTCACGGGGTAACCCCTAACCATAAAATTATTTTCTTGATACTTCAAACTGTAATTTTGCTATTGTTGTTATGAATTATAAGATAAATACCCATGTTTTCTGATGGTTATAAGTGAGCTCTGTGAAATGGTCATTCGACCCCCAAAGGCATCACCACCCACTGACTGAGAACCGCTGCTCTAGAGTATTAAATCAGGACTAAGAAGTTCTTTTTATAAAAAATCTGGTTTCAGGTTCGATTTAAAAAACTGATTCAATACACTTCCTCAGAAGAAAATGTGTCAATGAAAGTTTGGGGGAAATCCAAGCAAAGATTTGTTAGTCTCTTCAAAGCTTCCAGGGAATAGAGACAATTTTCAGTTACCCACTTAACTGTGGTTCATTCTACAAACTCTTTAATTTAAAAAGGGAACCTCAGACATCTTATAGTCATGATTTTAAAAGAAAGTTAATTTTATTTAATGATGTCTGTAATACACATCTTCAGTCTCAGAGCTGTTGACTCATAGGCATTATCTCTGACCTTACGGCATATCTGCTCCGATTACCTTGCCCCATACAGCCAACTGCTCTGTACATGTGCCAGTTAATACAGGTGGCTTCTCATGATCAAGGCATTTCCTGCTCCATGGCTTCTCTTTACTGGTTTCTTTCCCTGTTATTTATTTACTTACTTACTTACTTAATTACTTACTTACTTACTTATTTTGCTTCTGACATCTCTATTATCTAATAATTTTCCCATGACTTATCCATTTATTTATTTTTATTTATTCATTTTGCATTCTGATTGCTGTATCATATCCCAGTCCCTCCTCCCACAGTCCTTTCCTCTCCCCCTTCCTCCCTCCTCTTCTCTAAGAGACTGGAGGCTCTGGTTATTTCTGGTTATTTTCCCCCTCCTGGATTCCAAAGACAGGCAACAGCTTTAGGGATAGTCCCCAGTCTAGTTGTTTGGGACCCACATGAAGACTAACCTGTACATATATGGGGGGTGGTCTAAGTCCAGCCGATATATGCCCTTTGATTGGTGGTTCAGTCTATGAGACCCCCCAACAGTCCAAGTTAGTTGACTCAAATGGTTGTTCTGTGGAGTTCCTATCCTGTTCAGGGCCTTTAATCCTTCTCCCAACTCCTCCATAAGAGTCACCAAGCTCCATCCACTGTTTGGCTGTGGGTCTCTGCATCTGTCTGAGTCAGCTGCTGGATGGAGCCTCTCAGAGAGAAGCCACACTAGGCTCCTGTCAACAAGCCTAACAGAGTATCATTAGGAGTGTCAGGGATTGGTGCTTGTCCATGGGATGGGTCTCTAGTTGGGCTGGTTATTGCTTGGCCATTTCCTCAGTATTTGCTCCATCCCTGGTCCCAGCATTTTTTGTAGGCAGGGTAAATTTGAGGTGGAATGTTTTGTGGGTGGGTTGGTGTCCCTATGGCTGCAATGCAATTTCTGCCTGGCTACACATGGTAGCCTCTTCAGATTCTATATGCCAACTGCTATGACTCTCAGCTAGGGTAACTCCCATTGATTCTTGGGCAACTTCCTTATCCCAGGGAGATGCACCTGTCTCTCAAGCCATCTGCAGATTTCTATTCATTCTCATGGCCATCTGGCCATCTCTTTTGTCTTTCCCCATACCTAATCTTGAAATCATGTCCACCCCATTCCCTTCTCCATCTCTTTCTCATCTAGTACCCTCCCTTCATTTGTCTTCAACAGCTATTTTATTCCCCTTTCTGAGTTAGTTTCAAGCAATTCTCCCTGGAGCCTTCCTTCTTGTTTAGCTTCTTTGGATCTCTGGTATGTAGCATGGGTATCTTGTATTTTATGACTAATATCCACTTATAAGACATACCATGCATGTCTTTTTGCATCTGGGTTACCTCATTCAGGATGATATTCTTTTTTTTAATTTTTAAAAAATATTTATTTATCTTGAATTTTTTATTCTTTTTTATTAGATATTTTCTTTATTTACATTTCAAATGCTATCCCAAAAGTTCCCTATACCCTCCCCCCGCCATGCTCCCCCTACCCACCCACTCCCACTTCTTGCTCCTGGCATTCCCCTGTACTGGGACATATAAAGTTTGCAATACCAAGGGGCCTCTCTTCCCAAGATATAATTTGCAAAACACAAGGAAATCAAGAAGAGGGAAGACCAGCACATGGATACTTCATTCCGCCTTAGAATAGGGAACAAAATACCCATGAAAGGAGTTACAGAGACAAAGTTTAGAGCTGAGACGAAAGGATGGACTATCCAGAGACCATCCTACCCGGAGATCCATCCCATAATCAGCCACCAAACCCAGACACTATTGCATATGCCAGCAAGATTTTGCTGAAGGGACCCTGATATAGCTGTCTTGTATGAGGCTATTCCAGTGCCTGGCAAATACAGAAGTGGATGCTCATAGTCATCTATAGGATGGAACACAGGGCCCCCAATGGAGAAGCTAGAGAAAGCACCCAAGGAGCTGAAGGGGTCTGCAACCCTATAGGTGGAACAACAATATGAACTAACCAGTACCCCCAGAGCTCATGTCTCTAGCTGCATATGTAGCAGGATGATATTCTTAAGTTCCATCAATTTGCTTGAAAAATTCATGATATCTTTCTTTTTAAAAGCTGAGTGGTATTACATATAAACGTACCATATTTTCATTATCCATTCTTCAGTTGAGGGATATCTAGGCTGTTTCCAGTTTCTGGCTATTATGAATAAAGCTGCTATGAATATAATTGAGCAAGTGTCCCTATGGTATAGTGAGGTGTCTATTGGATATATGCCCAGGAGTGGTATAGCTGCGTCTTGAGGAAGAAATATTTCCAGTTTTCTTATAAACTGCCAAATTGTTTTCCAAAGTGGTTGTACAAGTTTGCACTTCCACCAGAAATGGAGAAGTGTTTCTTTTGCTCCATATCTTTGTTAACAAGTGCTATTATTTGAGTTTTTGATCTTAGCCTTTCCGGTGGGTGTAAGATGGAATCTTAGGGTCATTTTGATATGTATTTCCCTGAGGTCTAAAGACTTTGAACATTTCTTTTAGTGTTTATTGGCCATTTGAACTTCCTCTGTTGAGAATCCTCTGTTCATGTCTGTACCCAATTTTTAAATTGGTTTATTTGGATTATTGATGTCTAACTTCTTGAGTTCTTTATAAATTTTGGATATTAGGTCTCTGTCAGATGTAAGGTTGATGAAGATACTTTCATAATCTCTATGATGCCTTTATTGTACTTATGACAGTGTCCTTTGCCTTACTGAAGCTAACAGTGTGTCACATAAACTTGAGTATGTTGTGCCTTCCTTTTTATTGAAGTTTAGAAAGCCTGTAATTTCTTTCTTTATTTCTTCCCTCACTCAGTGATCATTGAGTAAACAGTTCTTCAGTTTCTATTAGTATGTAGGTTTTATGGTACTTCTGTTGTGGTTGAAGTCCAGCTTTAATCCATGGTGGTCTGATAAGAAACAAGGCTTTATTTCAATTTTCTTGTATCTCTGAAGCTTGCTTGTGAGTGATTATATGGTCAACTTTGGAGAAGGATCCATGAGCTGATGAGAAGAAGAAATTTTCTTTTCATATTGGGTGAAATGTCTGATAGGTCCATTTAATTTATAATATTAATATTTCTCTAATCTAATATTTCAAATATTAGATTTGTCTGGCTAACCTGTCAGTTGGTGAGAGTGGAGTGTTGAAATCCAGCACTATTAATGCATGGGGTGGCAGGTATATGATGTGTATCCTTGGACTGAATGTTTCTGGGTCAGCAAGTCTGATGAAGGTGTGTGGAGAGGGGGTGGCATAATAGAGGTCTGCTGGTAATGGCAGGTGGCTCAGGAGTGACCCAGAGGACTTTGTGGGCAGCAAAGATGGGCACGGGAAGTGTTCTAATCTGTATGCTTCCGGATCATCAGGTCTGATGAAGTATGGTGGACAGGTGGCAGGATAATCCCCATGACTTATTTAAAATTATCCTAGTCCAGTGCTTCTCAACCTGTGGATGGAAATGCTCTGGAGGTTGAATGTCCCTTTCACAGAGGTCACCTAAGACCATCAGAAAACAGAGATATTTACATGACAATTCTTAACAGTAGCAAAATTATAGTTATGACACAGCAACAAAGCAACAAAAATAATTTTATGGTTTGAATCACTATAATATGAGGAACCATATTAAAGGGCCACAGCATTAGGAAGGTTGAGAACTACTGCCTTAGGAAAACAGAGGCAAATGCAGCATTATATGGGCCCTGAGTACAGGAGCTGGACATGAATGGAAACTGTGTTATCTACAATTTTTGTCAGAATTGGAACATTGTATCTTAGAGGGAGGGTCATTAAGACTTAAGAAGTCAAATAACTTACAGGGTTCAGAGTGCAAACAACTCACAAGTCTTAAGTCCCTGGTACTGAAAGGATGTAGAAGGTCCCTATCTAGTGATATATTACCACCAGTATCCTCTTTAGAGAAGATAATATTTTGATTTGAAGCTGCCTGCAAGTTATGCAATGAATCACCCAGGCTGGAGTTGGTGACCTTTTGATGACTCAGCTCTTTTTGAGTCATCTGTTGTCTTGTAAATAACTGTTTGTATATACCCCTGTAAGTGATCCACATAAACTCAATGATTCACTAAAGTAGACTTGGGTGAAGTAGTTTGTTTGGTCTATGCTCAGTGTACTACAGAAGGACGGCCAAAGGAACCTGGATGGATCTGGGAAACAGAGACTGACCCCTTTTAGAAAAGCTTGCTCCTTATTCTGGAGTTGCAAGCCTGCTCCCAGGAGATTTGAAGTGTTACAGAATGGCTAGCAGGAGGGCACCCATCTAAGAGGAGATATGAGACAGCACTAACCAGGGAAGAGGAGTACAGAGAGGGTTGGCCCCTGTAGAGCATGTAAACAGTCAGACCCAGGGCTACCACGTGTATAGGAGAAAATATGTTTGTCTATTTTAATAAAGTTTGTTATTTTTGTCTTTTTCTCTCTGTGATTAATGTTTCCTGTCAATGTGTAACTTTTTGTCTACTCCTTCAGGTTTTCTACTTTAATTCCCTGGTATCTGCCATTTTGCTGTCCTACCTCAGGTGTGTAACCATGACTGTCCATCTAGAAAGCATTTTTGCTACTTTTCCTAAGTGGAGGAGGCTACCAGCTGCTTTCCTCTCTGCCTCAGATCTCTGACTGTTACACTCTGAGTGGCTCCTCTCTCTCCGACTGTCACTTCACTTTCCTCCTTGAATTGGTCTTCTTTCCAGGTTATACACTTTATCCATCCTACAGAATGAGATAGGTGGTACCTGTAGACCACTACCCCACACACAAGACCCCTACAATAGTACCTTGAGTGATTAAACATTTATTTATGTGTCTCTAAGAAAAAGTTTACATAGTGCAATTGATGTCTGGACAAAGACTGATAAAGCCAAAGATGAACTGGGGAGGAACAGCTGCATGGTCCCTTCAATGGATGTTAGGATATGCAAGAGAAACTGACCCATGTGAGGGTGGAAGACCCACATAGGCAGTACTGTTATGGCTACCTTTCCACAGGTTGTATGGGATGGTTTGCCTCTTTGCTGTACTAGAAGCTACATGGTACTTGTGGTGGGTGATAGGACATACTAACAAGACTATGCTGGTCAAGAATGGAGCACCCTTGAAGAATCCCAGGGTGATTATCTTATTGTATGTTCTATGGACTGGCAGGCATTCTTGATGACTGAGGCATATGCTAAAGAACTCTTCCTGGGTTCAAAATCTCAAAAGCTTTGGAAGGAATTGGACAGTGAAGAGGAACAAGCATAATAGAGTTAATGTAAGACACCCATTGAGGTCATTTTATAGATAGGAAGAGAAAATCCATGATCTACCATGCAAATGGGGGCCTTAGTATAATCCAACACAATAAACCATGATAATCAAGGAATTTTAGAATCTGAACTGATAAATACAGCATTTAAAGATCCTCTCATATCCTGAGATTTTGGGTCACTGGGGCAGATGTTATGAGTCTGAGTGCTGCAGAAGCAGATAGACTGAGTAGTCAGCCATTCTTAAAACAATAGTTGTACAACATCAACTACTACTAGAAAATAAGTCATTAATGGACTGGCTCAGATGGGGCATTGCAGTCACTTGGTTATGATTGGTTGAGGTTTCTATGAAGAAGACTGGAAGACAACAGAGGACGGTCATTTATTACTAGGGAAACTGGGCATGAGAGAGGTGATGTTTGATGTTCAGTTCATGGGTCCTGAGAAAACATGTTCACAGAAGGGTTGAGGAAGGCATTTATTTAGCCAGATTGTTTGACCAGTCTAAAGTCTTTCGGCGTCCACGTGAGACTGACAGAAAAGCAAGGAACAGATTTGTGAGCCTTAACTTAATTCTGGGTAATGTTCCAGAGTGAATTATTAAGGAGATGAATCCTGAAAACCTACAACAAACTCAAATGATGGTTCACTAAATATTATTTATAACGGGGTAACCCCACTTTGGTCTTTGGCAATAAATACTGTCTCTTAAATGAATGTATGGAAAAGGATGTGTTTAATGCAATGACAGATATCTTGCAGGAAGATGGGTTTACATGTATCTGACCATGCACTACCTGATAGTGTGATGCCATCCAAACAGAAGATTTCTTAATGTTGCCTTCCCAAATCCATCCTCACGTAGGCTAATTGTGCTCACTATGGACTCCCTTTCACTGATTGTGGGGTCCAGTCTTCAGCATGTGTATATTTATTCAGCTCTGTCCAGGCTTGTGTATAACAAAAGTACGTATAACAAAATTCCACCAACAGTATATCCATGTTTTTGTCTTAGTTGCATTTCTTCATCAGTATAAGCCTACCAAGTAACGTAATATATTTTCTGTAATTTTATTTATTAAGAACAAGATCTGCAGGAGTGAAGAGATGCCTCAGTGGCTAAGATCAAGTACTACTCTTGCAAAGACCTGGAGCTCTGTCACAGCACCACAGCCTAGTGGCATACAACTGCCTGTAATACTGGCTCTGGGGATTTGGAATCTCCTCTGGCTTAATCAGGTATATTCACTTAGGTACACACACACACACACACACACACACACACACACACACACACGCACGCACGCACACACACTTTAAAGAAAAACAGAAAACCATGTTTTAGGAATAGAAAAAAAATGTATTTCCTGTCTCCCTCATCCTTAGTTACAAATCATTTCCTTTAAACAATGTAGCTATCAAACCACTTATACAGCTGCTGCTAAAGCACTCACTGCCTCAGTTCCTCCCCTCTGCCTGTATTTGATACTCCAAGCCATCTGTGCATGCTTCCAATCAGTAAACTCTTTGATGTCATCCCATTCACAAATTCTCTTCTGTGGCTTTCAGGCAAGATTCTAGGCTACATGTGAGTAGGAGCCCTGCATGCTTACATTGCGTCATATGTTTTGTGGAGGTGGAAGTGTGCACCTGAGACTGACCCTACAAATATCCTTTTGGAGTAGTCCACATTCAGCCATGAGGGATTTGTTGGAAGCACCATTAGTGTTCTTCGTAGTTCACGGCTCAGGAAGCCTCTGGTCCAGGTAGGCATAACTCACCCGTGGGCCTCTGCATGAATGTGTCTGTCCAGATGTGGGCAGAACATTCTGTCCTGAAACTGGTTTTATAATAAGTACAGAAGTGACCGGGTTTTACTTTATTTATTGTCGTATGATGGAGCTGACAACTGCCAAGCTTGCTACGTGTTGGACCTATAGACCAGAGTCCTAACGTCTTCGTTGTCTACTGTTGATAGGGATCATTCCAGGTGAAAATGATAAGAGTGTGGGGGAAATGCAATAAAGACAAATACTGGCAGCATAAGGCATCAGATCCACCCTGTGGCTGTCTGAAACAATGCTGCATGCTGATCCGAAGATCTTACAGCAAGCTAAGATCCAACTCCTGTCCTTGGGTGCCCAACAGATTTTCCAAGAATAGGAAACAAAGGTAACATTTAGGATTGCATTTTCTTCACTAAAAACGTGGAGCCCCCAAGTTGTTATTTTGGTCATCATGAGTCAAAGTCAAAGATCAAATACCCCAATACTTAAAGAATCATTTCACCAGAGTGCTTAATAGATGTTAACCAAGAAGTTAAACATCCACACACACTGTGATGAACTACTGTCTCTACTGAAATCCTAGAAACATTAGTCTGCTTGAACTCACTGTGCTTCCCAGAGTCAAAGACTACAGTGTTGTCCATGCATCTTTGATAAGGATGTGTTCTTGCTTCCTGATTTTGCATTTAAAAATTGTGAAGTGGTGAACAAGAACCAGGATCTCTAAGGACCCAGTTTTCTCTGGCAGAGAGTATGAATAATGATTCCTCAAATAGTCTTGCTGGGGCAACTAAACAAGAACAACGTTGCAAACACGTGTTATCGTGGTGGGCACAGGAGCAATGACTCAAGGTCAGAAATATTTAGTTACTATTTTTTTCTTTATTGGGGGGGTGCAATTGTCTTAAAAATAATCTTAAAAAATAAAACCCACTTGAAATATTTAATAACTTATGACTTGAGCAATGACTAATCAGAAAAGAGCAATTATTATAATTCATACTGATATCAGGAGAGTCCCACAAAATGAATAAAGGTAGCCAATGAAGACAAATCCCAGAACCAGAGCTTTGTATTAATATCAATGAAAGTAGTTTACTATGTTAATACTCAGTGTCTCTATACTCATACATAGTATACATACATATCTGTACTGACATGTCTGCCCACTGTCAGCTTGCATATAGGCACATGTACAGAGGAAAAAGCATACAGGGCAAAGAGACACAAGGCACTGCTGGAGAAGAAACAGCTCAAATAACCGGAGATATTTATCCCAGAAAGGGGGAGACTTGAGGGAAAAGGGTGGGCAGGAGAGCTGTCTTCAAATATCTACAAGATTGTTAGGTGGAAGACAGGTTAGACTTATTCTGTATCTCCAAAGGGTTCAACCAAGAACAGTTAATATACGAAAGCAATAGGGCATGAAAGTTCATATCTACACAGGGAAAAGTTTTCAGAATTCAGAAAAATTTAGAGGATGCCTCCACGAGGTAGTACATTCCCTATTATTAAAGGATATGCAGGTAGAAAGGCAAATGTCTGGATGTTGAGTGTTAAGTGGGAGTTTTGTAGGAGATATAGTAACTAAACACTCCTGTAGATCCTACCAGTCTCAAGTATTCTTTGATCCAAGAGGCAGGTGGTCTTGGTGGTAGCTGTGGCATCTCCACCAACAAATTCTATATAGAACATGAAGTTTATTCCCATCTGTAGCCCTGAGAAAAATGTGAGGAGAGAATTATGTGATTTAACTAGCAAGAACAGCTTGTGGTAAGTTACCGAGCAACTTGAGAACTATTTATTTATTTGTTTACATTTCAAATGCTATCCTCTTTCCCAGTTTCTCTGCAACACTCCCCCTTACCCTGCTTCTATGAGGGGGCTCACCCCCACACCTACCCACTGCCCTAACATTCCTCTACACTGGGGCATCAAGCCTTCACGGGACCAAGGGCCTCCCATCCCATTGACTCCAGATAAGGTCCCTTCAGCTCCTTCAGTCCTTTCCCTAACTCCTCCTTTGGGGTCCCTGTGCTTAGTCCGATGTTTGGCTTCAACCATCCGCATCTGTATTTGTCAGGATCTGGCAGAGCCTCTCAGGAGACAGCTATATCAGGGTCCCGTTAGCAAGCCCTTCTTAGCATTCACAATAGTGTCTGGGTTTGGTGTCTGCATGTGGGATGGATCCCCAGGTGGGACAGTCTCTGGATGGCCTTTCCTTCAGTCTCTGTTCCATTTTTTTGTCCCTGTATTTCCTTTAGACAGGAGAAATTCTGGGTTAAATTTTTGGACAACTGGGCCTGGATATGGTCTCTGACAGGTTCGCCCTACCTCTATGTGGCAGTATTTCAGCTAATGTCATACCTGTAGGGTCCTGGGAGGCTCTTGTTTTCCTGGCATCTAGAACTTTCTGGTTGCTACCCCCAGTTCCTCATCCCCCATTGCTACATACTTCTGTTCAATTTTCTGACCCTCTGTACATCTACTCCATCTTCTCCCATACCTGATTCTTCCCCTCTTTTTCCCACTCCTCCTTTTTTCTTCCTCCCATGTCCCTCCCACCCTCTACTGCCCTTGATATTTTGTTCCCCTTTCTAAATAGGACTGAAACATCCACTCTTTGGTCTTCCTTCCTCTTGAACTTCATGTGGTCCCTGAGTTGTATTGTGGGTATTCCATACTCTTTGTCTAATACACACTTTTAAAGACTATGAACCCCAAGGAGGGTGAATAAATGCAGTCCCTCATCACAGAGAAATCAGTTTAAACCTGAGACAACTCATTTCTTATGAAGAATTTTGAAATGTTCACATTTTTTTCTTAATTCAACACATAAATGTGTTTTAGTTCCATAATAATGTCAGGTGATATAGTGAAAAGGAATAACAGCACTTTAAGATGCAGGGCACACCAAGAAAGGATGAGGAAGTTGGCAAAGGGGAGACCATCAAGTGGAAGGGTCATGTATTTCATTTGTCTTCCCCCTTGACTTTTCCTCTTTCCATTTTGCCTCAAAGAGCCCCATCTCCATAAGCACTGAGTTTTTTTTTTAATCTGTAAAGGAGGTGGTTGGGAAAAAAAAAACTCTGTGCCTTTACCCATACAATTTTTATTAAGTGTATGCTTAGTAACAGGGCATTGTGTGTATGTGACATCTCAGGTTCTGACTCATCCCCCTCATTTTGCAAGTTAGTGACCAGATATTCATGATGCTGCACTGACAGGTTTTGCCTTTTCAAGGCTTATAGGAAAGTTGCCTCAAATAATTTGTTGCATCTGTATCAGATGACTCTTTAGAGAAAGGGCTGTGAACATTAGGACCCCCGCTTCACTCCCCCTCTCACACACACATGTATGTGTGTATAATCAATATACCCACATTGGTTTTCAGGGGGCATAAGGATTATAGGTGACAAAGGAAACTACTGTGAAATTACACAATCTTGCTCTAAGGATGACTGAATCTTGCTTGACTCATATTCTCTGAGTCATTTTTCCCTTCTCCCTCAGGATTTTTGGAAAAAAGTGATAAGAAGCTCTCTAAATTCTGTTCTCAAGCCTGTTTTAGGCATGACTTTTGTTCTCAGCTACAAAAAATTCTCAAGACAATGTAGCCTAAGGAATGCTAACCATCAAACTATGCCATAGAATAGATGGAAAGAGTAGCTATATGCCTTATTCTTTCTGGTGCACAATAACTATTTCTCTCAAAGCCAGACTACCATAGAAAGATTGCCTAGGACATCTTCATCCTTTTTGTTTGCATAAAACTTTTATTATTAAAAAGAATGGGCTTGTTTTATTATGCACATTATTTTTATTAGACATACAAACAACTCTATGGATAATTTTCAAATGTCCATGAACACTGAACTAAAGAATTATTAACAATTTAGGATGTTGCAATATAAAGGGAAAAATCAGGGGCAATTTCATTTAAGTTATATACACACGAGAGAGAGAGAGAGAGAGAGAGAGAGAGAGAGAGAGAGAGAGAGAGAGAGAGAGAAAGAGAGAGAGAGAGAGAGAGAGAGAGAGAGAGAGAGAGAGAGAGAGAATTCATTAAAAATGGGAAAGTTGTCAGCCATTGTCATAAGTTTTACCTTTTACCTAAATTCACCACCAAATAGAAAGAAATCTTTGCACTTATTTTGAAGAATTATCTATGACATGTTTAGGCAGTTGTGTGTGTGCATGTCTGCATGCTTGTGCACATGCACATGTATATGCACACACATGGAACAGCATTTTGTGCATCTCATGCTGACACCAAACCCCATAATATCAAAATCTTCATCCTCTGGCTTCTACTTGTAGAAGCCACGCACCCAGCTCTGTTTTGCTATGTTCATAATAAAAAACAGATTTATGTTAAAATCATACTCTGCTGTAAATTCTGGCCCTTGCCAAACAGATAACCTTTGCAACTCACTTCCAGTCTTTGAACTCTAGTATTTTCATTTATAAAATTCTAGAAGAAAACAGCTGTTCAGAAAGTCTATTGGGAAGATTAAGGACTTGTGTGGAAAGAGCTTTGAGTAATGATTGGCTCACAGTAAGTGCTTCTTTATGTATTCTTATCATTATTTCCATTATTTTGAGACGTTTACTTGTCTCATGGTTCCAATTTAAAAAAAAAAAAAGAATGTAAAAGTAAAAGGCAACAGCTTTCTGCTCCAAGAGGTCTGCTGCCTTTTATTTCTCCCAGTTTGGTTATGGACTGGAAATTAGGAAGTACATCATTGCTTGTTAGAACATGTGCACCAGAGTCAGGAGCACCAAGCACTTGTTTATAATGTATATTTTGAGACCCAACTCTATCAGAACACCAGAGAATGTTGTCTAGAAATATGTTATTTTAAATGAGGTATCCAGAGGATTCTCAGGCAGACAAGCTGGAGACTGAAGATAGCAGAACAGAGCAAGCCTAGTGTGATTTTACTTACTTGAAAGCAATAATCCTGTCTATATGAATATGTTATACATAGCCACTGATCTCTCAGGATAGGATCTTATTTAACAGCTACAAGAAGTCACAGAGGACAACTTCTGGTGTGTGCTTGACTTTTAGTTCAGATTCTGTGGCCCATGCAATTTCTTTGTTAAATTATTGGTCAGTGCATACTAGGAATGGAATCAGGCATGTCTGGCCAGATTCTGATTATGCCAGAGAGTTTTCAGTCTGTCTGAATGTAAGTTCTTCCTTGTTTGACAATTTTTTCCCTGAGAAATTTTTCCCAGAATATGGGAGAATGAATATGTGAGTCAAAGATAACACTGGTCACTCCAAGCAAGACTGAATATCCTAATGGACAAGTCTGCCTATAGCTATCTAGGAGTGTGGGTGAATGCCAGTGTGTGGGTTTGACATGCATGGAATTAGCTCCTAACTCAAACTTTATTTTCAAGTGTATAGATTCATCTAAATCCACACCACAATCCTGCTCTGTAAGAACACTTAGATCCAGAATAGAGATTCTTAAGTAGATAGAAACAGCATTATTAAGCAAACAAACATACAAACAAACAAATAAATAAATGAAGAATGAAAAATTAGACTGGGGATATTTCAGATGAATTTTGGGTCACATCCTTACCTCAGGAAAAGCTAGTTATTACCACTAAAACCATAGTTACTTAATAGGTCATGAGACAGAGATACTCTCTTTGCCCATGCAGAAATGCAAAATCATCTACACACCTGCAATGATATGATCATATCTCTATAAGTAGCATTGTGAGCAATGGAACCACATATATTTTGCCACATGATGTAATATTTTCAAAACTTCATGAAGAGTACTTGAACAGGTGCACTAAAGATCCAAACAATTTTTAAAAATTGCCTGAGATAATACATTGCTTCCACGACAAAATATGATTCAGGTTGATATATTTACATTTAAACAAAAGTTAACATAATTGTGTAATGACTAAAGCAAGGCAGAATTATGAGTTACCATTAAACAGTGTCAAAATAAATTGCAAAGGGGGCTTAAAGAAAAGTACAAGTGGAGTCTTTGGGTAACAAGTTTCATAGTGATCTGTGGCAAACCTGTGTTGGAGAATAGTTTTGATAGGTGGCACTAACTTGGGTAAAGATAGCAGAAAGTATACTAGGCTGCGCAAGGAGGCAAGCATTCCAGACATGTAAAAGCAAGACAAGACATTGAAGAAGTTCCCTTTAATGGGGATAAAGAAAAGAACTCAAACTTTGGTGTTAAAAAGTAAAGGAGTCATTCTTCTGCCAACTTTCTGCCCACATCCTTCAGAGCTGCTGATCCAGAAACACACAGATGTGCTTATCTGAAAATATACAGCTCAAGGATATCCATTAGAGGCCTGCCACACCAGGAGCACTGAGGTGAGGTCCCCTCTCAATACCTACTTCAACAGGAATATCCAGAGACCAAAGCCATCCAGATAGCTAAAGGCCCTTGAAAGATTACAATCAACAAAAACCAGGGCGATATTATACCTTCAGAGCACAGCTACCCTATTACAGCAAGCCCTGGTTATCCTAACACAATTGAAGCACAAGAAAATGGCCTTAAATCCAATCTTATAAAGATAATAGAGGTCTTAAAAGAGGAAATGAATAAATCCCTTAAAGAAATACAAGAAATTACAACTAAAGAGGAGAAGGAAATAAATAAAAGTGTTCAAGACCTGAAAATGGAAATAGATAATTAAAAAAAAACCAACAGAGGAAATTATGGAGATGGAAACTTTGAAAAGAGAATAGGAACAGATGCAAGCATCATCAACAGAGTCCAAGAGATGGAAAAGAAAATCACAGGCATGGAACATGCAATAAAAGAAATTAATATATCAGTCAAAAATGTTAAATCTAAAATATTCCTCATACAAACATTTAGGAAATCAGGGATGTCATGAGAAGATTGTCTTGAGCCATCTTAGGAGACTCTAAAAACTAGTAAGTGACCTCCCTGAGATGGGTCTGCCTTGGATTAAAATCTATGACAGATTTGCTTCAATAGGCAAACCCCAGGAGAAATCAATTTTTGGAAAGATTTCTGCTATTAATATGATTTCCTGTTATTATTAAATATGTAGTAATCACTAGGTATTGACCCACCCTTTTGGGTAGATCTCTGCAGACATGTGAAGATGTACAATCCTATAGTAATACTACATAGACAAATAAAAAAATGATTCTGTAGAATTCCTGACCAGATCCAAATAATTTTAGGAAAGTTTTTAGAGATGATCTTAGTTGCTGGAGAGATGTAATAAAGTTAGTATCAAGAAAAGAATGTGCCCACTCCTCAGATTAGTAAGTAGTGGTTGCATAATAAGAAATACAATGAGCTTTCATAATTACATTAAAAGAGAAATAGACTTGGGACAACTTTGCATTCAAGTGAAAACATTTAGGTCCAAGGATAAAGTCACAGGTGTGTACTGTGACAAGTCAAGACCATGCAAAAACTGTTGCTTTGAACTTTTAAAGAGTACATTATAATAAAACACTGCTCTGAACTTAGTATCAACATTCTTCTGTAACTTCCATTTTATGTAACATTTTATCTCTAGAGTAATTTTATAAAGAACTTTTTGTCTAAGTAGGTATAAAAAGACCAGATAAAAGAAATAAAGTTGTTGGTTGAATGGTTTGGCTTGGAAATATTTGCCATATCTATCCATCCATCCATATGTATATGTCTGTTTGTCTGTGTATTTGTGTGTGGGTATATATGTATGTACATAAGCATGCATGAATACTTATGGAGTTGATTGTGACAGACAATCAGACCCGGCCAGAGTGTGAGTGTATAAATATTTGAATGTATATATGTCTGTGAATATTTGCCTGTAGAAACATCTTAATTCTTTTTCTTTCCTTCCTCTCTGGTTCACAAAGAGTTAACCAGCTTAGCCAGAGAGGATTCTGTCTGATTCACCAGAGAAAGGAACACCAGCAATAAGTCTTTTCACTTCATCTCCTGCTGTTTTATGATGAGGTGCTAAATAGTTTCTCATCTCAGAAGAACTCACAGAAAGGCAGGTCAGCTACTGAAGCATAATGACTTAGACTTGAGACAGGTAAAGGTTTCATTATTATAAAGCAACCCTAAATATCTCAAAAGAGCAAGTCTTACCTCCACCCATGCTCTTCCCCCTCTGCTGCCTCAAGAAGAACCAAACCAGCTGGGCTGGCCCCCAGCAAAAAGACCTAACCTAGGAATAATAAGAACAGAAGAACATGAAGAATCACCGCTCCAAAGACCAAAACATATTTTCCAAAAAATCATAGAAGAAAATATTCCCAACCTAACAAAAGAGATGCCTAATACAAATGTAAGAAACTTACAGAAGACCAATTAGACTGGATCAGAAAAGAAAAGGAAAAAAAATCCTGTTGCCACATAATAATCAAAACAAAAAATCTACAAAACAAAGACTATTAAAAGTGGCAAGGGAAAAGGGCCAGGTAAAATACAAAGGCCAACCTATCAGAATTACACCCTACTTTGTTTTTAACAGAGATTCTAAAAGCTAGAAGGGCCTGTACAGATACCCTGCAACCTCCAAAAACCACAGGTACCAACCTAGACTACTATACTCAGCAGAACTCTCAATCACCATAAATGAAGAAAACAAGAAACTTCAAGACAAATCCAAATCTAAACAATATGTGTTCACAAATCTAATCCTACAGAAAATACTAGAAGGAAAACTCCAACCCAAGGAGGTTAACTACATCCAAGAAAACACAGGAAATAAGTAATTTCATAACAGCAAATCAAGGAAAGTGTACACACACACACACACACACATACACTAACACCAGCAACATCGAAATAGCAATCACTGATCATTAATATCTCTCAACATCATCTCTCAACATCAATGGGCTCAGTTCACCAACAAAAGGACAGAGGCCAACAGAATGGATGCAAAAGCAGGATTCATCATTCTGCTGCATACAAGAAACACACCTCAGCCATAAAGATAGACATTATCTTTGAGTAAAGGGCAGGGAAAAAGTTTTCTAAGTAAACAGACCCAAGGAGCAAGCTGGAGTAGCCATTCTAATATCTAATGAAATAGACTTTCAACCAAAACCAATCTAAAGAGACAGGGAAGTTCACTTCATACTCATCAAAGGAAGAAAATCTACCAGGATGATATCTCAATTCTGAACATCTATGCCTCAAACACAAGGATACGGACATTTGTCCAAGAAACATTGATAAAGCTTAATTTGTACATCACACCAACACATTAGTAGTGGGAGAATTCAACACAACACTCTCACCAATTGACAGGATATCCAGAGAAAAACTAAACAAAGAAATAAGGAAACTAACAGACATTTTGAAATAAAAAGTCCTATGAATTTTATGATAAAAGCATTAAAAGTCTCCCAACCAAAAGGAGCCCAGGGCCAGATGGTTTTAACACAGTTCTACCAGGCTTTCAAAGAAAAGTTAATGTCAATATTCCTCAAACTGTTCCACAAATAGAACCAGAAGGAACACTGCCAAACTCATTCTATGAGGCCACAGTCATCCTGATACCTAAACCACACAAAGCCCCAACAAAGAAAGAACTTCAGACCAATTTTGCTTATGAACATTGACACAGAAATACTCAGTAAAATACTCACAAATAAAATCCAGGAACACATCAAAAACATCATCCACCAAAATCAAGTAGACTTCATCCCAGAGATGTAGGAATGGTTCAACATATGAAAATCCACCAACTTAATCCACTATATAATAAAACTGAAAGAAAAAACACAATAAAAACATCTCATTAGATGCTGAAAAATCCTTTGACCATATCCAACACACCTTCATGTTAAAAAATTTTAGAGAGATCAGAGATATAAGGAACATATCTAAACATAATTACAACAATATATATCAAGTCAATGACAACATCAAATTAAATGGAGAGAAACTTAAAACAATTCCACTAAAATCAGGGACAAGAGAAGGCTGCCTATTCTCTCCTTATCTATGCAATATAGTACTTAAAGTCCTAGCTAGAGCAATAAAGGAACTAAAGGAGATCAAGATGATAAAAATCTGAAAGGAAGAAATCAATGTATCACTATTTGTGGATGATATGATAGCATACATAAGCACTCCAAAAGTTCTACCAGATAACTCATACAGCTTATAAACACCTTCAGCAAAGTAGTTGGCTACAAAATTAACAACAACAACAAAAATCTGTAGCTCTCCTTTATACAAAAGATAAATGAGTGGAGGAAGAAATTTTAGGGAACTAGCACCCATTACAAATAACCATGAATAATTAAAATATCTTGGGATACCTCTAACCAAGCAAGTAAAAGACCTATATGACAAGTACTTCAAATTGATGAAGAAAGAAATTGGAGAAGATATTTGAAGTTGGGAAAAATCTCCTGTGCTCATGCATCCGTAGGGTTAACATAGTGAATTTTTTTGGCCATTTTACCAAAAGCAATCTACAGATTCAATGCAATTCCCATCAAAATACCAACAAAATTCTTTACAAAACTTGACAGAGCAAATCTTAACTTCATACGGGAAAACAAAAACCCAGAAAGGTAAAACAACACCAAAGAATTAAAAAAAAAAAAAAAAAAAAAAAAAAAAAACTTCTCCAGGAATCAACATCCCTTACCTCTGTCTGTACTACAGAGTAAAAGTAATAAAAACTGCATGGTACTGGTATAAGAACAGTCAGGCAAAACCATACAATGGAAAACATACATCTTCACAGATGGAGCTAGACTAGCTGGATGTCTGCATTAAGAAGAATGCAAGTGGATCCATATCTATCACACTTCACAAAACTCAAGTCCAAGTGAATTAAAAAAAACTCAACATAAAACCAGATACCCTAAATCTAACCAGACAGACAGTAGGGTAAAGTCTTGATCATTTGTATAGGAGACAACTTCCTGAACCAATGGCTCAGACTCTAATAACAACAATTCATAGAAAGGACCTCATGAAACTGAAAAGCTTCTGCAAGGCAAAAAACCACTTTCTATAGGAAAAATGGGAAAATGATTGGCAAAGGATCTCTACCATCCCTACATCTAGCAAAGGGTTAAAATTCAAAATATATAAAGAACTCAAGAAGTTAGACACCAACAAACCAAATAAAGAAATTTAAAAATTGGGTGCAGCGCCTAAAGAAAGAATTCTCAGTAAAGGAAACTTAAATGTCTGAGAAGCACTTAAAAAAATGTTCAACATCCTTGGTTATCAGAGAAATGTGAATCAAAGTGATCATGAGATTCCATCTTACATCCATCAGAATAGCTAAGATAAAAATCTCAAGTGATAGCACCTGCTGCTAAGGATGTGGAGCACGGGGAAAATTCCTCCATTACTGGTGGGAGTGCAAGCTTGTACAACCACATTAAAAAAATCAATATGGCAGTTTCTCAGAAAACTAGAAATAGTTCTACTTAAAAGACCCAGCTATTCCATTCCTGGGCACATACCTAAATGATGCCCTACTGTACTACGGGACACTTGGTCAACTATATTTATAGCAGTTTTATTCATAACAGCTGTGTGGAAAGCTCTTGGGGTTGCTTCTAGAAATTTGGGAAGAATTTAACATTGGGCAAGGATGTAGAAGTAGGCTCAGGCAGGAATTTGACACTGACTAGGACAAGGAAGCAGGCTCCTGATCTTGATTATTCTGATAAGTACTTGAACACCTCAGGATTTTGTTTATTGCCTTCTCTGTTCCGTGACCTAGAACTGACCATAGTCTTTGTATGTACTTAGAATAATATAAAAACAGACTGGAAAAAAATAAACCTGCTTCAGCTTCAGAACCTTTTAGGGTCATGTTATAGCGTTCTCTAATTGTCTCTTTCTTTTCAATCCTTGCTCCCTCCCTGGTGAATCCTTTGACTGAGCTGACTTGGTCACAGCCAGAAACTGGAAACAACCTAAATGTCTCTCAACTGAAGAATGGATAGAAGAAAAAATATAGTACATCTACACAATGAAATGCTAAATAGCCATTAAAAATAAAGATATCAAGAAATTTTCAGGCAAATTAATGGAATTTGCAAATATCATTCTGAGTGAGGTAACCCAGTTCCCAAAGGAGAGGTATGGTATGGACTCATAAGTAAGTGCATGTTAGCCATATAGAGGAATATACCCACGGTACACTCCACAGACCCAATGCTTGAGTATCACTTAGAAGGGGAATAAAATGGTTGTGGCAGAAAGATGGAGGCAGGAAACTTGGTGGGAAAGAGGACATGGAGTGGATTTGGGGGTTCAGTATCAGGTGAGTGGAGAGACAGAAGAGAAAACAGAGTGCCAGGAGAAAGAATGGAATCTGCAGCTGGGTGAAGGTGTGTGTGGGGATTTGGGGGGACATCTTGAATACATGCCAAAGATCTGGGATGAGGAAGGTTTTCAGAAATTGGTGGAGGTTACTTTAGGTGAGACTCACAGCAGTGGGAATATAGAATCTGAAGGGGCTACTTCTTGTAGCCAGGGAGTAACCTCATTGGAGAGATAGTGACACCAACCCACCCACAAAACAAACAAACAAATAAACAAACAGGAAAGAAAAGTAGAGGGGCTGTGTTTTCAGGAGACTGTGATTAACATAAAAAGCACCAGAAGAATTCTGGGGGCTGAATCTCTGTCTCTCTCATCTCTGTCTCGCTATCTCTCTCTCCCCTCCTTATTTCTCCCCCCCCCCTTGTAAAATTTGTGCAAATAGAGAATCTTAAAAGCAAATACCTTTGTTGAATAGTGACCATGAACTAGACATTGTGCTATAAGACTTTTAGTCTCATCAGAACTGTTTTGTTGTAAGTTAGAAGCTTGCTGTCAGAGTACTGATCTGGTGTAGTGAGATGACAGATGGAGGAGGGAGACCAGATAGATAGTTATTACAATGGTCCGGATAAACAATTCTGGAAGCCTATATTCAATTTATGGTGCAGCTCTCTCTGTGCAGTACTTTTCTCCTGGCATGTCTCCCAGAGGCCTATCTTCTGAAGGGCTTTTAGAGCATTTACTGTCTGGTTCTATTTTTCTTTTCTTTTTAAAATATTAACTTATTTTTTATTTATTTGTGTGTTTCCAAATGATATTTGTATGTGGTTATCTGCATGCTTCAATATACATGTTGGGACAAGAAAACATCTTTGTGGAGTTGGTTCTTTCATCTTGATGTGGGTCCTGGGATTGAATTCAAAGAAGTAGGCTTAGGTGGCCACAAAGTTCTGCTAACCCTGTATCATCCTTGTCATAGTCATCATCATCATCATCTCCGCATTGTCATTGTCCTCCTCTTCCTCTTCTTCAAAATTTATTTTAAAGTGTGTGTGTGTGTGTGTTTTCTCAGATGCATGCTTGCAACACTACACACATCATGGTTTCAGGTGCCCAAGGAGGCAAGTGACAACTGATCCTCTGGAGCTGGGATTACAGGTGACTGTGGGCCATATGACATGAACACCTCATGTCCTTAGCTGCTGAGCCCTCCCTCCAGTCTCCTCACCCCACTCTGGAAAGGTGATAAAGTGAGCATTACATAGAGGCCTAATGCCGCTCATTGTTCACATCATCCAAAAATCAGTAGGATGTGCACAAAACTGTCCAATGTTCCTTAACTCAGAGGTTTGATAGAAGAACCTAAGATGCCTGAAAATCTTTCCTACTTAACCCCAAAACCTGACTCAGCTAAATTGACAGATGCAACCTAAAAAATAATCTGTTCTGCTTACAGTGTTAAATAACATTACAGGTGCAAACACATCATAGATTCACTTTTCCTTCTCTGCTCAAGAAAAATATATTTAATATTTTCTTGCCCCCCTTTTTTTCAGAAAAACAGCATGTTGTCTTACTTTGATACTAACATCCAATCCAAAATAGTTTGAGATGGGTAATGCTGACAGAGATATTACACTCATACAATTCTGCTTCCTCAAGAGAATTATTCAATTCTTTCAAACTACTAAGGAGTCTGTGTGCACAAATGCTTTCTGTGGTTTTATAAATATCCAGACATATTCTCTTTCTATTTTTTAACACTCACAGAGGCTCTGTGAGTAAACAAATTATCCCATTAAAATTCTACAAGCAAGCTGAGAGGTGGCTCTGTAGGTACAGGCATGTTGTACAAGCATGACACACTAAGTTTAGATCTCCAGAATGCTCAAAAAATCCTCAGGTATAGCCCCGTGATCTTGTAATACTAGTATCCTGTGGAAGGCTAGTAGAGCCTATTGGCTGTCATCCAAGTTCTAGGTTCAGTGAGAGACCCTGTTTCAAGTAAATGCATTGAAGCTTGACAAATCGAGATACCCAACATCCTTCTTTGGCTTCTGTATACATACATAAGTGTATGTCTCATACGCCCATGTGTACATATATCACCTGCATACTCACAAAAGAAACTTTACTAAAGCTCAAATCACAGATTGCACCCCACAAAATCAGAGTAGGAGATTTCAACACACCACTCTCAGCAATGTATAGATCATGGAAACAGAAACTAAACAGAGACACAGTGAGACTAAGAGAAGTTACAAACTGAATGGATCTAACAGATATTTATAGATCATTTCATCCTAAAGCAAAAGAATATTCCTTCTTCTCAACACCTCATGGTACCTTCTCCAAAATTGGCCATATAATTGATCACAAAACAGGTCTCTACAATATACAAGAAGATTGAAATAATCCCATGCACTCGATCAGATCACCACAGATTAAGACTGGTCTTAAATTCCAACAAAAACAAGAAAACACAAATACACATGGAAGCTGAACAATGTTCTATGCAATGATAACTTGGTCAAGGAAGAAATAAAGAAAGAAATTAAAGACTCTGTAGAATTTAATGAAAATGAAGATACCATACCAAAATTTATGGAACACAATGAAAGCAGTGGTAAGAGGAAAACTCATAGCTCTAAGTGCTTCCAAAAAGGAACTGGAGAGAGCTTACAATAGCAGCTTGACAGCACACCTGAAAGCTCCAAAACAAAAAGAAGCAAATATACCTGAAAGGAGTAGAGAGCAGGAAATAATCAAACTCAGGGCTAAAATCACCAAATAGAAACAAAAAGAACTATACAAAGAATCCACAAAACCAGGAACTGGTTCTTTGAGAAAATCAACAAAGTATATAAATCCTTAACCTAGACTAACCAGAGTGCACAGAGACAGTATCCAAATTAATAAAATCAGAAAGGAAAGGGGAGACATAACATCAGAAACCATGGAAATCCAAAAAACATCAGATTCTACTAAAAAAGTTTATACTCAACTAAATTGGAAAATCTGGATGAAATGGACAATTTTCTAGACACATACAAGGTGCTAAAGTTAAAATAGGATCAGATAAACCGTCTAAACAGTCCCGTAACCCCTAAAGAAATAAAAGCAGTCATCAATAGTTTCCCAACCAAAAAAAAAAAAAAAGCCCAGGAACAGAAGGGTTTAGTGGAGAATTCTATCAGACCTTTAAAGAAGACCTAATACCAATACTCTTCAAACTATTCCACATCTGATACAGGGGTAATTTCCAATATATACAAAGAACTAAAGAAGTACACTCCAAGGAATCAAATAACCCTATTAAAAATGGGGTACAGAGCTAAACAAAGAATTCTTAAGTGAGGAATGTCAAATGGCCAAGAAGCACCTAAAGAAATGTTCAACATCCTTAGTCATCAGGGAAATGCAAATCAAAACAACCCTGAGATTCCACCTCACACCAGTCAGAATGGCTAAAATAAAAAACTCAGGTGACAGCAGATGCTGGCAAGGAGAAAGAGGAACACTCCTCCATTGCTGGTGGGATTGCAAGATGGTACAAACACACTGGAAATCAGTTTGGTGGTTCCTCTGAAAATTGGACATAGCATTACCTGAGGACCCAGCTATACCACTCCTGGACATAAACCTAGAAGATGCCCCAACATGTAATAAGGACACATGCTCTACTATGTTTATAGCAGCCTTATTTTTAATAGCCAGGAGCTGGAAAGAACCCAGATGTCCTTCAACAGAGGAATAGATACAGAAAATGTGGTACATTTACACAGTGGCATACTATTCAGCTATTAAAAACAAAGAATTCATGAAATTCTTAGGCAAATGGATAGAACTAGAAAATATCATCTGAGTGAGGTAACCCAATCAAAAAAGAACACACATGGTATGCACTCACTAATAAGTGGCTATTAGTCTTTAAACTCCAAATAACCAAGATACAATTCACAGACCACATAAGGCTCAAGGACAAGGAATACCAAGTCCAGGTCCTTCGTAGAAGGAGAATAAAATACCCACAGGAGTAAATATGGAGATAAAGCATAGAGAGAGTAGAGGCTGAAGGAAAGGCCATCTAGAGACTGTCCTAACTGGGGATTCATCTCACATACAGTTACCAAACCCAGATACTATTGTTGATGCCAAGAAGTGCATGCTTATAGGAACCTGATATGGCTGTCTTCTGAGAGGCCGGGACAAAGCCTTAGAAATACAGCCAACCACTGGACTGAGTGATAGGTCCCCAAGAGAGGAGTGGGAGAAAGGACTGAAGGAGATGAAGGGGTTTGCAACCCCATAGGGAGAACAACAATATCAACCAACCAGACCCCTCCCCCCCCAGAGCTCCTAGGGACTAAGCCATCAACAAAGGAGTACACAAAGAGGTACCCATGGCTTCAGCTGTAAATCTAGCAGAGGGTGGCCTTGTCAGGCATCAGTGGGAGGAGAGGCCCTTGGTTCTGTGAAGGCTCAATGCCCCACTGTAGGGGAATTGAGGTGGGGATGAGGGAGTAGGTGGGTGGGTAGGTGGGTGGAGGAACACCTTCATAAAAGCAAGGGGGTGGGGTGGGATAGGCGGATTTCCAGGAGTGGGGAAACAGAAAAAGGGGATAATTTTGAAACGTAAACAAAGAAAATATCAAATGAAAAAGAAAGAAAGAAAAAAAAAGAATCTTTAAGCTGAGTCTGTAATCTATGTGCTCAAAGGCTTAATTTGAATACCTTCCAAAGTCATCAGAGAGCAAACTGATGAAAATGCTTGTTTGTCTTTGTATTAGGATTCTCAGAGCCACAGAACTTACAGAATGAATTCCAGTCTCTCTCTCTCTCTCTCTCTCTCTCTCTCTCTCTCTCTCTCTCTCTCTCTCTCTCTCTCTCTCTCTCTGTGTGTGTGTGTGTGTGTCTATGTGTGTGTGTATGTCTCTATCTGTGTATTCGAATGATTTACAGGCTGCAGTCCAGCTAATCCAACAATGGCTGTGAATGGAAAGTCCAAGAATCTAGTAGTTGCTCAGTCCCACAAGCCTGGATACTTCTGCCAGTCTTCTGTAAGGAAGAGGAGAGGTTTATGTGCTGGAATCCTGAAGATGTAGGTTTCAACACCAGTGAGGAAATGGGTGTGCTAGCAGTGTGAACGCAAATGGGCAAAGAGCAAAAAATTCCTTCTTCTGTGTACTTATATAGACTTGCAGCAGAAAGTATGGCCCATATTAAAGATATGTCTCTCTGCCTCAGTCTTTGGGTTAAAGATGTGTGCCATCCGGTGTTAAGATTCAAATTTAAGTCCTGGTCTTCCAGCTTCAAGATCTGTATCAAAGGTGTGTGTTTTCCTACCTCAAAGGTCCAGACTAGAAGTGAACTCATCCACTTCAAATGAAGGGAAAATAATCCCTCACAGGTGTGTCCTCTATTTCTGGTTTGTAGTTCATTCCAGATATAGTCAGGCTTACAACCAGGAATAGCCACACAGTCCTTTATGTGAAGGGGTCATCTAATGATTATTTAGAGATATCCCTCCCCATTGGCTACTTTTATCTGTCCTGGCCACAGCAAGATCCATGTGGCTCTTGTTTAGGAACAGATGCTCCTCTGGCCCTCATGAAATACTTAGCCCGTTCCATCCATCATTTTTTAAAAAATACTTTTCAGGGATTCACTAGGAAGCTAGGCTCTCTATTATAACAACTCAAAGTGATATACCTTCCCTGGGGTTATAAAAATCTTTATCTTTCAAAACAGTAAAAAAAAAAAAAAATCACCAGCAACATTCTTGGAAGATGCAGCTAGAGTTTCAAGTTCTGTTGCATTTGATTTTTAAAACACACTGTTTCACAATTGATTTTATTGATTTGCTCCAGGATCTTGTATCACTTGCATAGTGGTTGTTACTCTGTGTGGTCATAAAAAGCAACACCAGGCATTGAACATGGCATCAATGATCAACTTTATAGAAATTATACTAGAGGGTAAGAAAGTATTATTAGTTTAAGCAAAACATACATGGTGACTGATACTAAGGGTGTAAATTTCTACATTTTTATTGTATTATCCCTAGCTGTGATGTCATTTTATTTTGTAGTTTTAATTCTTTAAGTGAACAAATCTGGATGGTCATGTTTTCTGAGAGTTATAGTGTTGTGTAGTCCCCAGAAGCATTACTCAACTTCTTCCAGCAGATTTAATGATTTATTGGAGGGATTAGTGACTTTGTTATGTGTCCTCTGCCTGATTAGGTTAAACTACATTTCCCAGAATGCCTTTCCCAATTTTTCAGCAAAAGAAAAGTAGGGCAAAGGAGAGGTTTTTGTATTTGCTTTGTAAGACTGAACTGAAACAGCAGCTATTTGTAGCTCGTGAAAACTGTGTTGATTTATTGACTCATCTAGTACATGGCGTATCTGAGCCTGCAACCTCTCCACCTTCCTTTGCACCTAACATCAACATCATTGACTCCTAGCCTATGATAAGAAGGACCAGATTGTCCTGGAGGACATTCATATCAGTGGAGTCAGAAGCAGTGGGAACTGATATAGTTTTCGTTTTATCCTCATCTCTTCTATCTTGTTGTTTTCCCATGGACATGGACCTTTCCTTATACCCTTAAGCTTCAAGTTAAGATGTGACAATGGACTAAAAGAAGATATTTAATAATCACTCACAGTTATGAATGCCCACAGTTATGAATTGCCTACAGAATTCCTCAGGCCCCCTCAGATAGGTGGCAATTGGTACATAGGTAGATAGATAAGCCAGAGGCTGTGGAACATTAAGATTTTGTTTGTTTTTGTTTTGTTTCATTGCTTTGGTAAAATACCTACAATAATATGAAAGGATAAAATATGTAATTAGACAAGGATTATCATAGGCATCAGTCGTTGTGACTTAACTCGTGTGCTTGGGCAAAGCATCGTGGCAATGGGACTGCATAATAGAGGAGAGCTAGCTATACAAAGTAGTGAAAGAGGAAGTGCAGACACAGTACAGATTGGGAGCCTGGTACAATATTAAAATTGGACATCCATTGACCAAATACAGATAAACCTTACCTCCAGAATTCTCTAAGCTAATACCTAAGAGTTCAAAGCAAGACCCTAGTAAGGAATATTGGAAAAAATAGATCTGGTCTGTCTCTGAGATTCCAGATAATGTTAACAGTTCCTGCATTATTTAAATCTCCAATTTTCCTCTGAGACTCAAGATGGAGCCTGTGTAAACAACACCAAGAAGACCAAAGAGGAAACAGAGACAAAGAAACAAGACATCCATCCAACAAAGACAAATTCAGAAATCAGTACCTAGACCTATAATTAATCCAAACTCAGATGGTTACACACCAGTATAAGAGCACAATCAACAACAGTCTGAACAATATGGTACCACAAGAGCCCTTATATACTATGACAGCAAGACATGAATATTCCATTGTAGCTGAAACACAATACAAAAGGCCTTAAAACCAACATTTGGAGGATGATAGAGGTCCTTAAAGAAATCAAGGAAAAGACAAACAAAAAGTTGGAGAAGGATCAATAATCCCTTGAAGAATGCCAAGAAAGCCAAGAAAAAGCAAACAAGTGAAGGGCTGTTGAAGATCTGAAAATGGAAATAGAAGCAATAAGGAAAACAAATTGAGGGAACCCTGGAAATGGAAAATCTATGTAAATGAGCAGGATCATCATCACCAACAGAATATAAAAGGTGAAATGAAGAATCTCAGGAATTGAAGGTAAGCTAGATAAAAATAGATTCATTCCTCAAAGAAACTTAAATCTAAAATGATCCTATGACAAAACATTTAGGAAATCTGGAACACTAGGAAAATACAAAACCTAAGAATAATAGTAATAGAAGAAGATGATCCCGGTTCCAAAGGCCCAAAAATATTTTCAACAAAATCTTAGAAGAAAACTTCTCTAATCTCAAGAAAGAGATGCTTACAAAGGAGCTTTCAGAACACCAAATTGATTGGAAAAGGACAAAAAGTCCTCCGGCCACAATAGTAAAAACACTAACTGTTCAGAGGATGGAGATAATATTAAAATCTGCAAGGGAGAAAGAACAACTAACATATAAAGGCAGACCTAATAGATACCTGACGTCTCAACAGAGTCTAAAAGCCAGAAAGGCCTGGGCAGAGATGTCTTGCAGATTCTTAGAGACTACAGATGCCAACCCACACTACTATACCCTGCAAAACTTTCAATAACCATAGAGAGAGAAAACAAGATATTCCGTAACAAAACCAAATTTAAGCAACATATATCTATAAGTCTAGCCCTACAGAAGATACTATAAAGAAAATTCTAACCCAAGGAGTTTAATTACACCCAAGAAAACACAGGAAATAATTCTACATGTATAAAATCAAGAAGGGAAGATCACACACACACACACACACACACACACACTACCATCACCAACATATTAACAATCATTTCTCATTAATATCTCTCAATATCAATGGACTCAATTCCCCAATAAAAAGACATGACTAACAGAATGGATAAGAAATCAGGTTTCAATATTTGGCTGCATACCAGAAACACACCTGAAAATCAATGATAGACATTATCTCAGAGTAATGGGTTAGAAAAAGATTTTCCAATTAAATGGACCAAAGAAGCTGGTATAGTCATTCTAATACCAAAACTGACTTTGAACTGAAATTAACGATTCATACTCATCATAATTAATTTCATACTCATCAAAGGAAAATTTACCAAGATGACATCTCAATTCTGAACAACCCAAATGCAAAGGCTCCAACATTTGTAAAAGAAATTTTACTAGAGCTTAAATCTCACTTCAAACACCACACATTTGTAGTAGGAGATTTCAATACCCCTCATTCACCAATAGGCAGACATAAACTAAACAAAGAAATAATGGAACTAACAAATGTTATGACTCAAATTGACCCAACAGATATCAACAGAAGGTTTCATCCAAACACAAAAGAATATTCTTTCTGCTCAATATTTTCTGCAACCTTCTCCTATACTGACAATACACTTTGTCACAAAACAACTCTCAACAGATACAAGAAAATTGAAATAACTTTCTAGATCTTATTAGACTGCTATGGATTAAAGCTGAACTTAAAAACAAAAGAAACAGAAACAGAAAGCTTAAAACTCATGGAAATTGAACAAGCTTTACTCAGTGACCACTGTATCAATGAAGAAATAAAGAAATTAAAGACTTCCTAGAGTTTAATGAAAATGAATACACCGCATGTGGCAACCTATAGGACACAGTGAAAGCAGTGCTAAGATGGTAGCACATAGCACTAAGTGCACTCATAAAGAAATTTGTGAGGTCTTATATTAGCATCTTAACAGTACACTAGAAAACTTTATATGGAAAAGAAACAGAGACACCCAATAGTAGACTGCAGAATCGACTAGGCTGGACCCATAGGTGCTCACACAGACTAAACTGATAACCAAGGGTTACAGGTATGGGACCTACCTAGGTCCTCATGGGTATGTTACAGCTGTGTAATTTGGTCTTCTTGTGAGACTCCTAACTGTGGAAGTAGGAGCTGTATCTGATTCTGTTGCCTACCTTTGAGATCCCTTTCCCCTATTGAGTTGCCTTGTCTCGCCTTAGCAGAGGAGGTGTCTTGTCTTACTGAAACTTGGTATGCCAGGGAGGGTTGATATCCATTGAGGCTGGCCCTTTTCTGAAGAGAAACGGAGGATGAGTGGATTGGGAAATGTGGAATAGAATTGTGAGTGAGGATATAAAGGGTAAGGAGGAAGGGAAAACTGTGATTGGGATGTAAAGCTGAAAAACCCACCAGTCCAGACTTACTAAGGCTATAGACTTACTAAGGTCATATATTGTTATAAAAAATGGGTGACCATTCTCTTCTGTAAGGACACGATAATATGTTTTATTTAATAGTTAGATCATCTTGGTGCAAAAAGTATCTCATAAGTCTTCCTATATGTAGGGAAAATAGCACATTATACCCTATTTACTTGGTGTTCACTATTCTGCATGACAGTTTACCAAATATTCCCTACAGAAGTGAAGTCTAGTCAGCCAAAGTTGACAAAATCCTCTATCAATTTTTTTCTTTCTGCAACCCTGAAATACTTTTAACTGCACAAAGAGTTAAAGCATTCGTTAGAAAGAAAAACAACCACAGACAAATAAACTGAGCTAGATGAATACCAGGGTACATGCATATGCTATGCTTACTAAAGGTAATAGACACCTAGAAGTAGGAAAGACAATGCGTTTAGAATCTGTAAGCTTTGCTGTGATTCTGAAGTGATGTCCTTGGCAAAACCCTCTTGAAGTGATGGGGGATAGGACCTTTAAAACTGATGTGAGCATTTGTATATCTGTTTGCTACTGGTTATTGGGTTGATTAAAGGGTCACTTCTTTCTCTTAAGGATCATAGAGTTTAATATGTTCTCATTTGTCCCCGAACTTTGGATTCAGTTTCTGTATACCCTCACAGATTCTCATCAATATTTTCTCATCTACAGGCTTACTGGTTATTTCTTGTGAGGACAGACACTTCATTGTCTCCAGCAGCTCTTGTGTGCCTCCTGGGTTGGCAATGCCTCTGGCCTCCTGCTGCCCTCTAGTGGCTACTATTCTCACATATGCCAAGGTGATTGATGATGGATACGTGTAGGAGCTGTGGTCAATACAAACATTTGTGCAAAGGCCAGGGATGGCATGTGGCCTCATCTATAGTATGTGGCATTACAGCTTATAGGAACAAGAGAGAAACACCCATTCAACTAATTTAGGGGCAGAGACTCTGTGAGTGAACAGTTCTAATTCTTTTCCTGGACTGAAAGCTGGAAATGTCCTTGGTCCTGTCTGCAGTTCTGGGTCCAGGCATGCCAGAGGGAGTTCTGGTACATGGTTGCTTACTTTTCCTCTAAATCAGCACCTGTGCCGAGAAGCTGAATGTAAAATATGTCTAAAGGTGAGAGGAGACACATTATGGGTGGACTGACTGGGTTGAACACCTCCCCCAGTTTCTACAATTAGTTCTGTAAAAAGTCCATAGGTTAGCATCTCAACGATCTTTACACTTCCCTTTGTTCAGTTCCAGCTACACAGGACTCCTGCCTATTGTCTTTCTCTTATGTTTTCCATAAACTTTCCCAAATTCACCCTCGGCAATCCATTAGTTTCATTCTTCAGACTCTCAAGATAAAATGTGGAGCTACTGACTCTGACATTTTTCTGTGGCTGTGAGATTCTGGCTCTATAACTTATAAGTTAAACCCTTCCTGAGGTGAGACGGTCTCCACTGAACTCAAAGCCCCACCCTCCATCACCCCATTTCATCAGTGGGCTTACCAAGTATGTAGCATTCTACCAACTGAGCAAATAGTCAGTGTGCTAGAGAGAGAAGAGCTGGCGATGACAGGGTAGGGGGTCACAATCTCTGTTAGAGATGTTTTCCTGGATCAGGATTGAGCAGATGATGTCACAGTGATATGTATTTGGCGTCTCTGACATATAATCAAATGGAGTCATCTTTAGATGGAATGTAAAATTTTTTATGGGTGGATGGATATTTTGCCTGTTTTTTATGTGAACCATTTCTATGGCTGAAGAAGCAGCAGAAGAGGTAGTTGGGTCATCTGAAAGTGCTATTACAGATGTTCTGAACAACTGTGTGGGAGGGAGCTAGGAACTGTGGCTCAGCTCCTCTGGAGGAACAGCCAGTGTCCTTAATCATTGAGCTGTCTCTTCAGCCCTCTGAGGCACCATTTTGAAGGTGACAAATTTACAAGCACCCCCTCCCCCAATTTCTATTCTTGTTTCCTATAAAAATGCCCTCAAATGTATTCTCTTGGTGGAAGAGATTTACTCACTTCTTTAAAATTTACTCACTTTTAAAAATCGAATGCCTGTTGCCAGAGTTGTTAGGCAGTAGTGTCATCAGTTAGACCCAAGAGTCACATGTGATGAAAAACTGAGAAAGAATTGTTCAATGTGGGAGGGGAAAAAAGACCTAGTCATCCCCTCAAGTTCATCTCCCGGTGCTAACATGACCTTTGAGTTACGTGGGTGGCAAGATCCATGCCTAACTTCTGCTAAGTAGTCTTGGCCAAAGTGCGATTTTTACCCACCATGGTTCCAGTGCCTCCTGCAAGATGGTCTGATAACTTTACAGAATTGTATGAAAACTCTTCTTGGGAGACAAGTGCCTTCTCTGGCTGGCACCAGGCTTCATCAGTCATGTTTTCATTTCAGCATGAACGTTCTGAGGTAGTTCCAGTTCCTTGGGGTCTACTGTCTAATATCTGATAATCTCGAACGGAAGGGCAAAGGCTTCTCTTTAGAATCTCTTCTTGTCTTCCAGGATGGTTTGCCTGCCTAAGGCAAGGTGAGTGGTGCATGCTGAGAACAAAGGTCAGCTCCCTTTACACTGCTCAGGGGAAGTTTAGATTTGAGTTGGTAAAGTTCCATCACTGTAAAATTACTTACTTAGTTAATCATAAGCAATTAAACTCTGGAGGGAAAAATGTGGGCTAGGAAAGGGATCATCAAAGGAATGATACATTAGCCAGAAATTAAAGACTCAGAGACATTGTTCAGACAAAAGACTTGATCTTGGGAAAGGACTGAGCCATCCAGAAAAAAAGAAAGAATGTATTCCTATTAAAGGGAAAGGGGGAGTGAGCAGCAGACTAGTTTTAGCCAATGACTGGCCAGCAGACTGCATCACAAATATCAGTATGAAATGCAAAGGATAATTCTGATTGGAGCAAGGGATAACTTCAAGGGAAAATCACACCAGTGTTTTAATGCATAGGGTGGGTGTCTGTAGACTTGGGGAAACTGGAAAATCAGCTTCCTGAGAGCACACCATGAAATCAGTTGCCAAAGCCATTTACAATCAAGTTGTCATGTTTACAGATCCTTGAAAAGCTGGTTTTAGTCTTTAATAGATGAGAAATGATGCCATTGTCTCCTACAAAATAGCTGAGGTTTTACTCGAACCAAATCTGTTCGGAAATGTTAAGCTGGTTACACAGAACTAATGTGCCTCAAGGTGGTCATTCTCTCTGGATTAAAGCCTGGGAACAATTGTGGCTCCTGTTACAAGGAAAATTACAATGGGCCATTATGGAGAGGGACAAAAATCTCTGTTCCCAGAGGGGGACTGACAAGCAGCAAGTCCCCCTTTGCATGCCAACACAAAAGCCTGATTGCTTCAGATTGCTTGTTTATGCAAATTGAAGGCAACATTAATTCTGAGACTGGAGCTGTGAGGTGGTGGGGATGTTGCTGATTGGCTGGGTTTTGCTCCCGGGCTGGTAACCAAACTGACAAACCCTATCATATTCATTCTAAGCCCTGAAAACCTTTTGGAGGAATCTTGCTACTGCATGTCAGACTGAGAGTTTGTTTCTACTTTAGGTTTCGAACTGTAGGAACCACAGCATTAGAGCTTATCGAAGATCGGCTCCCTTACTTTCTTCATTGCGTCCTTAAGTCAGACCTCAGTGAACATCATGACAGATACTCCTGTGACACTGAGCGGGACAGAGTGCAATGGGGACAGACCACCTGAGAATGGCCAACAGCCTATCAGTCAAACCAAGAAGGAGATAACTGATGCAGATGAGACCCAGCCATACTACAGGGTTGAACCCAGTCTTAAAGATTTACCTGCAAAAGAAAATCAAGAAGAAACTGGAAACATTAAAGCGAACATACTACCTAAAGGGCCTGAAGATGAGAGGATCCTCAATGGTAAAGTATTTCTTTTTCTCAGTTTAATTGTTTCGACTTACAAGCTTTTCAAAAATATATATATATTAACTAATATTACATAAATAAGCTGAACCCAAGAAATACAGTCCCTATACACAATAGGGGCTTCCTACCATACTGATTCATAACTCAGGCTTGTCTGATAGCTCTGCAATTCTGCTGTTTTCTCTTCTGAACCCCTGATTGTTTTCACTGAAAGAAAACAGAATGAAAGCAGCCACCTTTATTGAGTTGTTACATAATTTCTAAATGGTAATCCAATGGTAACTACTGCTATAATGGTTAGAACCACAGGTCCATTGCTGGTTACACAGAACTAATGTGCAAAACAAAGAGAAAAAGGGGAACTCAGAATTATAAGATCCTAAAGAGATCCTAATCCATCTAACACACACACACACACACACACACACACACACACATATATATATATATATATATATATGGAGATATTATCATTGTGGAAACTAATTATTAAACAAATGCAATCAAATTTAAAGGAATCAGAAAAATACAATGATTTGTGAACCTTTAACCATATGTGTTGGAAATGTTATATTACTTGCGTTTCTCCCTAGAAAACCCAGAAGAGGACCTCTTTGTTGTTCACCAGGCCATCAAAGATCTTTCTCTCCAAGAAATAAGTGCAGAAGACATGGCTTTTCGAGAAGGTAACGGGAATCCTAGTTTCCCGACATAATTGTTTAGCTGGATGTGATATAATTGTATAAGATGTGTGTACTGCCTGTGTGCTATAAAGAAGCAGTTCCAAAGAAAGACTCCAAAATCTTCAAGCTGGTAGGGGCAGATACCTGAGCCATGCCCCACCTTACCCAGCTTTCTAGATGGCTCAAGCCCCAAATTGTCTGGGTCAATCTGACTGCCTGGCATGGCAAAGTGATAGCTATGTCTTGATAGGTTAGCCCACTGCATCCAGCTCTCCCTTTAATTTGTACTTCAGATGGGTGTTGGGCAGCTTTTGGGGTGGTTAAAAAACAGGTTTAGTCTAAAGTTTCCTATTGACATTCGATCTAAAGTAACGTTATAAAACCAGTTACTATGTGGGAAAATTATGTCTGAAAGAAGTATAGAATAAGTATGTTTCATCAAAAAATGACCCAGAGTGATAAAAATAATTTTATGATCTTTAAACAACTGTGAAAGAAAAAGACCAAGAAAGTAGCATTGCTAAATTTCAAGTGCTAAATTTCAAGTATAGAAGTATAGTCAGTAGACAAAGTCAGAAAATCCTCTAAACATTTCTTCTAAGAAGATAGTTACATTTTTTTCTTGGTTTTTTGAGATTTCCATTCAAATAGTTTCAGCGCAGGATAGAATCTATTAATTAATCATTCCTTCCCTCGCTAGAAGCTGTAAACAGCTTATCCTCAAACTGAAGCCAGCATGTGGCACCTAACCAATTTAGTTAGGCTCCTACCAGGCAAAACAAAAGTGAAGCCCCAAGGGACAGGAGAATAAATAACAAGGAGAACAGGGAGGTAATTGGGAATTTTGGAGTCTCTCTCTTTGCCTAGACAACTCACATATTCTCTGCTGTCCAACATACATGTACGTAGGTATAGCAAAGCAGTAGCTGGTATCACAGAGGAATCACAGGAAGATCATCTCAACACAGGCAGTTGTGAAGGTTAAGACCATAATTGCATTCCTTTCAGTCTTTCTGTTTTTAATGTTACTAGTCTATCAAGGCAGGGCTCATGGTCATCCACCTAGAGCTGCTTTACCCGTAATGAGATCCACTGCAAACAAAGGTCACAAGGCATGTGCCTTTTGATCAGTGGAGAGGGACGGGGTTCTCATGTGACATGGTGTCACCAGTGAATTTGCCTGTGCTCACCCCCTTTCCCTCTTAACACAGCACTTCCGACTCTGTGACAGAGGTGCTGGTTTCTGTGCCTTTTCCCTTTAAAATACAGTCTCCTACGAGAATATGCCTGCCAAGAATAAGATGCTAAAAATATTGAGGAAAAAAACCACTAATCAATTTAAATCGAAGGATGATTTTTTTTTTATTCATGACAGTCTTGGGCCTGAGTTTTGAATATGAATAAAAAACTCAGTGTGTATGTGTGTGTGTGGTGCTGTGTTGTGTTTTATTGGTGGGAGAACACACCAAAACACAGACCAATATCAGCCAATATCCAACTCTACATTGCAACATTTCCTTGCAATGTAAAGAATATCAAGTGGGCAGCTATTATTATGAGTGTGGGTGGTAATTCATGATTGCTTCTCTCTATCACGGTCCGTGGAAACTTGGACTCAAAGGGGGAAAACAAGTTTTCAGAGGAAACAGACTTACAGGGAGAACTGTGGAGGGGAAAAAAGTTGGCAATGGCTGTTCACCTTGTTTATAGGCTCTTGTGGCATAGGAAGAGAATGGTGAAGTCACATGTTCTGGCCTGTTCTCTATGGCTAGGTAACGTTTTTCCACACAAGCCTGTTATGTGTGCATGTTCAGTAAAAACTTCTGTTCTCTTACTGTTCGTTCTTATAACCTCGAGAAACGCTAGTGAATTGTGTTAATATGATCCAGCTGTTTTGAAACAAATGATTATAGTGCTTTAAGTCTTCTGAAAGCCACAACATGGCACCAACTAACCCCGTTGCTCTGCTGTCATTTGGGGCGACGGGAGAACCTAGCATTATATGAGTACAAGCCCAACATAAGCTCTAGAGCTGAATCTCTAGAAGTCAGTAGAGGATCTTAAGCCATGTTGTGTACGATTCAGTGGCCCACTTATAAATTCCTGAGTTCTGAATATCTAGGGACCTGTGATCTTCTGTTTTTTTTTTTTTAACATTTTATTTTTATTTTATATATAATGAGTGTTTTGTCTGTGTGTATGTTAGTGCCTTCATCTCTAGCCTGGTTCCTGGAGGTAAGAAGAGGGCATTGGATTCTCTAGAACTAGAGTTACACAAAATCATAGACTATGCACACATAACAGGCTTATGTAGAAAACATTACCTAGCCATAGAGAACAGGCCAGAACATGTGACTTCACCATTCTCTTCCTATGCCACAAGAGCCTATAAACAAGGTGAACAGCCATTGCCAACTTTTTTCCCCTCCACAGTTCTCCCTGTAAGTCTGTTTCCTCTGTAAACTTGTTTTTCCCCTTTGAGTCCAAGATTCCATGGACCGTGATAGAGAGAAGCAATCATGTGGGTGCCGGGACCAAATCTGGTTCTGCTGAAACAGCAAGTTGCTGGAACCACTAAGCCACCTGTCTAGCCTGCCTTTGCTCCTTTTTGTAGCTCCTTAATTTGGTGACATTTTTATGTGTGTGAATGATTAGCATGCATGCATATCTGTGCACTGTGTGCACGCCTGTTGCCCACAGAAGCCAGAAGAGGGTAGAAGATCCTTTGGAACTGGAGTTAGCGATAGTTGTGAGATGCCACGTGGGGACTGGGATTGGACTCTGTGTCTCTGGAAGAGTAGCTAGTAAGTTTAACCATTGATCCATTGATCCATTTTCCTAGCCACACTCAGAGACAGCGTCTAAAACTAGCCATGGGCAGACATCATTTACTCTCTGGAATAAAGAGTTTTAGCCTAAGGCATTTTTTGCATGGTCCTTGTGGGATATATTTGTTGATATGAAGTAAACCCAAACATTTTACTGAGTGTGTACATATACACACATATAAAATATATACATGCACACACATGTATGATCTGCATACATACATATATACATAAACACACACATATAATTACTGCAAGAGAAAAATTTTAAGTGTGCCTCAGAGAACGATAATCCTCCTAAATACACCAGTCTATGACAAAAGAATTCCAGTCAACGGAGGTCGTGTTGGAGACATTTCTGTAAACATATCATGCTCATTAGCATTTTAAAGACTTAAATGCTGAGGTATGCACTTAACTGTATAAAATGCAGGGTTTTGTAAACCCTTTTTTGACTGTGAAACCTATTTGATTGTCTAGAACTTAGCAGGCAACCCCGAGTCACAGTCCAGAAGGCACAAGTTGGACTCTCATTGTCCAGAAGAATGGCTTAGCGTATTACTGAATAGCCACTAGATGCTCTGAAACCCAGCATGTCTCACCCACTAGTTCATTTTGCTGCAGGGCATCCGTGGAAGAAGATTCCTCTGAACAGCAGTAACCTGGAAGTGAGTAGACAGAAGGAAAGAACTGCCCAGCAACAGCTTGAGCAGAGAGGAGATGCGAGCACAACTGAAATCGAATGGCTGGGGTTCCAGAAATCTCGTCCAGTTGACATCTTGCATTCTAAGTGTGACGAGGAAGAAGAAGAAGAAGAAGTTTGGAATGAAGAGATAAATGAGGAAGATGTTGATGAGTGTGCTGAAGAGGAAGATGAAGTTCGAGTAATAGAATTTAAGAGAAAACACAGAGAAGGTTCTCCATTAAAAGAGGAAAGCCTTGCAAGGGAGAACTCCCCACTAGGCAGCCCCGGCTCCCAACCGGGGACCCCAGATGAGCAGCCAGTGTTTGGAAAGAAGGGAGATATCGCCAGGAATTCTTATTCCAGATACAACACGATATCCTATCGGAAAATAAGGAAAGGCAACACCAAACAGAGAATTGATGAGTTTGAGTCAATGATGCACTTATAAACTAATGGGGACTGAGGAATGTCGGGAGTGTTAAAGAAAAGCTAACTTCTAACTTCCTTCTGCTGAGATTTCTTCTGCTGCCTCATTTGCAAGATGTGCAAGCTTAATGTCTTCTTCACCATAAAGCAACATGGAAATAACCATAGACAAAACTTATTTGGGTAACTTCAAACCAATGAGCTTTAGATTCATTCCTGGGTTTTTGCTTTAAAAAAAAAAAGTAAGCTAATAATATAGCATCAGGTAAGCATTGTCACAGAGCTAAGCCTGGTAGGATTTGTCTTTAAAAGTAGCAATGGTAAGAGAGGCAAGTCAAGGGAAAGAGAACAGTAGACATGCCTCTCATCATTCTCTTGGTGCCTCTTTTTTTTCTTCAGGCCAATGAGAAGCCGAAAATTAAACCCCACCTCCATCAAACACAGTTTTTATAGATTCTGGCTTTTTTTTCTTTTCTAATTGTTGTAAAAATATATCTTAAGTCAGTTTCTGTGGCATCTACTGAGTAAAAATTTAGCAGATCTCCTTTCTAGGTGCAACTGTTCAGTGAATTCCCTCACTAAAAGGCTAGGCAATTGTCAGCAGGCTTTATGCTTTCCATATGAATTAAATCAATTGTGAAGTTGATCCAGAGAGAGCCTAGATGACTGGGGAGCCATTGAGTAGGGAATTGTATTGGATGATGGTTTTCATTTTTGTTACTGAAAACAAAGTCTTGTCTCGCACAATGAGAATCATTAAAAATAAAAATGGCAATTTTAGCACAATTTTAAGAAAATGCCCTACTTCATTACTGCACTTTCTTGTATTAACAGTATCTTAAAGCTGTTTTTATTTTTCTTAGAAATGAGAGACACTGGCAGTCATAACTGTACTAGTTACTATGAAAATGGAAAAATAATTATCTTAGACTATTTTAGAAGTAGGGTGTGAGCATATATTTTTAGAGGAAAAGCTGATAGTCATAGGGAATATATGATTTATTGGACCAACGCCCAAATCAAGAAGCTTAAAACTGCACCTGTGGAGTGCCACCCGAGCCAACACATCAAATAATGCATTGAATATTTATGAAAAAGTATATTTATACTCTCGGATAGTTTGCTCCACAAATTTTCATTTCATGATTCTGTATATATTGCCCTGAACTTTCTGTGATCACAGATTAAAAATATCTTTTGGTTCCAAATAGAAAGACAATTCTTTATTGTCTGACTGTAATACAGCCTTCATTGTGCTATTCATCCCGTTGTTTGCTTCACTCTGTCTGTGTAAAAGCCAGGGCTATTCCCTCTTAGATGATTGCTTAGTTATGTGTAACAAATCCCACACAATCTCATGGCAACTTCCTTAATTCCTCCTGGTCATATAATATATTTCCATAGTATCGTATACTATTATGGAGTATTTAAAAGACTCAAGTTTGAATTACCATGCTTCTTTTATTCTTCAAAGCAATTCTTTACAACCTGACCATGTAAAAGATCTGTTACCCCTAGAGTGTTGAGCCTGCTGATTTCATTTAGGACAAATGTGCATGTTCTGAATGAAATGAGAGAAATGCTGTATTTATTGATAACATTGGCTAGGAGACTGATGGACTGGCACACTTTCCTGTTTTAATTTAGAGCCTTTGATTATTCCATAGAGACAACCTGTGTGCTTTCCTGGATTCCTGATGAGCTCTGCCATTTTCTACTTAATTTCAAAGCCCAGTTTTAAGTAACAGGACTACACTGTTGCCCTACCCACGTGACACTTGTTTTGTTAGATGGAGATGTTGCATTACTATGGAGCTTATATGAAATGGGTAACATATAGTTAAAGGTCGTGACAAAACTATAACATAACCTTGGACTTTTTCCACGGGATCCTTTTATCGCAAAATTAAACAATTATGAAACATTCTGTCCACAAAGACTATTTTAAGGTATATTCAACTGGGATTTCATTTATTCTTATGGACAAAGCAACGCAGCATCAGGAGATCTTTGGTAACATTCTTCAGTTATCATTATACTTTGCCGAATTCTATCGCAGCACAGCAGGGCCAGAGTTAACAACTGGTTAACAAGGTGGTGGTAAGTGGATATTTGGGTCTATGAAATCTGAAAAAAAAATGAAGGTCTTGTTCAGATTGCATAGGGGTATATTAATATACTTTAAACTCATCTAGATTACTCTCAAGTGATACCCACTCATGAAGATTTTGCTGAGATTTCGGGATTCCAGGTTCGGGGGTGAGAAGGATTCTGGTACCTGATACTTGTTGGAGATTATGTGACTGCTGGCATGTCTTAGATGACTTAGTTATCTTTTGTTGACAGACGAATGGGAATTAACAATAGCTTTATGCCTTTGTGAAAATGAAATTTACTTTTAGTTTCATATTATATTTAAAGACATGAAATTTGTCTGGTTCAGTATCTATCTATCTATCTATCTATCTATCTATCTATCTATCTATCTATCATCTATCTATCTGTCATCTATATAATACATATCTAGCTACCTGACTACCTATCATCTACCTACCTACCTGCTGTTAAATAAAGAATTTCCTTGTCTGATTTCCTTTCAATAAAAGTTTGTTTTCTTTGTTTCAGGTTTTCAGCCTATATTTCTTTAGAATTTAGTGAGAATTTTTTTCATGTAAGCAGCTATTTAGACCATCAATCAATGCACTTTACAAAAATCAAGAGAACACCTAACTAAAATTATTTGTTTCAAAGAGATTTTTAAATAATTATATGTGAAACTGTGAGCACTTCTGGTGATTAGATATATACTCTGCATGAAAATTTTCTATTACTTTGAGAAGAAAATTGCTTTAGATGCATATTGGTACCAACAATATGAAAAACACATTTATCTTTGTAGCCCTCAAGGTAATGTACTTACCCTCTTCTGACACATTGATCATGTTATTCTGCATTTCACATGAGGTACTATTTGTGGTATACTTTCAACTGACATTACGCTTCTCAAAGTGATCAAGGAAAACATTTAAAATAAGTAATTACAGAGGAGGATTCACAGGGCCCCCAATGGAGGAGCTAGAGAAAGTAACCAAGGAGCTAAAGGGATCTGCAACCCTATAGGTAGAACAACAATATGAACTAACCAGTACCCCCTGGAGCTCATGCCTCTAGCTGCATATGTATCAGAAGATGGCCTAGTGGGCCATCAGTGGAAAGAGAGGCCCATTGGTCATGCAAACTTTATCTGCCTCAGTACAGGGGAACACCAGGGCCAAGAAGTGGGAGTGGGTGGGTGGGGGAGTGGGTGGGGGAGCGGGTGGGGGACTTTTGGAATAGCATTGGAAATGTAAATGAAATAAATACCTAATTTTAAAAAAGAAATTCTAGAGTATAATAAAGAGGAACTGTGTTTAATGATAAGAGAAAAGCAGCCACTTCTCTTGAAGCCTGAACTTTCATTGCTTTATAATAAGAAGGTTATAAAAGCTAATTCTAAACGTTATACTTTCCAATATTAAAATAGCAGGTCATGACATAATATGAAGAGCATAATGTGTGTTCAACTCTTGCAGCACATGGGAAGCCTGAGCCAAACAATCAACACACACACACACACACACACACACACACACACACACACACAGAGAGAGAGAGAGAGAGAGAGAGAGAGAGAGAGAGAGTGAGTAGTGGGCACCAGAAGTCAAACAAACTGGTAACAACTAGTATCTTCTTCGCAGCTCAGGAGAATATTGAAAATGAAGTTTAAAAGTAATTTTGATTATTTTTCCCTATAAATTTAAAGTTGTGAATTTGACTCCTTTTCTGTAATAACCTCAGTTGGTCAGAAGCAAAAGAGGTGGCTATTTAGAATACAGTAAACTCAAATACTTCTTCTATGAACTTGTTGTGTGTTCCCATTAACAAACTTAATCAATAGCAAAACCATTTCCTTGATTGTCTCTTGCCCCCTCTCCTTTTCTCTCCTTAATGACCAGTTCTTACAGTTAGTATGTATAAAGTAAGAATCCTACACACTCCACAAATGTAATTTTATGTGATGTTCAATAATGGAGACACTGTGGGCACAGCAAATCCACAGGAAATTCTGCAGAGGATCCTGAGGGAAACTCACTTGAGAGCGCAGAGAACCCCAGCTGTCTCTTGCCATTGCATGCTTCATTTAGGCTGTAAGAAGAGACCTAAGGATTTTATTCCTTCCCAATTTAAAGTATGGAATAGAAGCACATACACAATGCATGTCTACACACATGCATATATTCTCTCAAATGATGTCTTCAAATGGTCAGCTTCAACATCTAATACAAAGGCTTTATCTATGACCTTACAACCACTATTTTTGAACTGTCAAGTATCTATCAGTATAAATACATTTATTTACACTCATGTGATGATGATTGCCATTATTAGGAACTCCACATATTCAAAGTCAGCCTCTGTGTTGGAAAATGAGAATTTTCATTCTGTTTCTCCAAGAGAGGACTCACAAAAACTTGTACAGGGATCCTGATGGAGACAGCCACTGTCATTTAACTCCGCAGATTAAAACAGTTATTAAATCTGATGATTTACTGTCTTTCATATGAAACACTATGCACCAAGCCTTAGAAAGGACTATAACACTTCATGTGGCTTATGCAAAACATCCATGGAATGAACATTTGTCAAAAAAGAAACATTATGCACACTAGCTTTGGTTAGCATTTCCTCTTCATCTAGGTAGTTGGCTTGCAACAATTAACGAATACCCTGTGCAGCTGTTGTAAAATCGCTCTGACACACTCTGTAAAGCAAGTTGAAGTTAAAAGCTGTTCTTTGTGTTTTAAATTGAAGGGCTCCTGAAATATTATTTCCCATCCCTGTTAAAAAATGAACCATTTGCCACGTTTGCTTAAAGGCTGGAAGGGAGGCTGGTCCTGTGGTTCATGGAGTAGCAGCCCTCTACATTTCTGTTGGCCAGTTTGGTCCGGGAGACAGAAAGTCGAAAGTTCTACATCATATCAAGGCTGCACATCAATCATTACAAATCCTATGAGGGTTGTCACAGACATCTACACTTCAGCTGCTCAATTAGAGAGGCCCAACGTTGACTTTCTGCCTATGAAACATTCATGAGAGACCATAACAGTTTTTACCCAAACTCATTTCCTTATCTTTAAAGCAGTAATCTGTAATCCAGGGTCTTACCTGAGCTCACCTACATTGATAACCCTATTACTTTAAAACAAAATGACTGAGGCATGCTCTAGTGGAAATACTTTGGGGAACATCAGATAGAATGGACACTGGGTTTGTCTATTATTGCTGGGATGATCGTATCCTTGCTTGGTGTAAGGGAGGGACAGACACCATCTTCATCACGTGGAGGGAAGAAAGATGTACACAAGCCAATAAGATGAGCATGCACAAAACCTAGGAGAGTGTAAGCATTCCATGATAATTATTCTCTCTTTTTCTTTTCTTTCTTATAGTTTTGTGAGTTTTATACATGTTATTAAGGTCATTGTAGGAGATGTGACTTCTTGGCTGTGTTCAACATAAATGGAGAAGTATTTAAGAACAAGAAGTATTAAACAACAAGGTGGTGTTGCCTGGCTTGTCTCAACCTCATTATCTTGCCTAAGAGCTCCTTGAAAATCATTGTAAGCCATTCATGAAATCAGGACAGGCTGGGAATGCTGGAGTCTTAGCCACTGTAAGTGATGTCCATGACCCTATTTTATCCTTAAGCCAACACTAGAGAGAAGGTTTTCTGACATCTACAAGCATGCTTCCAATGTAATATGGGGGAAGCTAATGATGCATTGCGATCATGGCACAGGGTGGTTTTGCAGTCCTCTGAATGACAGATAATTGAATGTCAGCAAGCAGAACTGAGAAAATTTGATGCTCGTGATAAAACAGCACTGTAGCAACAACAGCTGTGTCATCCCACGGGAAAGGAGGGGGGAGCTCTGCATAAGTGTTGAAAAGAGAAAGCTGCTGTGTATGCTGAAGGGTGAGGAAGTACTTCCAGTGTTCAGGAAGTCGGTATTTTGATCAAATTAGTTCTGTCAAATATTAGCAAGGCTACTCTGTGTTCAAGTTGACAAGACATGTCAGCATGTTTCTTAGAAACGGCAATAACCTAAGCCAAGTCAAGGAAATGTGAAGCCCCATTCTCCTACCAAAGAATTTTCTTGGACCACAAAGTGTGCCATCAAAGGTTAGTCATTATATGTAAAAGATGCTGTAGTAGAATTTTAAAACTCCTTCTGGTCTTCAAAAAACAAATTTGGGGGACAGTGCTTATTAAAAATGTTGGGGTATCAAGTTTCTACAGGATTAGGCATATCCTCTCCCACTGAGTCCAGACAAGGCAGTCCTCTGGTCATATGTGCTGGGACCTCAGACTAGCCTGTGTATGCTTTTGGTAGTGGCTTAATCCAAGGAGGAGGGATGGCCCAGGGGGTACGTTCTCAGAGGCAAAGGGGAGGATGGGAGGAAGAACTCTGTGAGGGTGACCGGGAGGCAAGAACATTTGGGATGCAAATACATAAAATGATTCATTAATAATAATTTTTAAAATGTTGGCAGTAGATTTGAGAATCAGAACACTGGCAAGAATTGTCATTGGGTTTTATCTATTGTTGGTGAGGTGGTCATATCCTTCCTTAGTTGTAAGGAAGAGATAGATATTCTCCTTATCATATGGAGGAAAGAAAGATGTATACAAGCTAATAAGATGAGCACACACAAGCACAGAGGGTGTAAGCACCCAATGAAAATTAGTTTATCTCCCTCTATTTCCCTCATTTCTTGTAGTTTTGTGAGTTTTATAGAAGTTGTATAAGCCTTCTTTCAAGACTAGGTCCACAGAGACTCCTAAGTCATGACAAATTCTTTGCATCTTTGGGTAGTAAGCAAGACAATGTATGATAGAAAATTTGGTACAATTTTACCCCCAAACAGATATATAATGCTACAAATAAAGCCTTTATTCTATAGACAGTCCTCAGAGGTAGCTTTATATAACAAATATGTCAAGATACAATTAGTGCATAGAGCGGAGGCTACAGAAAGTTCTCTTGTGGGAAAACAAAAACAACAACAACAACAAAACAATTTACTTTCTTCACATCCAAGGGTGGATATAGCCAAAGCATGGCTCATCTTTTGCTAAAAAGATTTTTCCTTGAGGAAACTGTTCTTTGGATAAAATACATGCTCTGCAGACCAATGAGCAGAGGCACAGTCAAGGTGTCTCAGTCACATGAAAGTGACTGAGTGACATGAACAGACATTTTGTACTGTCTGGTCACCAACTCAGTCTATTGTCAAGGACTTGTGGCTTTTCTCTCTTCATATGGCTGTTTTGGTAAGAATTACCTCATTTTGAAATTATTCTCTTATCATCAGTTCCTGGAATGAGAAATCTTAAATATGCTGTGTATGCTGTAATGGTAAAGGAAAAATATTTCCTTTCTCATTATTCACAGAGAGTCATGCTTGTTTATAATTAATTGGAAGATCAAATGTCAATTTGGAAACTAGACCAAAAATGCTCAGTTTTCCGGTGAACAAAGACTTAAATCCATCATCAGGCACAAGCAGGCAAGGCCATGCCGCAAGGCTCAGCTTCAGGAGGGAAGTTGGTTTATGTTCTTTGGATGTCCTCTACGGGCATCGGTGTACCATGGCTCATGGTACAAACAATAGAGAGATTCACACCAGAGATCTGAATTCTTACCCTGTTCTTTACAACCAGCCTGTGAGAGTTATCAGATAGGTAATCTGTCGACTCACACCTATTTTCTTAACAAAAGGGTTGCAGCAGACCCTGGTCTCTAAGTGTTCTTCAGCAATACCTAAGGATTGGTGTACTTAACATGAGAATCAGTTCAGATATGCAAACATCCAGCTTCCCACAGCTGGCCTGTGCCATCCTCAGGTCCATGTAAGTAAGGGTTTTGCTCTATCTTTCCCCATCAGAAGCACTTTTATCCCCTGTCTTCTTCTGCCAGGTCTGGGACAAGCCTTCATCCATCTCCAACCCTCAAAGTTGCTTATATCATCTCCTCCTTTTAAACCTGCATCTGCTTTGGCATGGTTTAGAATCTATTTCTCAGAATACTTCATCCAAGTGACTATTGATAAATCTAAAGTAGTATTTTTATTGTCTTCATATTTTAAGTTCTTTCCTACTATTCAGAATCATTTCTGATTTAATTATATCAACTTCTCTCATTTAACTCTGTGGGAATGTTCAATGGTTAAACACGGTTTTTTGTTTTTGTTTTTGCTTTTGTTTTTGTTTTTTGCTAATACAGCATGTTGGGATTCAATCGCTTCTCCTTCTTTACCTGAAGAAAAGAAAAATCTAATAGATTACTTCTATGATCAGGTTTTAAAAAATGTAGCATTATTAAAGAGCAAAAAGTGAACTGAAACAATACATAGAATGAAGTGCATTAAGGCTTCCTCCTTTTCAATTAAATCCCTGCTCCCCATAGCTTAAGATTAAGAAGAAAACTCCCTGGTCATCCAGATCAACACCTCCATTGGGAGGGGTCATGGAGAACTGATGTGACTGCTACACTCTGCTGGGTAAACATTGAAGATATTTCAACAAGGTGATGTCTCTGCAGCTAGCTAGGCCTCCCAGGTGTGGGAATCCAAGCAGATGAATTTGATGAAATCAGAACATGGTTGGGTTTAGCTCTGCTCATGGGCTGTGACAGCAGTCATGGGCATGACATCATTACATGCTTTTCATTCTGGTTACCTGTGAGAGTCTGTGAGGAAGGCTTGGGCTATGCACTTCAGCACAAGGCGGGATACAGACACTCCCAAAGGCCACCCAGAGCTGAAGAGCAGCAGCCCAGTGGCAGCTTGGTTCCCTGAGTTATTGTCTGGTGATTCAAATGTGGTCATTTTCAAAAGCCTTCTATTCAAACGCTATTAAAATGGAAAATTTAAGCTACTATGGAGAGAAATTCAAATTGGATTTGTCAGCAAATTTGGTGTTATTTTCACAGAACCTAGTGGTTTAACTTGATAAATTATTTTTCTTTAGACTTCGTAGTATTTTTCAAATTTCCACTTTTGTTGCAGTTCCATTGGGTTACAAGCAGCCAGTTTCAGGGTCTTCTGAGAGAGATTCCCTTCCATACATAATAACTGCTGATAGTTTTCAAAAACAATGTGATCCACCTGAAGAGAAAGAGGAGATGGGAATGAACTACAGACTAAACTTGACAACAGAGATATGAAGATCTAATAAGCAAATTCTATTTTCATTCCCCCAGGAACTCTTCTGAATTAAATTAGCGATATGAGCACAAGCTTTGGAAGATATCAAATTTGTCTCTGTCTCAAGCTAAGTGATCTAACTTCTCTGCACTGAAATGTTTCCATTCATCAGGAAGCAAATGGTTATATGGTTGGTAACTACATTATTTAAAGGGGAAAAAATCTGTTTGTTACTTAGTCTATTGTGTGGCTACTTCACTGATGGTGGCAAACAAAAAAAAATCATGTAGTATGACAGAGAGCAAGCTTGTTAATTTATTAATCCAGCTCATGTCATAGAATGTTCACTTGTATTGGCAAATGCTAGAAACGACACATTTTGTTTGTGGGCTTATCATATGATAATATAGAATGCCAAATGTCCAGTGCACAGATTTAGTTAGAAAAAGACAAGGGTATTCCTGATAACCTTAATATTACTGAATATTTATTAAAAGTGAGAGATAATCTACCTAGGATCAACTATGGTTTTGCAGTTTTTAACTTGTAAATCTCAACTTTCCATAAATATGACCATGATAATTTTAGTTATGAATAAATTAGTTTAATATAATTTAATAAGTTAGTTAAATATAGTTTAATGTAATATAATAATATAATTAAATTTTATACCCAGAAAGGGAATGCTTTTATGCTAAAACATTTTAAATGTATTTCCATAAAATACTGTAACTTTGACAAAACCTTGGAACCATGATGCTTGCATACATATAAGGTTGTGCAAAGTAGGTGGCCTTGAAGCAAATCATTCAACACTCTCTAGACAGTGTTCTGTGGCAAAGGACAGAGGTGACTGAATACTTCATCCCCATCAAAAGATACAGAAGGATCAGTGATAGGGAGGACTTCTATGCTCCAAATCTGGCTCTCGAGTGAGGGGCAAAGTCCAGAGCATCATGGGAGGACTGTCTGAGGAGCATTTAAAAATACAAATTTAGAAGTCTGTAATTTTAACTAGTCATTGCTATCTAGAGTCAAACTCTGAAAAGAAGGAGGTTTTTGTTATCCATAGTCCTTCTCCATTTCTCTTCTTCTTTAAGGCTTACATAACTTAGGGACTGCTCTAGCTATGTCTTGAATGCTATCCCCAAGGCTGAAGAGTTAAAGACCTGGTCCCCAGGGTAGAATTATTGGAAGATGGTAAAGTATTTGAGAGATGAGGTTTCTTGGCAGATCCTCAGGTAAAAACCAACAAGGCTAACCTAAGATGAACTCAGACCTCTAAAACAGAGCTGGTTCGCTCTCTCCCATTTAATTATGTAAGGTATTTTTCTAAAATGGTAGCAAGGGGCTTAAGAGAATTTGTTTGATAATTGTCAAAAGAAAAAAAGAAAAAGGAGAGACAGACACAAAGAGAGAGGGGGGAGAGGGAGTGAGGAAAGGAAAGAGGGAGGGAGAGAGGGAGACTTACTCTTACATATTACCACACTGTAAATCCTGTCCAACATTCACTGTGCACACAAAGAATGTTTTGATTCCCACTGTCCCCCTTTCCTTCTGGCCCCTTTGTTTCCTCCTTCAGTTCGGGATGTTAAGGAAGTAGGAGGTGGGATGTAATTTAGTTGACAGATATTCATGACATTTTCTCAAACATGTGAAAGATAAAAATAGAGGTTTCTCTATTTGGTACTATTAACTGAAAATAATCAGAATCATATATATATATATATCATATATATATGACATATATGGATATGTGTGTGTGTGTGTGTGTGTGTGTGTGGAGAATGAGTAGATTGGCCCTAAACTAGGAACAAAAAAGAATGTCTGAATATGTCATCAAAAGAAGGACACCCTAACAAATGGGGCACCCCCAAAATAAATAAAGTTTTTATTGGGGCCAATTCTGGGCAGAATCATGATTTCTATATTGCCTGGTGACTTTTCATTTCTGTTGCTTAGGTAAAATACCAATAAGAACAACTTATGGGACAACAGTTTATTTCAGCTCACAGTTCAAGATGACATCCCACAATGAGTGGGTAGTTTCCCAGGAGTTTTCTAGAGTCAAACCTAGTTTGACAGGAGTTTTGTGAGACTAGTCACATTTCATGAAAAGAGAGTAGGAAGTCAATGTTATATATTCCTCAGCTCTCTTTCCTTCACATAGCCCTTCCTCTCACTCAAGAGGAAGCTAGGTCTTCCCACCCCAATTAACATAATCAAGACAGTCTCTCCCTAGGCATGCTCAGGAGCTAACTGTAACCACAACACCAGTGCCTGGAAGATAGTAGGTGGCTGCATGCTAGTGAGATGACAGAAATTTGAGAAGACAGTCTTGAGACTATTCCTACCATTTTGAAATTCCTAGACAAATCGTATGACCACAAGTTTGCTTCAAACAGGACTAGGAGAAACTGAATGGACTTTGAGATTGAATGCAGCAGCACTGGGGTAGCTTGTTAAGAAGATGCAAACATTCTCAGCAAGGTGATGTGTTATCACCAAATGCAAAGCTGGCAAGAGGCGCACAGTCACCCTCCCTTAGTCTGTACCTGCAGTGCCTGGAGAGTCTTATCTGTGGACCCACATGGAGTTAGAGAAATGACCCCTTTCCTGGAATGAGGGCAGAAAGGGGAACTGGAATCATTATAGACAGCAACATTTGTAGGAAGCATACAGCGTCTTGCTTTTTCCATGTGTTCTACCTCTAGACTCTTCCCATAACCAATGGGAATAAGTTTCAGCAATACGCATGACATTGTTGTTTATTTAAATGAATGCTAGAAATGAGGATGATGGTACCAGTATAGCAGAAAGAAATGGGTGCTTTTAATTTAAACCACTGAGTTGAAAGAAATTTTGAAAAGAGAGCAAACAAAATTCAATTAAATTAAAATGGGGCAACAATGGCCTTTATACCCTTGAGTGAAACTTCACACTATCTCTATTGTTACAGAAGGCATTTAAGGCTTCAGAATGGGGAAGTTGATAATGAGAGTTTTATGTCCCCTTTGACTGAAAGTTGACTTTGTAGTAAAGGATGGCACAGGTTTTGCTTACCAGTTCTGGATGGAAGGCAGATGCTGATTTGTGCAGCCATTTAAGCCTGTTGTTTCTGTTGTCACAATGGTACAGTGTCAGGGATCCTTTTTCAGGGATGGGTGCCACACACCACTCTCCATGCTTAATAAGTCTTACCCAGGTATAATTAAATTGTTGAAGCTGTAGGGAATGGGAACAGGACAGGCCACTCAGTAAGCAGGCAGAGGGAGGGGAAGTTGCCAAACCTTTTATCAGCAATAGGTGAGACCATGCGAACTCTGATCCAATGAGGTATATGCATTATTCTATCTGCCCACTGTCATATTTTTCACTGTTATGTTGAAGAGGAAGACGATCACTGTGGGTTTCAGTAATGATTTTCATGGGTCTAGCATACAGTATGCTCTCAATAAATATTACCGGAAGCGGCGTATGTTGTTAGTGCACTAAGTATATCTCTGAATATGGATGTTATTTCCAGTGTTTTGAGTTACAGGCAATCTGGGTGCTAAGTATTGGAATGTGTAAATCACCATGCAGTTAAGATCCCTATCCATCAGTGGCTTTATGTGGATCAAAGTCCAGTCTTAGATTTCTTCAGTGGAAATTACCGTACCTTCTTCTTTCAGATTCTTACTTGGACTCAGATTGACTTATTCTGATGGATGGAAAGTTATTGAAATCTGTCCTTGCTACCATGTAACATCTCCCAATTCATAGGATCAGCTCCTAGGGTAAGTTCAGACTGGAGGAGTTGACAGGGTCTGAAATAAGTATCACTTCAGGTAATTCAATAGTGTTTTCAATCCTTAAAAATAATTTGACAGTGATTTGAAAATAATTTAAGGTTGGTTGATTCATTTATCCTAAAGCTCTGGTCCTTGTGAAATTTGCCATGGAGGGGGTGGGGGCAGGGAAGTCCAGGACAGAAAAAGCATTGCAATGCTTTTCCTCTATGAATCATCTCTAATGTAGCTGGAGGATCTTTTATCTGCAGTATTAAACATTGAACCAAGGACTTTACACATTTGAGAGGCAAATGTCCTATCACTGTGCTACATGTCCTATGCTTTTTGTACAATTTATTCTGAAACAAAGCTTACCATGTAAGCCACGATAGCCTTGCATTTGTTATGTAGTCTGAGAAAGGCCTAAAGTCATTATTTTCTTGACTCAACCTTTCTAACAACTGGAATTGTAGGCCTGGGTCACTATGACTGGCTTCAGGTTAATGCCTAATTTAGACTATAAGGCTATATTAAAGAAAAGGTAGCACGTCTTGCCACTCAAAAATAGTTCCTGAATCTTGTCACCCAGACGCTAGTGAGAAATGCTGGAACTCAGTCCCATTATGGACCCTGTAAGTCAGTCTCACCTAACAAACTCCCAAGGTGATTTGGGTGGGTATCAGTGTCTGAGAAGCATGGCAACAGACTAGGAGGTTATATAGTTACTAAGATAAGCTGAACATTACCGTAGGAAGAGTTTAAAAGTAAAAGTCTAAGAAGACTCGAAGTTAAAGTAAGGGACAGGAGTTGAGGGTGAAGCTAAGTATTTCATCTTTTTTGAGTTGTTTTAGATGAACATAAATCCAATATTAAACCTTATCAATTCTGACCCAATCAAACTAAATTCCTCTACATTCCTGTCCTTTTTTATTATTCAAACAAGCCACTGGCAAGAGAAGCTCAAAAGGTTCAAGAGGGCCAAAGTGTGATGGAGTTTTCTGGTAGGAGGTGGCTCTATTATTCATACTTTGGTCCCCCTTCCCAACTCATTGGAATTCAGGAACAGAAGTTGGGTTTTCAGTGAAATACTGATTTTACAGGTATGCTAAGTTCCTACGGTGATCATTTTAAAGGAGTAAATTATTGAATATTTTAATAAAGTTTAGACTAATTCTGTAGTTGGTTTTTCTATAGTTTATGATTTTCTCCACTGTGAATTGCTAATAAGCAAAAAAGTTACTTCTTTGAGTTTATTCTTCAAACTTATCATCTTCTCTCTTTCCTAATTATGAAAATGTTTCCTTGGCTTCCGGTTTACGACCCACAGAAGATTTATACTGACAGACATGCGTTCTATTCTAAGGGCAACTTGGGAATAAGATGTAGCGATGGGATGTGCTTGAAAATATAAGCCACAATGCTGAAATCAAGACAAAGAAATAAGTCAGCAAGCCAAGGGCATCATTGTGAAAGGATCTGTCTACCAAACTGTGATCCGCAATCTGGGGGGAATGGTTTGTACACATGAATCAGTGTTCCCAGGAATCCGATTTAGCATCCAAAGCAGATACCATTCTCGACTGGGATGCAGGTGCTGGAGAGGGCAGGGTAATCACTTGGAGCTTGCCTACAGCACAGCAGGAGTAGTCTTTCTCTGTTTTTCTTGTCCCCACACCCTCTTCCATTCACTGTGCTCTGATTTTTGTGGTTATTTTATTGAAAGATTATTTTTTTTAATCAAGGATCGTAGTTTATGGGATGTCTCCTTTAAAATTCAGAAGAAGGAGAAAAGTTGGGGAGAGGAATGGAATCAGAAAATAAAGCTGACTCCTCAGGATATCAGCTCAGAAACATGGTTTCTATATTATCTGTTGATAAACGTTTAAATTTGTTATTCTAGTTGTATGTATGCATGTACATATGTGACACATGGGCATGCATGTCACAGCTGGTTTGTGGAGGTCAGAAGAGTGGTGTGGAATTGATTGTACATATTCATGTGGGTCTCAGGGATTGATCTCACATTCTATAGCAAGCCCCTTTACCCACTGAGCCATTGTGCCAGCTGTATTTTGGGCATTTTCGTCTTTATCACTACATCCAACATCTACAGAGTACCCACTATTCGATAGTGCTTATCAGTCCCTGTGAGTAGCCAATTCATTTCAGATAGGCACTATCTTTGCTGCCTCTTACAAAAAAAGTTTAAGACTTTGTATATGTTGAGCTAGTCTTGCATGGATAAAAGCCAAGAATAAATCCATTACAGAGCAAGGACTTCAACAACTTTTTCTGTTACTGATTCTCTGTTGAGTGGCACTTCCTTATACCAGACTATTGATTCCACTGGCATTGAGAAATCTATGGATTTCTCCTTGATGGAGATCAATTGTCATGTGAGCAACAAGCATGCTTAATCACTATTCATGGCCACTACAAAGAGACAGAGAACCCAGGCTGAGCCTACCTGGTTGCTCCCATCGCAGTCCTCGAGGGTGACTGTGATATTTTCAATGGAAACACACTTGCCCAAGGCCATATTAATAAGCTATGAAGCAAAATACAAAATGAGCATTAAGGACTGACATATCTTAATGTACAATGAAACATTCAGAAACATTTAGAAAATACAATGTAGAAGATCATAAGGTTAAAAGATGATTGATAGATTAGCAAAAGTCTGCACTATATGATTTTCTTGGTCACTTCTCTAAAAGAGACACAATGTCACTCTGTCACAGCACAGCCGTCAGTTTAAGCCTGTGATTCAGTCACAGGGGCAATGGACATTAGCTAGTCATTAACTCTTTGCTGGAATGCTGAATGGAAGTGAGCAAAAGTTGGAGTAGACAGTAAGGGTTTGGGAGGGGGGGTTGAATTGATCTCAATGCATATTTTAATAGTCAGTGTCCACACCTTCCATTTCAAGCCAAGAGTTAGAGGCTGTGTTCCTTGGCTGACCCCTTCAAATTATCTGATCACTTAGGTACTGGATCATAGATAAATTGAGTCCTTCAGAGAACAGCAGATTCCAGCTCATTCCCTGGCAGACTCTTTCTAATGACTCAGTCAAGCTACGACTCATTATAGGAAAGTCACGAAAGCTAAAACAGAGCCAAACATGAGGGCCCTTTCTGGCAGACTGGAGTTTTTAATGGATTTACAGGGTCAAATATGGAGGAAGCTTTCTCTCGGTTGCCATTTAATGCAGACAAGTTTGATTCCTTTGACATGCTGGGCAGCACTAACAAGATGGTAGGTTAATGATGCAATTTAGGTTTTTCAATTTACCAGAGGTATAGAGGAGGAATTAGATGTATTCCATGAAAGGCGGAGAAGCTTGGGAGATAGTGAGCCCATTTGTGTCCTTTCTGGGGTGCTACAGTAATAGAGGCCATGTTGGCTGCAGGATCATTAGATTTTATAGAGTGGGTTGGTTTGCACTTGCAAATGCATAGCTTAGCTTGAAGGGTAAGTAGGGAGTTGTTTGTGGGGTCAGAAATGCAGAGAGAAGCCCGAGAAGGATTACTGCAATGTTGGTAAGTAGGAAGACTGTTCCCACAGAAACATATGGGAATGGGTGTGGGCATGTGGGGTGTGTGAGGTGATGAGCAAGTCAGAGCTGGGACTGAGCTGTTTCCACACAAAGACCACCTGGTCTGCCAGTGGGTTTTAGGAAAAAAAGCCTGATCTACTAGCATAGGGAGAAAACATGGAAGCTAGATTCTCTCTAGGAATCTGAAACCTCACATTGATCTTTGGCTTTGAAATAAAAATGTGATCTACCTGCTAGGGCTAGGAACCCTCACCAACCTTCAAGGGATATAAACAAACATTGGCAGTTTTAATGGTTGGCATTTCTATCGTGTCTGACACAGGGGAACACAAAGTGTTTCTAGGAGGATAGATCTCCATTAAAAACAAAATCTTCAAAATGTTCCATTCACAGTTTAAAATGTCAAATGCACACACATCCACCATCAGCAGGTCTGAGCAGGGGGCAGCGTGAAGGATCAAGCAATGGCACTCCAAGTTCAGGGAGCACAAGGCACAGAACAATTCTGCAGTTCAAAGAAGAAAATTAAAACCCTAATTGTTCTTTGGATCCTAGTAGAGAACTAAGTTTCATGTCCTCATGGCTCATTCAGAAATCCTATCACAAAATAAAGTTTGGAAAACGCTAAGCAAGTTGCCTATCCTAGGACTTCTCAGATTCTTCCAGGACACAGGTTCCAGCTCAGGACACTGTTTCCTTTCCCAGATGTACTTGACTCCAGACCCCACAGCTAGCATTACCCAGAATATGGTTTGGAGAGGCTTAGATTACGTAGTTTTGTTGTTGCTATTGTTTTGCTTTGATTTCAAACTGTTCCTTCCTACAGGCCTTGGAAGACACTGGAGGCTGAGGGAAAAATATCTCCTCCCAGATCCTTCAATGCAAACTATTTCAAGTTAAAAAAAAATCAAGCACAGAGTAGATTTTATACTTTCTGTGTTGAATGGTTTCATTTTCCCAATGTCAAAGGTGGAGATTTCTGACACTTATTTACTAATTGTTAAACTTTAGGATTAGGCTGTTTGCTAACAACTTACTGTAATAAAAAAACAGTGACGATGAGCTGTTTATTGATTTAAAATATTATTGACTTTATGAAAAATTACAATAAAAATAACATTGACTGGGCATAAAATTCAAGGTGTACAGGCTGAATGTTTGGAAAAAAATGTGAGTCAAGAAACAAACAGATTTTAATTTTTTTGCAACTTTTTCCTGATTGTTGTTCGATATTCATTGGAAAAAAAAAACCTCAAAATTTTAAAATTGAAATAACACGATTGTTAGAAGAAAGCGAATGGCGTCTTCATTAATATTTGTGTGCTTGAGGCAGAAAAGAGAACAGAAGTACAAAAAAAAATAGAGCCTGGTGATATCTGGCGAAATGGATACACAGCATTTTCATACATTAGGGTACAGGCATCTGATTTTTTGTTGAGGAGGAGAGCTTTTCAAAGATCAGTGGCAACTTACAAAGGAATCCAAAGATAGTTTGATTGCACCCTCTTGTGGCTACCGTCAAGTAATGCTCCTGTTGAGATTCTCTGGAGAAATGTATTGAGCCTTTTGGTGGCCATGCTTGTTTGGAGGATGGGATGTAAACATGCAAGTGCCGTGTTTGATGTGGATAAGGCCAATCAGTCCTTCCTACTTACTTATCTAGAGAGGCTGATGTCTACTTTGACCTTCCCCAAATCCGGCTGTACTCTTGGGAGCTGTTCACAACACTTTGTTATAAATAAGCCAGGTTACATGTATTTATTGGTTAAATTATATAAAATCAGAACAAATATTCAGAATGCTCTCCTGTTTTTACTACTCTCTCTGGATTTCTATAGTAGGGACAACAGCATCATTTTTTTTTATCAAGTCTTTGTTATTAGGAGATTTGACAGGCTGGGAGAGTGGCTGGTTTATACCTTTATTTCCTAGGAAGAGCCCTCTGCCAGTGTTCTACTGACAGGCAAGTTAGAGATCTTCCTGAACATGGAGGTGGGGCTATGAGTGAAAACATAAAAAAGTGAACTAAGAGACTAATCCACAAACATAAACATGAGCTCAAGTGGAAGACTGGCTTGTCACATGCCATCACAGGAAACTGCACTCGTGGGTGGACTCCAGGCTTTCTTGGCCCCAGGGTCTCAGCTTCTCCAAGTTTCCCTTTGCACTGTGCCCCATTCAAATCCTTTACCTCAGTTCACCCTTTGTGAAACTTCCTTTAGTGCCTTGACTATTTTTATTATTTTCAACCTCTCTACCAAAGTTTTTTAGAACCCAATTAAAGCCTGTAATTTCCCTGTATTTGAAGTTTGTATTCAACCCTGTTGAAGAAGGAAGGAAATATAGAAAGAAAATTACCCACAAGACTCTACATGAACTCTCACTTCTCTACCTAGGTTTTGCCATTTGTCCCCTGAAAGTCACATCCACCTCGCCATATCTTGATTGCCACAGCCTGTCCTGAGTTGTGTAGGAGTTGTATCTCCACATCTTGCTTTCTCGGAGCTGGTTGGACATTTTGTCACAGACCTGGCTTCTAATCTTCTGACAGGATTTCTTGACAGCATGCATTTATAAGGTATCAGCATCCCTGGCCCATTCCTTCATAAGAGCCATTGTATTCTGTATCCATACTTTGTTTTCTTATTATTCTTGTTCTCTATTCAGTGTCAAATTCCAAAGGAGGAGATGAAGCCTACATCCAGACATACTTCCTGGTCTCTTATGTATAGTAGAGGTATGTGATATTTAGTTATCAATCATCATGACATATGATAGATTTCCTCAGATATACCTCTCATCTATCTATACTCTCTCTTAGTATCATCTGTGCCTTCTGCTTAGAGTCATTCTTTTCTAAGCATGCTTAAAGGAGTTTCTGTTGTTTTAGCAAATGGCCTTGTTAACTTACCACACCACTAGCTCTCACAACGGGTGCCTTCAAGTCAGGAAAGACATTGTCCAAGTACCACTTGAAACTTTTGCATTTCAGCTTCTTCCGCAACTCCCTTTGCTGGGTAAGGTTGCCCACATCCAGCCCTTGGTCAATGAGATGATCCCCATGGCCATAGAAGAGTTCCCTGTAGTCATCAAGCCAAACCTCAGCAACCCGCACCAGGTTCCGTTCCACTGTCTTCATACGGTCTTTGGGGAAGGAATATGGATTGTCATTTCTGAATATGTGGCCCACTCTGGAACAGGGGATGATCTCAATTTCACCACCACACATCCAGACCTGAGAATGAGTCAGTTAAAAGTACCGATTATCAAGTGGTGGTTCACAAATCACAGGCCACTAACAATGCTATGGAACTATCTGGAGACACTCTCTCAGCCTGCTAAGTAGGACTTGCAACGTAGAAAAGCATTTTCACAAAAGAAAGGAAAAAATCCAGCAGGCTTATTTAATTTTGTATATGGTAGACTGCTTTCTGGTCCATGAAACCTATTTCCCTTTCCTAATCATCTATGCAAATTTTTCTTTATCTCTTTTCTAAAGAACTCTTTATAGAACCCCAATATGTGCTCTTGTTTGGATTGAATCAGGAAATGGTTATTGCTCTATTTTATAAAAAGAGAGACCGGAGATATGTTTGGTGGAGGCTCTGTAATGTGTGTGTGGGGAAGGGGTGGCCTCTGTGGGCCCATGCTGAGGCATTCCTTCCCTCGGAGGTACCAGTCACATGGAGGTATAGTATAGAATAGAGTTTTTGAGGGCATGGGAAGTAGAGTTGAGAGAAAGGCAGAAAGAGAAAGAAAGTAGAAGGGCAGAGGCTGTCCATGAGCACAAGGAGAGAGAGGGGGTAAGGGAATGGGGAAAGAGGGGGAACAGGAACAAGAGAAGAGAGCAAGAGCAAGAGAAAGAGGAGGGGGCAAGCAGCCCCTTTTATAGTGAGCCAGGCATACCTGGCTGTTGCCAGCTAACTGTGGGGCAGAGCCTAGACTAAATGCCAACAGTTATGGATATCTATCGGTTCACCTTCCCCTTCCTTGGGATACTTGTAGGCTCATGATAACCAATTCAAAAATTCTTGGTCAAGACATCCAAAGTTAAACCCATTTGAAGAGAGAATTCCCAGCCCTATATGGAAACTTCTGGTAGAGTTCTATTGTTCTTGCTAAGGTTTTCCTGGACACGAGCCAATGATGATGTAAGTCATTGCATACACAGCATCCAAAGATGCTGTAGCACAGACTTAGTTTGCTAGTGGCCTGCACTGGAGGGATTCTTTCTCATTTGTATTAATCAAGATTACTCATTGCAGATATTTCCACTGCCTCCAGTGTATTAGAGAGCTATTCCAAGAAAGCCACTGTATGTTACAGATGAATCCCAGAGTAATTTCTATTAAGTAGAAATCCCATAGCTTTTATGCAGGAAAAAGAAGTAATTCCCACAGGATTAGACATAGAAACACTGCTGTGAAATATTAATTCCAGGAAATTTACAACAGTGGTTGATTCTTCCAAGTTAAGTCTGGGAAATGAAATACTTGATCCATAGGACCTGTACCACAGTGAAGTTCCTTCTCAGTGGCAGTCACAGATATGATTGGATTGGTAAAGTGAAGCCAATTGAGAATCATAAACGCCTTTGTGTGTGCCTCCATATGTGGTGATGCTTGTGTTTACATGTATGTGGAGTGTACAGGTAACAGAAGGTATCTTCCTCAATCTCTCTCCACTTTAATTTTTGAACAGTTTGTCCTACTGGATGGGGAACACGCTGATTCAGCAAGAGGAACTGTAGATACATAATGATCACTGCACTTGGCTTTCTACATGAGATTTGAACTCAGATCATCACGCTTGTGTGCCAATCTCTTTAGCAACTGAGTCATTTCCCCTGCCACTAGAATGGTGAACTTTAAAGTAATAATAATAATAATAATAATAATAATAATAATCAACAATTAGTAGTGGATACCTTGAATGATAGTTCCATATTTTCTCCTCCCCAAACATCAAGACCAGGGTCATAAGTTCCAAGTTCATAAAAGTAACTTTTGTCAATGGAAAATAATCCACCTGCCATGACTGGGCACCTACAACAAGAAACAATTGTGTTAAACCTTTATCCGATGGCAACTTAACTTCTAGAGTGGGTCCTCTGTGTGGCTATGTGGGAGTTTGGAGGTATTTCTGGATAGGTACAGGGAAGTCTTGGGATGGAGCCAGAAGTTTGGCTTAGTGAAGTGCTTCTGGTTCATGGGGATTAAGTCTGATTAGGGTTGAAAAAGACATGGGTGGAACTATGATTCTTATTTCACAATTATATGATTCAACCTCTGGGTCTTTTAATGGATTCAACCCCTAGGGTTTTTTTTATGGATTTCTCTGGGTCGAGGCGAAATTGGATACATTTGAAATTGAATTTGAGGGTCGGGTAGCAAACTATATTCTCAGGGAACTTTGCTTGCTTTGATAAAGTCTTGAATAGAGCTATAATTTTATTATTGGTATTTTTTGAGACAATATCTCACTACTATAGCCTAGACTATCCTTAAACTTGCCACTCTCCTGCTTCTGACTCCTAGTGATGAGATCATAGGTGTGTGCCATCATGCCTAATTGACTACTATAATTCTGCTGATTTTCAGAACAATAGAGTATAATTTTTAAAACTTATTTTCTGTCTTTACAGAAGGACTTAGGACAGTTGTCTAGTCTTCAGTTTCACATACTTACCTTATTATATCTGTTTCTTTAATTCCATTTTTTGCAACAACATCTGGAGGGATTGTTTTCCAGCCAAAGTTCATGGGCCAGGTGAAGACACCTCTTTGGAAGTTGTCCACTGTCATGTAACTAATTCAGAAAAAAAATCAAACAAATGAAATGTGCAAATGCAATTTTCAAGATTATTTGTGTCTCTGTTGACTTCACTAACACAGCTTTGTGACAAGTTTAGGTTCGGGAAAGTTGATGACACATATGATTCTGCATCATCACTTCTGGGAAGCTTATAGATATGATTCACACAGGTGGTTGGCTGGTAAGATCATTTCTTTCAACTTAAATTCATTTTTCAGTCTATAATGGCCATTTTAGAAGAAGAAACAACTTAGAAGAACATATAGACTTTCTGTAAAGTCTATATGGGTATGACTAGAAACTTGAGAAAAATAAATATTTGGGGGTTCAACTGACCAGCAAAGGGGATGAATATGATAGTGAGCAGTCGGGGTTATTAGAAGATAAATATTGGTGTATTGGCGTACTGAATTGATAGCTCCTGAACCCAAGATATTGATCATGTCTTTTCACTTCTTTGGGTAAGTAGGTCATGCTTAGGTTCTAACATCGCACATGTGAGAACCATCACTCTCTGTTACTCTCTGGAGTCAAGGTTTGGTAGTGTTACCTCATGTCCTTGTCATTTATGACTTCAATTACTGGACAGGCCACTTTCTTTCTATTTAAATAAACTCTTTCCAGAAGAGGTTCCAGCCAGCCCACATTACACTCCACATGAGAGTCTAGGAATGTCAGCACATCACCTGTAGAGTCAAAAAGAAATCATTGGAAAATTCAGTACAATATGGCAAGTGCATATTCTTCATCATTAAAGGTGTTAGGGATTGTTCAAGAGGCATGACTATAAACATGGGTGTTCTTTTTGCACTGAGTTCTTGGTTCTTAGAGGTTCATTTGTGTAATAATACAGAGTTCAGGGGTAGAGATTCTGTAGAATAAGCACGACTCATGATTAGAAACAACTGACAAG